>NC_059341.1:31866500-32177000 GCF_018350155.1 Leopardus geoffroyi | reverse complement strand
TAACACAATGCTACCTTGGACCCATGAAGCTGGCATCCACAGATGTCATGTTAATGTCCCCTATTGTTCCACAAGCATGCAACAGCTACAAGGTCTTTACAGCTTTTGTGTCTTCATTTCCAGGCTGTCGGATGTTGTTTCACACTGTATCAATCAATGCATTTACCTCAGCCAGTAATCCCTCTTTTTTCTTTCTTTCCTTCTTCCTTCCTTCCTTCCTTCCTTCCTTTCAATCAGTCAGGAACTGGGAGATCAATTAATTATACTTATTAGACCTGGTGTGAAATACCCTCCCCCCCACTGCCATGATATACAACATAAGGTGAGCCCCACGTAGGTGCTTACTCAGTACATGCCTGCTTAAGGAATGGGTATAGTGATTACCTGCCCATCCTTAGTCTCCAGGCAAGTCGTAACAGCATGATGGGCTGAGCTGGGGTAGCAGCCAGAAAGGGCACACCACCATTCTCCCAGTCCGTCTATTAGACTGGGAGTCATTCCAACAAAACATTGAATCTTCTACCATGTAACTTCCTACAAACTCTAGAAAACGGGGGCCCACCTTGCCGCAACACTAGGTGTCACGGAGCCTCAGAAGATGCCATCCACTTCAGTCCTTCCCCGCTTTGGAGGACTGCATGGCCCTCTCTGCTAACAGTGCAGCCCTTCTCTCTGCTCTCCCTCACAGTGGGTTCACATCCCTCCGCATTCCACTGAGGAATCCCATCTGGGCAAACTCCATCTCATTTTACCCTCTTCTAAACCCAAAACTTAATTTAACAGACTAAAACTTCTTTACAAAATATGATGGACTACCCTGCATGTGCTAAATAGAATTTATTCTCTCTGATGTGGCTCAGCCTTGAGGTCCTGAGGTGTTTGAAGGAGTTCTGCTTCTCAGGTTTAACTTTTCTGTCTCCTCTCTCTCTGTGTGTGGGTCAGCACTCTTGCCTCTCCATTTTCTGCTTTTAATCGACTAAGGGTTGAGAAAGGAAGCTATTTCACTTGCTTAGTACTGAATGCAAAGGAGGAGCATGAGGAGTCTGCCTAGGGAAAGAGCCTAGGGCAGTGGTACCCCCTCATGCCCAGGGCACTGAGTCCCTGAAAGTAGAAACCCCTTGTGAATAAGACATGCAGCCAGACTTGGGGAGCACTGGTTTAAAATTTCAGCACACAGACTTTAGGAAGGGCTTCAGCCACACTCCCCATGTGTCTCCTGCATTCCAGACAGCTGAGAGAATAGATAAGCAAGATTATAGTACTTTGCTTGTCCTCTGCTTTCACCCCTCCCGGCTCACTACAATGGAATCTCTGAGGGAAGAGATCTGAGGGAAGGAACTTTCTATCTTGTTCACTGTGGAATCACTGAAGCCTACAGCGCCTAACAGAGTGTAAGCATTCCACAAATTTGCTGAATGAGAAAGTAATGAATGAGTAATCTAGTTAAAATTTCTCTTCCATAATTAACATCCACAATCCAAAATCTTTTATAGACTCCTTATGAGCTAAAACAAATAAATTCAGGAAAATACCAACAAACTGTGACAGCAGGCGAAAGTTGATTCTTTTCAACCTTAAAAGACAGGCACGTACAATTTCATCAAAGTAACCAGTTATAGGTATGTAGCCACCAGGATCAACAATTCTTGAGATGTGCTGGCTGGGGTCCTTCAGCACATTGACATGCCCCCCCCCCCCGCCCCTCCACCATCACCCTGCAAAAGCCCACTTCCCCTACAGAAGTCAAGGACAAATATACAGAAACTACCCTCCTAAACACAAAACACCACTTTTACCTTGTAGAGGAGGTACTGCCTCCAATTGTTTTTTAAACAAAGAAAAAAATATATATCATGTCCTATCCCCACCAAAAAAAAAAAAAAAAAAAAAGGGGGGGGGGAGGGGAAAGGGAAAAGGAGGAACCAAAAAATAACAGATGGAAAAAATTTTAGAGAGAATCCAACTCATATTTTTGCATTTATGATTTCCCTAGAAGAGAGTTAAAAACTAAAGCCTGAATTTGGATTACAGTGAAATAAATGTGCAGGATCCAATATAAAGATGACTATAGATTCGTTACTTACTTCCAGCAAGGCACATCATCTGTCAGAAGAAACTAAAGGCACTAAGAGGCACAGCCTCCTCTGGCTGAGCTCTGTCTACCCAGTAAGAAAGAACGGGTAGGGAGAACATGCAATGAGACCTGTGGACAAAACAACCAGGAGCTCCTAGACACCAACAGATGAGAACAAGAACACTGATTATACACCAGACTGAAGCGGGGTAGTCATAGAGATCTGAATTAGGAGTAACACCCAAAGCAAATGGAGAAAATGGAACACTAAAATCATGCCTATATAATCAGAAATTATCTGAAAGTAATAAAGAAACTAGATAAGCCAAGTAAATAAATAAGATTATAAAAGTATTACCTCAAGGATGGAAAACCAGAATATATAATTCAGGACAAACACAGTGGAGCCAACACATAAGAAAACATGGTCAGATAGCTACACTGAAGTGTAGCTAACATGTATTCCTCGCCATCCCCTTCAGAATTTTCAGAGAGAGAAAATAAAGAACTGGCTCACTGCTTGAATCAGATGGCATATATTAACAGATGACAAGAGAAAAGCAGAACAAGTCAAACTCTTTTTACAGCCATTTATATCCCACAGAATCTGAAGATTATTTTTTCAGTCCCTGTATGGCATTCTACAGCACTTCTATGATTCCTGGCAGTCAAATTCATCACATCTGCAAATGAGAAAAAACCACCCATCGGTATTTTACTCACTTTCAAATGTGATATATAAGATGATGTGATATAGAAGATATTTTAAGAAAAAAAAAAAGAATTTACTTCCTACCTCAATCTGTAACTACAACCTGCCTTTCAAACATTCTGATTCTGAGGAAAATAAAAAAGGAATACTGTGTCTTCTGAGGGTCACCTCAGACACAAGGAAATACGATGCATAACTAATGACAAAATTTGAGATGCAACTACCAAGGCAGAGCTGTTCTGAATTTAATCAAGTCTGTTGAGCTTCAGAGGGATGGATAATAGGCAGCCAGATGGACAAGATTTGCATTCAGAAAAGCTACACTGGAAGATCCAAATAAACGTGCCTCAGAATCCTGGCATCAAAGATCTTCTGCCCAGTTTAATAAAACCTGAATTAAAACAATCACAAAAACAAAAATGTTTAAACAATCCATTTCAATTCTAAAGCTGAATCAATAATAAGGCAATTAGCCTAGCACAATAGAAGCTCAGTCCTAATTCTTTTTTTGTTCCATGTGAGTGCTCAAGCATTGCTGCCACATCAGGCTCTGATCCAGGTTGCACTAAGAGAAACAGACACAGAGGATGAGAATGTGTGAATTACCTCTCCATAACTATTTGGTGAATGGTGAAATCAACTTTATAATCTTGAACACATGTGAGTGCAATTATACACACAACAGTGCACAACAATAACCATTACTCCTCTGCAAAATCTGAGACAATGAGACATGGGGTAAATATGAGAGGAAAAACAGCTATAATGTTACTGCGAAGTACCTAGAGTCTGCTACTTTAAGTCAGCATGACTATAAAAGAAAAATAAAGCCAGATTTTATCAGGGTCTTCAAAGGGTCATTCACGTTTTCTGGTTTATCAATCTACTAAATAGAGTTCAATAAAATAAAATAAAATGAAAGCCAAGGTTCAGCACTAGTCCTGGCTCCTTCTCCTCTTAAGACCCAGTCAAAGGACGGGTGGCCAAGCCAACCACTTCCTGCAGAGCCCTAGGCATGTTAGGTAAGTGGCCACGAGATGTCAAGGACCCATTTTTGCACTTGCCTAGCTCCAAAGACTAAGTGGAGGGGCTGAGATTCAGAGGTACCCCAGGCATGTCCAGTCTCATTGGTTCAGTTAATAGCAACTCCATGGAGAACATTTTCTTTTAAATTTTTGAAGGAAATTTAAGTGGAGCCGCTGGTAGAGTCCCTGTATCAGAGAAAAGAAGGGGAAAACATCCACATTTATTCAATTTTTTTCCTACTGCAATCTGCCAGGTTTGATGAAGTGTGATTTTCAAGGCAATATTTTTCTCAGTATTCCAAGAAATCCAAAATCAACAATATATGTCTACTTTCTATCTTTCAGTCAATCAATGTGACTGTGTTGAAAATAGAAAATGTTACTTGTTTACATGATATAATGACCTGCCCTTTAAGAAGAGAAATATGTTATCACTGATTAGTGTTGATTTCAGTGATGGCTTTACAACTGATGAGGAGAAAGAGGTATCTTCTTCCATGATTATAATATCCCAGAGAGAGCATTAAAATCTAAACTTTTCGTGGTTACTGTCTCCAATGGAAGGGTACATTTCATTCAAAGAAAGTTTTCAGTAATATCAGGCTCTTCTGAAAACCCTCTAGGTAAAATGCCCCTTTCCACATGCCATTCCCAGCTGGTCATCCACATTATCCTGAGAAGTTTAAGCCTTTCAAAGTTTTGTTGTAAGTTAATGCCAGCCTCCTCCACAAAGTGCTCACTGGACTTACTCTTTTTGGTGAGGACTATTCAACAACAAAGCCAGAACAAAGTCTGTGACCAGAGAGAGCACTCCCTTCTGGGCATAAAGTCACTTCAGTAAATGAGACTGGGCACTGCACACACCACCTCCTCCAGATACACTTTGCTCAGCACCTGCTGTACATTTAAAGGCAAAGGGAAGCCACTGAGGTTGTGAGGGACCAAGAAAAGTAATCAGACTTGCATTTTCAACTGATCCTTCAGCCCTCTGTGAAGATCTTCCTCCACTGACCAAAACCTTGCTTTCCACTTCTAACTCTCCACCATTCGTGATCAGGTTTGCCTGGTTTTTCAAGGAGCAAACTTCAGAAAGAAAAGTTGTGTTATGCCTTGGTTTACTTCTGCTTGTTGTGCCACAGTTCTTGGGTGGGTTTCATAGCCCATTCAAGGTAAACAGCGTTTCAGTAAACCTGTACCTAACCAGCTTGGCGGTGTCTTTCCTACAGAAGTCGTGTGGTCCTCCTCTTGGATACACGACCCAGGGTGGAATGGCTTATGTGCTGTAAGGTGTAAAGGCTCCAGAATGCATGGTGCTAAGATCCTGGGCCTTGGAGTCACCCAGAGCTGGCTCATGTCCCAGTTTGACCACTAATAGCTATGTGTCCTTGGGCAAGATACTAACGTGCTTATGTCGCAGATATTGCCAGGATTCCTACCCACACAAAGAATAAGTAAAGGCAGTCAGAAAGAAAAAAGAAACCATGTGTTTCACTGAATTCATATCTGTTATATAGTGCAATGTTTTTTCAATCCAAGTTGGATCCTTTAGGAAGATATGGCATCAATTTGGAGGACCATGACTCATATTTTTAAAAAATAAAATAAAACAGAGTTGAAAAGTTCAGAACATAATATAAAATGATAAGGGTGAATATTGTTTCATGTGTGTCCATGAGTATAAAATATAGATTTGGATTCAAATGTAAAATATTTTCTTACTACAGATCACAGTCAAAAACCTGGAAAACCACAAGTGGATCAGTAAAACACCAATATGGTTATTACTAGAGAGAATGAGGCCAACTACAAAGAGCCTTAAATATACCAGGTTTTTCCTTTCATCTACTGATTAAAATCTTTCAAAGGATCTAGTAACTTAAGAGAAGAAACTAAAAAGAATCCAAAATAAGCTACCAAATACTGCTCAATTTAGACATCCAATAAGTAGCTCCTGCTAATCCAAATATTAGTATCACGTATCTTCTCATATAGTAATTTTATAGAGTGCATCTGCAACTTTAAGTCATTAACTCCACCCCTGGGTTTCTACCTACTGAGATGATCTGATGTGCACACAGGCTTCAGGTTCAAAGATGTTCATTACTGCATTATTTATAATAGGAAAAGGAAAACAGGAAATAACCTAAATGTCCAGCAATAAGGAACTGAATAACTAAGTGGCAAATTTACTATAAGAAAAACTTTATAGCTATTAAAAATGATAAATGTTTATAAAATGCTTAATACATTGGTAATTGGGGAAATCTTTGCTAAGTGAAAAAGAAGATACAAAATTTATATGCAGTATCACCACAATTATATTTTATATAGATTGGGGGGAGCGGTTTGCTGTTTCAGTAATAGTTTTCTTTTAAGCAAATCCAGCTTTTTAAAAATTTTTTTTTCAACGTTTATTTATTTTTGGGACAGAGAGAGACAGAGCATGAACGGGGGAGGGGCAGAGAGAGAGGGAGACACAGAATCGGAAACAGGCTCCAGGCTCTGAGCCATCAGCCCAGAGCCCGACGCGGGGCTCGAACTCACGGACCGCGAGATCGTGACCTGGCTGAAGTCGGACGCTTAACCGACTGCGCCACCCAGGCGCCCCAAGCAAATCCAGCTTCTTACAATACTAGAAGAAATTACACATAAATATTCACAGAATATTCTCCTTGTATAAGTAGAATAAATATTCTCCTTGTATAAGGCAAGCTATAGGAACTTTTCCTTTTGTTTTTAACTTTTATGTATTTTCCAGTTTTTCTCTAATGGGTATATTGCACATTCAAAATGGAGATAATGATATACCAAACTTCCCTTTTTAAGTATACCAATGCCACAAGGTTTATAAATTCTACCATTAAGTTTTCTTTTTTTTTTTTTTTAATTTTTTTTTTCAACGTTTATTTATTTTTGGGACAGAGAGAGACAGAGCATGAACGGGGGAGGGGCAGAGAGAAGGGAGACACAGAATCGGAAACAGGCTCCAGGCTCTGAGCCATCAGCCCAGAGCCTGACGTGGGGCTCGAACTCACGGACCGCGAGATCGTGACCTGGCTGAAGTCGGACGCTTAACCGACTGCGCCACCCAGGCGCCCCAACCATTAAGTTTTCAACCTCAAAGAACAAAGAAATTTATTCCAAAATAGCAGAAATATCAGTAAGAACTTCAAACCATGAAATGGGAAGACAAACATTAAACATTATCTCATTCTAAGATAAGCAGGGTTATGCTTTATTTAAGGCAGACCACCCCAATATTACTATTGATCTGATATGATCTAAAAAGCTACTCTGATGTCTGAATACAAGGGAAGAAATCCGTATTTCATGTCTCATTTCTGCAGCATTTAATCTAAAGGTATATTCAGAGATGCACAAAATTCATAGGACAACTAATAATCACTCTGAGCTCCAAATGTAGAATGAAGTACAAACTGTCATAGGAGGATATTTTCAACATGCTCACAAACAGTTTACATCTCCAGTAGGTAGTCATTATTCACCATCTTTTCTCTGACGCTCAACAGGACAAGTTCTACCCTATTCCTTCACTTGCACCCATATACATTAATTCATGCAGGAACACAGAGAAAATTATTAAACTAACAAAGTATTACTTGGATCTTGGCATACGTTACTATTTGAACTATTAAAGAAAAAGGGGAACAGGGTCTTATTAAATACTTCACTATAATACAAAGTTGAAAATAAAAGTATGAATAAAAGCTCAATGTTGCTGACATTCAAGTCGCCATGGAATGGACTCAAGTGTTCCACAGAGCAATGTGTGTTGCTGGCTTGGGGTGAACAGTGGGAAGGAGACGGTGTGCACTGCCCAGACAATTCCCCAGGAGGAGTCCGTAACCCAGGCAGTCAGCAATCTCACACTGAGCTGCACTGTTCTTGGGAGTGAAGGACAAGAGCCCCAAGCCTGCCCCCAGGTAACAGGTCAAGGCTGGGCTGGCCCAAAAACTAGAAGGGACTAGCCTCAGGATGCTCTTTGGTGTCTCTGTGTCTGTCCTCAACCTATATGGCAAACTTTTACTTCTCAAATCTAACCACTTCAGTTGAGTGTCATACAGAATTATTCCTCACAAAGGCTAAAAAAAGAAGAACCAAATCAAACAAAACTTGCTTGGAAAATTACTCTGGTTTCACTTGTTCAGCACAGCCTTTAGTCTGGCTATACTCTGATATCAAGAGAATCTGTGTTAATCACTGATTTTCTAGTTATTTTAAGAAGAAATGGAAAATTACCACCTCATTCTAAGTCTGAGGCACTTGGTAACATTTACAATTTCCCAAGTATGCACACAAAAAGCTAAGAATACAGCCAGCTCTAAGCCTACCAAAGAAAACAACTACACCCAAGCAGCTGATCAATCTGTGATGAACAAATCATGTTTCTTCTCTCCTCCTCTCTACTTCTAATTCACTTTTATATAAGGAAGGAGAAGTATGGGAAGAAGATTATTTCACAATTTATAAAACATACATGGTCTCAGTGTTCTTTAAGTCATCCTTCCCAAGAGTACCTCCTCTGCAGGGAAATTTCATGTTTATTCTGTAAACACACTTTAAAAATAATACTAACTTGTGTAGAAAATTTGTTAGCTGGTGTGTAAACATGCAATAAATAAACTTTAAAAAAAAGAAACTGGAGATCACTATTGCAAGAAACATTTTTAATAAATTTAATAAATGAATGGAAGAGTTTAATTCTAAAACCAAAAGATTTTATAGTAGAATCCTCCCACCCCCAACTCACCCTTTTTAAACAAAGGAGTAAAGTCCCAGAGGAAGTAATCTCTACAAGGTCCCAGTTAAGTGACACAGATGCCTTGGCTCCCAGCCCACTGCTCTAGCATACTCGGTGCCCTTTAGCAACACAATCTACTTTAGACAAGAAATTTGACCCCTTGCATTTAATAGTGTCCTGCTCCAAAACAGAGGAGAGAAAATTTTAAAATTAAGTAAAAAAAAAAAAAAAAAAAAAAAAAAAAAAGTTAAAAAAAAATCTACCAGACCTTATTAAGAAATACTGATCTACAAAGGGTAAAAAATAAAAACCAATAATATCACCATCCCCCTTGAGTACTCATTTCCAGTATTCAGAATATAAAGCAGCAGCTCTAGAACTATGAAATCCTGACAAGGTATTCTTCCTAATACACTACAGAAATCTTTCACAGAATAATCCCTTTATCCCTGTTTATCTCAGTCAATTCAAGAAACCTACAACTCTGTCCCTTAACATCTGTCTCAGTCAATTCAAGAAACCTACAGGCTGTCCCTTAACATCCCAATTCTTACCCTCAAAAGGCTCTGCAACTCCCAAAACCCTTCCTTCTGAAACTCATAGTTATCCTCAGCAAAATACGCTATATCCGCCACACTCAGTGTTCCCTGCACCTCCCTGCTCTGAGGACACCACTTCTCTACACTGTCTGGTATTTTTCTCTCAAACTACACTGTCACATTCACACCATGACTCATTTTCCCTACGGGCCATGCTCATCACTTTCTCTCCCATGTTAAAAATCAAGATAAGTGATCCTGCCACTGTTCTGCCCTCTACCTCCTTGACCTGTCTGCCATGACCATGTCCTCACCCTACCCTGGCCTTCTGTCTCCACAGTCATACACCTTGTAGTAACCAATGACGACACTCCCTGACCTCAAAGCTAAGCAGTCCCCTCCAACCATCATCATCCCAGCTCACTTACTCTGGTATTCCAACCCCAGTTCCAATCAATTCTTCAACCCATCAACACCATACACAATGAATCTACTATCTTTTTGCTACCTAATCCCTTCTGTGCCCTCACTTCCCTCTTTATCCAACTCAGAGTTAATGAGTCATCAATGTAGTGGCTCCCTGGTATAGAGTTTGTCACCACACCCCTCCATCCCTCTACAGAACTCATTGGTAAACCCCAAAGGAGGTTAAATTCAACTCTTCATGCTCTCCGTATCTGCCTCAGTGGCTGTACCCAGCTGGAGAAACATGCACAGTCATGTGACTGGTCCCACTCTTAATTCTTGACAAACCTCCAGTGGGCCCTTGGTGTTGCTACACAGCCCCTCTCTATTTGCAGAGTCCTTGCCCTCCCTCTCCTCAAACTCCTACCGCCCTTCTCACACTTAACTTGCTGCCCATCCAGCTGAGAAGACAGCCTGGAGAAGCACTGCACCCACTCTCGCCTCCACTCTGCCTACCCACCTGACTCTGCCCCTCAAACACTTCCACCCTCTGGTTCCTACTAAGACACACGCTTTACTCCTTCCCAAGGCTGACCGCCCCACCCCATCTCTCAGCTCAGGTTACCACACTGGCAACTCCTCTTCATTTTTCCTTGCTCCTTCTTCATCTCCCCTCCCCAGGACTCAGGACTTAATCCTTATACCTCAGTCCTTTCCCTTTCTACATAAACTAGCCTACTTGGTAATCTCAGCCACCAGACTCTAAATAGCCTCAACATGCAATGACTTCCACATGTTGTCCCCTGCACTGATCTCTCTCTCCTGAACCCCACCCTGACCATTTTACAACCTCGACTACCTACTGCATGAATCAAAATTAACATGTTCAAAACCTACTCCCCTTCCAGTCTTTCCCAACTCACCAGATGGTAGCTCCACCCCTTAAAGGATGCAGACCTGGACTCATGTTCCACTCCTGTTTCCCACACCCACACATCCAATACATTAGCAAATCTGGTCAGCCACACCTAGGATGTAACCACTCCTTACTACTCATGCTGCTGCAACCCATCATCTCTCCCAGATCTCATGCTTCTGCCCTTGACTCCTCCACAGCAGCCAGAGGAATCCTGTCAAAACCTAATTTGGAGCATGTCTACTCAAACCCTGAAATGGTACCTATCTCAGAGTACCACTGAGAAAGTCCTCACAATGGCCCTAAGGTGAAACATGCTCTGCCCCTGCTGCCCCTGCAACCTAGCTCTCAGGGTCCCACTTGCTCCCTCTGTTCTCATACATGAGCCATCTTGGTGCTCCTCAAACCTACCAGGCACACACCCATTATGCCTAGAAGGTTTCTCCCCCAGATAGCCACATGGCTCATTCCCCCACAGCTCTCAGGTCTCTGCTCAACAATGTCACCTCACATAAGAATAACATCATAATAACAGTTTATATAAACATTATCACAATAATACCTAAGACACAGCGGCTATGAATCAGGCACTGTTCTAAGAACTTTATGTATATTAACTTATTTGTTGTTTAATACAATTCATTTAATGGTACTATCATTCTCATTTTACCAACAAGGAAACAAACATGCAGAAATTAAAGAGCTTGCCCAAAGTCACACAGCTAGTAAGTGCTGGAGGATGGATGTATTGCAGCTCCAGCGGTTCACTGCCTTTCCCTGGCGGCAGAGGTGCTCTCCTCCACAAGCTACAGGATGGGAGCAATGGGCTGGAGGCAAGCTGAGCACAGAAGCAGAGACGTGGAACAAGTGGCCTTTCGGGGAGGAGAACATGAGCAAGTAGGTATACCATGAGCAGCCAAGTGCTGCACCAGACACCTTTATCAACGGAAATCCAGGGATCAACCTACACATTTTGGTTAAAAACATATCATTTGTTTCTTGCCTGTTATTTCCTTATAAACCATCAGTGATTACAGCCACATCTTCCAATAAAATTATAGACCAAGCACAAATAGCCAACATTTGCAAAATATATTGAGCAAACCAGTGAACAGCAACCACATAATACCCAAAAACTCCCCAAAGTGTCACACGTGCTCATTACTTCTGGCATTATATGGCAGAAATGCTATACTTGGGTTATTATTTATAAATCTTTCAAGGTACTTAAATGACACTGCTAAAAAACTTTAAGTAACACCTAAAACTCATAAAACTTTAGAAATTAAGATTTTATTTATATGACTTTCAATCTTGCCAGATTTTCTTAAGAAACAGAACTGTGTGGCTAAAAATCCATAAGAGAAACAACTGAGATGATGAGGATGATCATTAACATCTGAAGAACCAGAGCGATGTTTCCTATCATCTGCTTTTAAGTATAAATAAAAATATCTCTCTGGTTTACCATGTTTTCACCAGTAAAGCACATCCATCTCAGTCTGTCCTGGGCCCAGCAAGCTGGTGCCAAGGAGGCTGGACACAAATGGACCACTGCTCTCCAGCAAAAGAGACCCTTGCAAAGAAGGGAAGCCACTCATGAAAGACAACTTGATGTAACATTGTAATTCCTGTTCATGAGTTTTATGTTCAAAATATACACTATACATGGCAACTGTACGCTACCAAGCCTTTACTAAAATGTTCTGTATCAAGGGGGGGTAACTCCACATTTCTCCAGTAAGCATATTTGTCCAGTGCCTAAATCAGAGATAACACTTCAGAGATTTATTAGACTTGTTAAGTATTTTGAAAAGAATTTTGAACCTCACTGATCTGTTATCTCACTTCTCAGACAATAAGTAACAGAGTATTACACTGTGGCATCAAATATTGGTTAAAAGTATATCACTGCTTTCTTGCCTGTTATTTCCTTATCAGACTATATGATTACAGCCACATTTATTTCAAAAAGGTCTAAACTGCCATCATTTCCTTTCACATTTTCTGCTCACCAGTACCCACCAACAGAGATCAATATCTAAAAAAAAAAAGTTGTATTTAAGTCTTCAGTATAGTACAATCCCAAATTTTCTCCCATGAGACACATAACTACAAAAGGTGGAGGAGACTTTCTGATTGTTTCTTAATAGAGCTTCCCAAAGACCTTTTCCTATGAGAGTAAAGGCTAAGTACAACCCATAAAACATGAAATATTTACAAGCAAAAGCACCTACTGCCTTCAACTGATTGTCAAATAGTTCAGGAAAAAAAACCCAGTATGTATGAAGAAAATAATAAAGCAAATGTGGCAAAATGTGAACTGTTGACTACAGGTGAAGTTAGTGCTTCTAGTCCAATTTGAAGTTTGAAATTGTTTGCAAATAAAACATTAAAGAAGATGTATCAGCAGGTTTACTACACAGAAGAAAAGTTATTTAAGATATGAACTATCTCCCACACACATTCCACACCTTTTCTTCCCTCTGGTTTCCACCCTGACTACCTCCTTTCCTAATCAAGCTTCTATGAAAAGTAGTCTGTCACCTCCTACACCCTGCTCCAAGTAGCTTCAAAACATGGCTTCTGTCTCCTCTCAAGTGAAACTGTTCTCACCAGAGTCATCAACGACTTCCTAGTTCCCAAATCTGCCAACAAATTTCAGCTCTAACTGCACTCCATCTTTTCTGGTAGGGATGTAGATTTAATTCCTCCTTCTAAGCTCAATGTCTCCATGCAGTTTTCTTCCTCTGACCCTTACATTTTGCTATTTCATATAAGATTGCCCCAACTTGTGTCAATTCTTCATGCACTGCTTGAGAAGCTCTTGAGGATCCCACAGGCTCAGTGGGAATGAGTGGTGATCATTTAGCAATGTCTGCAGTGGGGAGAGAGTGGGAGGTAAGAGTGGAGGAGGAGCAGCGTGTCTCCTGGAATCTGACATCCCTCCCTGCTCTACCTACATTTGATTTCTTGCTCTACATGCTCCGTTATGTGAAGTTATTTCCTGCTACAATTGCAACTGCTTATTTACAATACCTGCCAAATTTTATCTTTTAAGGCATTCTTCTCCACTGATTTCCAGACCTGTACTGCCAACCACCCATGGGTGGTTGCATTTACTGTCCCAGAGGTGTGAACTCATCCACCACCAAAATGCACCCTTTATTCCAAAACCACAAACTGAGTTAAGTGGCACTGCTAGTCACCTTCTTGTCCAACCAAAGCACAAACCTAAACATTTCCCAGGATCCTTCACATGTCCAAATCCAGTCAGTTCTCCCACTGAACTGTATTTAGAAGGTCCTCTCTCATCTGCATCATTACTTCCACCACCTTAAGTCCTCATCATCTGTCACTTGGACTACTGCAATATACTCCTAATTCCTCTCTCTACCTTTTGTCTCCTCCATCCCCAAACCTACTCCCCACACTGCTTTCTTAGGATTATCTTTTAAAAATACAAATATAACTTAATTTGTAAAAAAACCTAAAAACCTATAAAACAAAAATACATGAAATGAAGGGGAAAAGTAGCAGGTCATGGCCCCATCCCACAGTCCTCTAGTTTCTCACCACCCATCATCAGTGAGGCTGACATTCCTCCCTGGGGCCCCTTCCCAGCTTCATTTACTCACAGTCTGTATGTTCCAAACATGACAATGTCTTTTCTTCCCAAAAGAATCATGTTGTTTCATACCTCTGTACTTCAAATGGTTTTCCTTAGTCAGTCCTTGTCCTACAGGCAAACTCCTATTTGTCTTTTAAAACTATGTTCAAATGTCAAGTCCTATAAGTAGGCCTTCCTAACTCCCACCAAAGAACCTGCTATGCAAATGATTTTAGATGTCTCTGGTCATGTTATTTCAAAACGTTTTAATTATAAAACCATCTCTCTCCCCATATTGATTATGCCTGATGCATAATTGATGGCTAATAAACTGAATTAATTTTATGTCCTTTTAATGACTCACATTGCTTCTGCTTCAAAGTTCTAAGTTTAACATTCAAGGTTACCAGTAATTTGTCCCTTATTTATTTCTATTATGTATATACCTACATCTTCCACTTCTACCAAACTGATGTACTTATTCATGAACCACCCCTAAATGGTCAGCAAACTTTCCCCATAAAGGTCCAGATAGTAAATATTTTAGACTTTGTGGACCATGCAGTCTCCATAGAAACTACTCAACTCTGCACTGCAGAGCAAAAGCAGCCAAAGACGAGATGTAAATGATAGTCGTCACTTCAAGCAGCATAGTCTGCCCTATGCTAATTTTCACCCCAGGTTTGTTCACACTATTCTTCTAGCCTAGAAAGCCTTGTTTTCTCTCTTCTGTATGCCTACCTGAGTTCTGCTCAAACCCAACTCTGATCTAGTGCCTTTACTCAGAGACCTTACATGATGCTCCTTTCTCTACATTTCCTCAGTACTTAAAATAACAGCTCATTTGATATTTAACCTCTGCCATGCAGTGAACATAGAGCCATTTATTTCTCTGATTTACCACCATGAGCCTTGAAGGGCAACAAGCCCTGACTTCAAGGTCTGCAAAGGCCCAACCCTAGCCCATGACCCT
The DNA here is from genome assembly GCF_018350155.1 of Leopardus geoffroyi. Classification (NCBI taxonomy): domain Eukaryota; kingdom Metazoa; phylum Chordata; class Mammalia; order Carnivora; family Felidae; genus Leopardus; species Leopardus geoffroyi. The sequence continues at coordinate 32,161,984 of NC_059341.1, read as the reverse complement.
ATACATAACGAGCATGTTAACACTCTCTGCCAGTCACGTAGGGTAACTGACATTTCTATCCCATGTGTTATGCCCAGGTACACTCTCACTATTGCTTTATTCTTCAGACATTGAAACTGTTCTTCAAAATCCCATTTCTTTATAACTATTTCACCATTTTATATGTTTTCTATCTAAACTATAACTGAAAACTTTCCCTTTCATATATTCTTTTATAAGGTTGAGTATTTTCTTAAGTGTGATCATCTTAAATCCTAATCCCAAGTTTATTTTCCAGAGAAACACATTTTCTTTTATTTTACAATGAGTCAATGGTAAAAAGCTTCATTAACTGAATTAACTTTATTAAAGGAATCTATACTTTAAAATAAGGTACACCAGTACCAACTGAAGTACCTACTGCTTTTTTCCATTTACAAGCCCAATTTCTAAGCTAACGTCGTGTTAATGGAGCACTAAAATTAAGAAAACAAGTGTACAAAATGCAGATACACAGGAAAAGAAACCCTGTGTCATTTTCTAAGGCCACAAGCACACAACATCTGGGAAAGCTCTTATTCTTCTTGTCAATGTCCCTGCCAGAGTAAAAGTAATTTCAAAAAAGACTGTTTCTGCTGCTTTGCTAACAATAGCTTAAAAGCCAACTTGTTCTCCACTTACAATGGCTCCATTCTGCAACATGGTAAAACAGGCTGTATTCAGAAGGAAGAGGCTAAAACACCTGTCAGTGCTGCAGAATCTCCCCCACCCCCACCACTCCACCTCACCCTCAAACCACAACATTCCCCATGGGGAAAGGTCACGCAAAGAGAACAAGAGCCCATCTTCTGAAGTGTAAGATATTACTGAGTATGTTTTTGCTCAGGCTATTTTATAATTGTAGCACTTGGAAATCAGAATTAAGTTTCTGTATTAAACTTCTACTACTAGATTCTATGTCCCTTTAGCAAGAGGAAAGCGTCTATAAAGCTGAGATTTTCAAAAATTTTATATTTCAAGCAATTTAGTCAGTATAATCTTAACATATCCCTTTCTTTAATAAAGATGAGGGAGTAAAAAAGAAGAAAATTTATCGTCTTTGATTTTCTATTACAGGCCTGGTCTCAAGTAAATATTCTATATGCATGCTATTCATTTCATTCTAGCTCCCTGAGAGACTCCTCCTTTCTATTTCCAGCAAATGGGGTCTTGTCAGGGAGGTGCTGTTAACAACATAGAATGAACTCTGGATTGGCAACGATGATACTCTCGGCTGGAGAAAAATCACACCATTTCTCAATGCCTCAATGCCTCGGTCCCATGGCTATATAATAGAAGAGCAGCCGTCCTTTAACAACTTCATGTGAACACAAAGCAAATCAAACGATATGTAAAAAGAGAGGTCTTAAAATAATGACGCTACATGAAAATCTATACATATTTCAGCTTAGTTAATTTATAAGTTAGACAATCTCTCTAATAGCATAATTAACAAGTATTATTAACAAATGTATGTAATGTTTATGAGAAGTCAAAATAACAAGGGACTGGAGTCCTAGTGTACTCAACTACATATAGGTCATTCTCCTTTGGAATTTGCTTCAAGCTCCATCATTTCTACTACCCAAGGTCTCTATATTTCCAAAAGTCGGAAGGCCTTTTTTTTTTTTTCCTTGAGGTCTTTTTTTCCCTTCCTACAGGCAACTGCCACTATTGGAGATGTTCCAAGGCGCAACTATGCAAAAACAAGATGCCACAGACAGGGGCCTAGAACACTGGTATAGCTGCGCTAAGAAACCTCAAAGCTTATTGGAGGACATATAGGAAAGAACCATCTGGAGGAGACATGGGAAGTAAAAGTCCAGGGCAAGTGTAGGCAAATCCTGCCCCAAGTTGTTTTTGTAAGTAAAGTTCTACTGGAACTCAGCCAGGCCTATTCATTTGCCATGGTGACCTCTGTACTACTATGGCAGAGCTGAGCAGCTGAGACAGAGATCATGTTGGCCTTTCCAGGAACAGTCCACTGACTGCTGGTCTAGAGCTAAAGTAAAAGGCCAATGCTGAACACTGGGAACCACTTGGATACAGGGAGTACAGATGTCATTCCCCAGGAAAAGAAGAATGTCTGAGGTAAGTTAATTTCCAAGAGGCATACAGAAAAAAGTAAGCACAGACCACCCCAGAAGCTCTAGAAATAGTCCCACGTTCTCTCCCTCCTGCCTCCCAGTAATACCCTTCCGCAGCTGCTCTCTTCTAAGCAGAATCATAAGCAGATTAGCTCTAATAAGAAAAACCACAAGAAATGGAAAATAATTGTGTTTAGCTTTCTGAAAATGATTGTTTCTTTAAAAAAATAAACAATATTATTCCATCCTTTTTATCCATGTATGGAAGAAATATAAGGATAAATCATTTATTCAAGAGTCTCCTACTCTATTAATGATAATTATCTCAAAAAACGTTCAACACTTAAAAGTGTTTAAGGGGTGCCTGGGTGGCTCAGTCAGTTAAGCGTCTGACTTCAGCTCAGGTCATGATGTCACAGTTCATGGGTTAGAGCACCATGTCAGGCTCTGCACCGACAGCTCAGAGCCTGGACCCTGCTTCAGATTCTGTGTTTCCCTCTCTCCCTTTGCCCCTCCCCTGCTTGTGTGTGCTCTTTCTCAAAAATAAATAAACATTTTTAAAAAAGAAAGTGTTTGAAAAGCATTTATATAACCTAAATATATACTTAAAAATAATTCATGCACTTTGCTCTCATGAGAACATGTTTATGTCCTCATGCCCTACCATTTGCCTTTCCTTTGTACACAATGATAACACAGCTAGGGTGTGTGTTGATGTGTTCTGCATATTATGGAAGTTAATAAAGTTCTAATGCAGTTAGTTAAAGCAACCTTATAAAAGTAGTTTATTTGTTTAAGTAGTTACTTTTGTCCCCATTTCACAAAAAGGAAAACTCCATAAATGTAATGTAATTTCAACAATGTAAACAAATATATTAGAAAAACCAAACTGGGAGGAAATAAAATGTTAAAAGTGATATTCTGAGGGATATGGGGCTTCAGAGTGAATATTTTTTTCTTCTTTATATTTGTATCCAATTTTTAAATTCTCTGTTGAGCATTTATTACTATAAACAGAAACAAATAAATAATTTTTCAAAGCAATATTTTTAGAAGTACAACCATTCAGACCAGTTGAAGGTCAGAGAAAATAGTTTCATACATTTCAATCAAGGCTGATGGTCACTCTGTATTTGAGCACAATTAAATAACTGCCGAATCATCAAGGAGAGTTGAATCCTGTATAAAAGACACTGCATTACAAAACAAGAAAGCCCATCATACATACCATAGATGTGTTTACTTTCAGAACCAGAATGGACCTTAGAGATCATTGGGTCCAACTTACTTTACAGATGGACAAACCGAGGCCTTTCCCAAGGATATGCCAAAAAAAAGAAAAAAAAAAGTTCTTTTGACTATACCATATTAGAAAGATTTCTATCAAGTATAGGCAAAATTAAAAGTTTCAATCTTTAAAGTTGTTAAAGTGGTAAGCTTCAAGTCTTAGGAAAGTCACATTGTATGTAATTTACTTCATTCCCCAATTACGCCAATAAATAAGACATTTCTCATTATTTCTGAGTGGCTATAAAAATAAAAGGCAATGACTACATCATTGTCTTTATAAACATTTCACTACATCTTATTCAGCCTCTACTGCAAGGCTGCCTGTCCACCATGGTTAATTTCTAGATTTGTTGCTAGAGCCTAGAACAGCATCTGTGCCATTTTCTAAGCTAAAGACAATCATTTGTTTCAATGCTAGCTACTCTTTCTTTTCCTTTCTTGGCAAAACTGGATCTGTGGCTACTAATACAGAGATCTGGATTTTGTAATTCTGTTCTACAATCACCTTTAGTGACAAAGTAAGGAAGTTAGCATTTGTTTTCCACCCTTCACTCCTTAACACACACACACACACACACACCCTTTTCCTGTTTCTAATACATGTGTAACATGCAACCACAAAGTGATTTCAGTTTATGGTTCAGTTATAGGCGGGCATGCTTGCCAAAGATTAATCATTATGGTATTATCTCTGCAGATGTGAGGGTAGCATTCTCAAACCGCTGAATTCTGAGCATCTACCTTAAAGAGAATAAGGAAATCCCACAGGATTATTTTAAACAGTTCTCTCAAGAAATTCAGACCATATTCTATCACAGTAAGCAGTAGGAAATCCTGAGCCATTCTTCAGAGGCTTGAAAATGAGCAAGAAATTTTCCCTAACCAAAGTAATAAACAAAGAACATCTTCATGAATACCTATAAGAACCTAAAGAAAACTGCAATCACAAAACTAACTTTAGCAGGAATAACTCTTTTAACATCATCCAGTTTAATCCCTTCCATCTGTAGATGGTCAAAAAGCACGCGACAGCAGCCCCTGGTCATATAGCCAGCGAGTGACAAGGCGGGGGAGGAGGGACCAGGGCTTCTATATACCAAAACTAGCACTTTTTCTTCCACATATGCAGCCTGGAGATTCCAGAAATCCAGCTTCCAAAGACAAAGGTACAAGGTAGACTACAATAGGGAAGACTGTATCATGATGGGGAAGGGGAGAGTGGCATGCTACTCACAGGTGCACCCAGCAAGCACCTTGTATCATCTGTCCCTGGTGGATTCCCTCTTCTTTCTGCTCCTAGTTGGGAAGAGAGGATGGGAATGTAGGAACCTCAGGCCCATGGAAAGTCAAATAAGGACACCCAGAAGATGACTTTCCTGGTCACAAAAGACCATTCGGAGAGCCTCTCTAATTCTCCCACCAGGGCACTTCAATCAAATCAGGTAAGTCATGGGATTTGGACACCTTAGAACATTCTACTTTTAAAAATTCCCAAGTTGGTCCAGGCACTCTAATATACTGCTGGTGGGAAATGTAAACTTCTGTGGTGGGGAATTTGAAAATACCTAACAAAATCAAAATGCATATGCTACTTCCACTTTCAGGAAGATGGAATGAATGTATTTTCCCCTATTTTTCCTGCTAAATACAAAAAAAAAAAATCCCTGGACATTATATATAACACAAACATAAGAAGACTCTGAAAGATGGAGAGAACAAAGCAGATTGGCTAGAAACATCAGGACCAGAGGAGTAACACACGGTGGTGGGTTCTGTGATTTTTTTTTTCTTTTTACCTCTTACAGCTGAGACTTGGAGCTGAAGAAGCTGGTAAGTGGCAAAAGGAAGAAATGCAGACCAACAAAAACCTGCTGTCTCTAGACAAAACACAAAGGTACCCATCTAGTAAGACACGAAACTTTTAAACAATAACCACTCTACTCCAGACAAACACCTCAGAAAAGAGTGTGGCCCCAGCTCCACTCATACCAACAAAGGCTAAGTAAGAAGCTAAATGTCTACCCTCAAGAGGCAGCTACAAGGTGCCCCAACACCCCCACCACAGTAGGGTCAGAGAAGGCCAAGTAGGGAGCTAGCTGGGACTTCCATTGCCCACTGACCAGTAATAAAACTCCCTCAACAGCAGTAATAGAGAGCCCCCCACCTCAAACACTCCCTTTAGGTATCAACAGAACCTGAACTTCTACCCCTATCAGACAATAACAAGGCATTGCCCCTTCTGTCTCCTATCAGTGCAATGTTATAAAATAGCTAAAGGAGAAGGTTTAGAAAAGAGCCAGGGTCTTAAAGCATGATAAGAAAACCAGGTTTCAATCAAAAAATCACTCATCATACCAAGAAGCTGGAAGAACTCAAACAGAAAAAGAAAGAAAGAAAAAGAAAGAAAGAAAGAAAGAAAGAAAGAAAGAAAGAAAGAAAGAAAGAAAGAAAGAAAGAAAAAGAAAATCAATATATGCCAAAACTAGGATGACACTGTCTCTGCATTATTAGAAATAGTATTAGGGGTGCCTGGGTGGCCCAGTCAGTTAAGCATCCGACTTTGGCTCAGGTCATGATCTCGCGGTTCATGAGTTCAAGCCCCGCATCGGGCATCTGTGCTGATGGCTCAGAGCCTGGAGCTTGTTTCAGATTCTGTGTCTCCCTCTCTCTCTGACCCTCCCCTGTTCATACTCTGTCTCTCTCTGTCTCAAAAATAAATAAACCTTAAAAAAAAAAAAAAGAAATAGTATTAGAATTATCTGACAAAATTTTAAAGCAGCCACGATCAAATTCAACAGTTATGAACACACTTGAAACAAATGCAAAACTAGAAAGCAGTAGCACAAAAAAACCGGAGTCTCAGATCAGACACAGAAAAAGGAGAACCAAATGGAAAATTTAGAGCTGAAAAATACAACACCCAAAACAAAAAGCTCAGTCGATGGGCTCAACAGCAAAATGGAGGAAACAGAAGAATCAGTGAACCAGGGGGAAAAAGAAAAAAGAGAGAGCAAAAGAAATTATCCAACCTCAACAAAAGAGAAAAATGGAGAAACAGACTGGAATTTTTTAAAAAATCTATATCAAAAACAAAAACAAAACAAGTAGAGCCAATAGGAACTTTTGACAAAAGATCTAATATCCATGTTTCTGAAATCCCAGGAGAAGAGACAGAACTTGAAAAGTACTTGAAAAAGTAACAGCTGAGCAGTTCCCAAATTTGGCTGGCAAGAAACATAAACCTACAGACTCAAGCTGAGTGAATCCTAAACAGAATAAACCAAAGAAATTCACATCAATAACTTAACTTCTAAAAACTAGAGACAAAGAAAACTTAAAAAACAAATTTAACGTTTACATATTTTTGAGAGATAGAGACAGAGAGACAGAGCACAAGTGGCAGAAGGGCAGAGAGAGAGGAGAGACACAGCAACGAAAGTGGGCTCCAGGCTCTGAGCGGTCGGCACAGAGCCTGACACGGGGCTCGAACTCATAAACCGTGAGATCATGACCTGAGTCGAAGTCGGATGTTTAACCGACTAAGCCACCCAGGTGCCCCTAAAGAAAACTTCTTGAAAGCAGCCAGAGAAAAATGACACCCACCTATAAAGGAAAAACAAAAACAAATTTTCTCATCAGAAGAAAGTAGCACAACTGTTAACAGGTGCTAAAAGAACTGTCTACCCAGAATCTTATACTCAGCAAAAATATCCTTCAGGAATGAAGAGGAAATCACATGAAAACTAAGAGAATTTGTTGCTACCAGACCTGCCCTGAAAGAACGGCTAACAACAAAGGAAACACAAAGGAAATGACAAAAGTAAAAACCAACTTTGGAACATCAGGAATGAAAAAAGAATAGGGTATGCAAAAATATGATAAATACAAAAGGCTTTCCTTCTTCTCTGAATTTTCTAAATTATACTTGACAGTTGAAGCCAAAAGTGTAACAGTATCTGATGTGGTTATGAATGTAGGTAGGGGCAATATTTCAATTATGCAGGTTGTAACAAATGACCTGTTACTTACAAGGATAGTCACTGAATAACAACAAAACTCTGGAAACAACTTTAATGTCCACTAACAGAAGACTGGTTAAATAAACAATGGTACAGTTGTACAATAAAATGTTACATAACTGTTAAAAAGAGTAAGTTAGAAATTTACATTCTGGATACAAGAAGAACCCTAAGGTAGACTGTCCTGGAAAATAAGCAGGCCAAGGCAGTGTGTATTATGCTATCATTTGTGTGAAGATAAATACACACTTTATATCAGTATATCTATAAATGCAGAGACTGCCTGTGGAGAGCTACAGAGAAGTTGGTAAGAGTGCTTGCTTACAGAGAACTGGCATCTATGGAGCAGAGGAGGCTTTGGGGCAAATGGGACAATTTTCTCCATTTACTATTTTCATTCCTTTCCATTTTTTTATTATCTAAATTTAATACTTTGTAAGAGAAAGTAAAAAATTCTCAAACTGAAGACAAGACCTAGAAGGATTCATCTAAAGCTAGGAAGGAACTTACTTAAACACAGCTACAGATTTTATAAACCCTGAACTTACCAAGCAAATTCTTGCTATATGGATATCTAGCTTCATTTAAAAGAATATTTTTAATAGTCAAATAATAACTGAACTAAAAAGTATGCTAGAGGTGTATGTGGGCGGCTCAGTTGGTTGAGCGTCCGACTTCAGCTCAGATCATGATCTCACAGTCTGTGAGTTCGAGTCCCATATCAGGCTCTGTCCTGACAGCTCAGAGCCCGGAGCCTGCTTTGGATTCTGCGTCTCCCTCTCTCTCTCTCTGCCCCTCCCCTGCTCATGCTCTGTATCTCTCTCTCTCTCAAAAATAAATAAAAACATTCTTAAAAATTTTTTTTAAAAAGTATGCTATAAATGTTGAGCCTAATACCACAACTATAAGAAAGACATTTCAAAGGATCAGGTCTTTATCTGAAGACACAGGACAAACAGGACATAAAACCCTCACCTGTTTTGATAGTTCAAACCCAGTTCCATCAAGTCACACCAAATATAGAGCTTTTATAAACAGGCATTTTAAATTATGAACCTGTAAACCAGGTCACTGATAGGGAAGAAATGAAAAAAAAAATTAACTCATTTTAAGCTTTCTGAAAATTCCATTTTCATCAAATGGACAGACATCAAAACTGGTACAAGTTTTAAAACCTCAGAAACATCACAATCATCACAATACATCTCTCCTTGGAGCAAGGCTCAAGCTGAGATGTGACATGGGCTAATATACTGCACACTCAGGTGAAGCCAGATTCCCTCATGGTCACCCCACTGTAGACCAACTGGAAACTCTTCAGCCAAGTTGGGAGGTAAAGTGAGAAATGGCAGCAGTGGACAAGGCCATGGTGAAGAGAGTCAGAAGTGAGACTGGAGTGATGCCTGTGCTGGGTTCTGACAAAAGGAAGGCAGGGGGAGTATCAGACTCTAGAGCAGCCAATGCTTTGTGCCTCAGGACAATCTTCTTAGATACGTGTTAAAGAACAGGGAGACAGGGAATGCAAGCTGGTGCGGCCACTCTGGAAAACAGTATGGAGGTTCCTCCAAAAACTAAAAATAGAACTACCCTACGACCCAGCAATTGCACTACTAGGCATTTATCCACGGGATACAGGTGTGCTGTTTCAAAGGAACACATGCACCCCCATGTTTATAGCAGCACTATCAACAATAGCCAAAGTATGGAAAGAGCCCAAATGTCTATCGATGGATGAATGGATAAAGAAGATGTAGTATATGTATGTGTATACACACACACACACACACACACACACACACACACACACACACAAAATGGAGTATTCCTCGGCAATCAAAAAGAATGAAACCACGTGGATGGAGCTGGAGGGTATTATGCTAAGTGAAATTAGTCAGAAACAGACAAATATCATATGACTTCACTCATATGAGGACTTCAAGATACAAAACAGATGAACATAAGGGAAGGGAAGCAAAAGTAATACAAAAACAGGGAGGGGGACAAAACATAAGAGACTCTTAAATATGGAGAACAAACAGGATTACTGGAGGGGATGTGGGGGGGAGGGTGGGCTAAATGGGTAAGGGACACTAAGAAATCTACTCCTGAAATCATTGTTGCACTATATGCTAACTAATTTGGATGTAAATTTTAAAAAATAATAAAATTTTTAAAAAAAAGAGCGATTCCATGTTAAAAGATATTTGCAAATGACATATCGGATAAAGGGTTAGTATACAAAATCTATAAAGAACTCACCAAACTCCATACCCGAAAAACAAATAATCCAGTGAAGAAACGGGCAGAAGACATGAATAGACACTTCTCTAAAGAAGACATCCAGATGGCCAACAGGCACATGAAAAGATGCTCAACGTCACCCCTCATCAGGGAAATACAAATCAAAACCACACTGAGATACCACCTCACGCCAGTCAGAGTGGCTAAAATGAACAAATAGGAGACTATAGACGCTGGAGACGATGTGGAGAAATGGGAACCCTCTTGCACGGTTGGTAGGAATGCAAACTGGTACAGCCGCTCTGGAAAACAGTGTGGAGGTTCCTCAAAAAATTAAAAATAGACCTACCCTATGACCCAGCAATAGCACTGCTAGGAATTTACCTAAGGGATACAGGAGTGCTGATGCATAGGGGCACTTGTACCCCAATGTTTATAGCAGCACTTTCAACAATAGCCAAATTATGGGAAGAGCCTAAATGTCCATCAACTGATGAATGGATAAAGAAGATGTGGTTTATATATACAATGGAATACTACGTGGCAATGAGAAAGAATGAAATCTGGCCATTTGTAGCAACGTGGATGGAACTGGACAGGGTTATGCTAAATGAAGTAAGTCAGGCAGAGAAAGACAGATACAATATGTTTTCACTCCTATGTGGATCCTGAGAAACTCAACAAAAGACCAGGGGGGAGGGGAATGGGGAAAAAAATTTACAGAAAGGGAGGGAGCCAAACCATAAGACTCTTAAATACTGAGAACAAACTGAGGGTTATGCAGGGGGGTGGGGGAGAGGGGAAAGTGGGCGATGGGAATTGAGCGGGTGATGGGAATTGAGTGGGCGATTTTGGGATGAGCACTGGGTGTTGTATGGAAACCAATTTGACAATAAATTACATATTAAAAAAAAAAAAAAGAACAGGGAGACATATTGAGAATTAACTTACCTTGGAAAGAGTTACTTTGTGAGCACTGTGTCCCACCATCAGACATACCTTTCAAAAACTCTGTATTCTCCAAAAGTCAATGTTCCTGGTGTGGCATTCTAGGCCCTGCTCCCTTGACCCTAAACAAAACTTCCCAAGCTCCCATCCCACTATTGCCCTCCCCTGTCCTTCATGCCCACTCTCTCAAACTGGGCTGATGTGCTGACCCTGCTCCCCCCCACCTCTCCAGTTCCCATCTATGCATTCCTCTGTCCACCTGATATGGGCTCTTATCCACTATCCAGAGTGTATCCTTTGTAATTCAGTTTATGTCTCCCTCACTTTTTAAAATTCTTGCTGACCACCTCCACCTATAATGAGCTTTCTGATTCAGAATGCTAAGAGGAACTATACATCATCATTATTACTATGGTAATATGCAAGGAACTTAAACATCTTACTGACCATTGTGTGCCAGATATTATCTCACTCAATCCTCACCCAAACCTACCAATTGATACCTACATAGCATAAATGAAGAAGATGAGGCTCAAGGAGGTTAGGAAGGACACCTTAGTATAAGTCCACATACTCCTAAATATAAAAGCTTTTGGCTATACCAACAATTCAAAGTTTGTCACTGAAATATTCTAATGAGCAAAAAAAAGTAAGTCAACAAATAACTCAGGAAGGGCACAGAGATATAATGGCAGGTTGACCATGTCATATTATCTTTAATATAAGGAAAAATGTTGCATTCTATGAATACAATGTGCATTTGCTTATTTTAGTATAAAAATAATCCTTCGGGGGTGCCTGGGTGGCTCAGTCAGTTAAGCGTCCAACTCTTGGTTTCAGCTCAGGTCATGATCTCACAGTTTGGTTCGAGCCCCATGTTGGGCTCTGTGCTGAAAGCACGGAGCCTGCTTAAGATTTCTCTCCCTCTCTCTCTGCCCCTCCCTGGTTTGGTCTCCCTCAAATAATTAAATAAATAATCTTTTTAATAATAATCTTTCACATTACTTACCCTCAGGCAGAACCAGTCCTCAATGCACGTGGGCCATATGGCCTACAGTATAGCCCTGTCTGAGACCCCCTAGGCTACACTGCTTCCCAAGGGTATGCAGGCTTATTCTGCACACTGGACTTAACCCTTTATAAGGGGCCTCTGTGTACATTCTATCTTATTTCACCTTCACAATAAGACTGTGAATAGGTAGAGTGGATGTTATTTCCATTATTTTACAAATGTGGAAACAAATTACCAGGGAGGTGAGCATTTTATCTAAGGGTTCTGCAGCTACTAAATGCCCTGGCCAGGATGGGCACATGGCACTTCTGACTCCTATTCCTGTAATATTTGTTTCCAACCTTTCTCCGCCATTTACTTGCCTTCAACAGACAGTGTCCCTCCATCTCTGGGACATGTACACATCGATGTCTCATTTCCCCATGCCGTTAGAGCCTGTGAAGAAAGGGGGCTGGGTTTTCTCCTTCAGCACCTTTCCCCCTGACTCTCCTTCACCAGCCCACCATCCTTCAGCACTGCAGATAGAGAATTCTGTTCATTTACATTCTAAAATTAAGTTTGGGCAGGGAGAACATAGAAGATAATACATTAAAAGGCAAAAAGGAAGACTAAGGGGCACAAAGTGAAGAAAAGGGGAAACGAGAACCAATAAATCAGACAGCAGGTAACTGTATACCCCCAAGTAACAGCCATAGTTATGAACAGTAAATTTGCCTAGACTTGGCTAAAAAGTACATTCTCAGGACTGCAATATAAAGGAAACAGGAAGAATCATTCCAAAGACAGCTACGTATTGACTTCATTCAAAGCATGCCTGGGATTAGAAAGTAATACTTCATTAGCAGAAAAGGGGTTCTTTTTCTTAAACTTAAAAAAAAAAAATTTGAGGGGCGCCTGGGTGGCTCAGTCGGTTAAGCGGCCGACTTCGGCTCAGGTCATGATCTCGCGGTCCGTGAGTTCGAGCCCCACGTCAGGCTCTGTGCTGACAGCTCAGAGCCTGGAGCCTGTTTCAGATTCTGTGTCTCCCTCTTTCTGACCCTCCCCTGTTCATGCTCTGTCTCTCTCTGTCTCAAAAATAAATAAATGTTAAAAAAAAAAATTAAAAAAAAATTTTGACAAATAGTCACATCAGGACAAAGAATAAACACAGGAAATAAAGTTCAAAATTAATCCATTTGTCTTTGACTTTTTAAAAAACCATTTGCCAAATAGTGCAAGTCCCTAAAATTGAACACTCATTTGAATAGTTTTAATCCCACCAATGAAGACAGGGTAAAACTCTCCAGGCAACGGCCAGTCTCCTTCCACCTTGTGGACATGCTACTCAACAGTCTGCCCAGCTGAGCCTTCATTGAGGGCCGTGGGAGTCATAACTAATTCATGAGGGTATAAAAATTACATAGCCATTGCTTTTTCCTGAACTTGTTATGCCCAAATCCCCTATTCAGACAGAGAGAAACAACATAATAACACATGGCACCAGGCCAGTCTTTTCGAGACTTGCCTTTGTAGGGGAAAAATCCAAACCCATAATGGGAGCCCACATCAGAATCACATTATCAACTTGGGCTGCACCTTCCTTCATGCTTCATGTCACTTAAAATACTCTAAAGAGAATTAATTAACAAAAGTTTATTCTCTAGCTAAAAAAAAAAAAATTCACAAGCAGCCACCCTCCTTCCCTCTCTTGTCTACTCACAAGAGTGTGAATATGACTGATGACACTTTGTAGCACTCCAATTTACTGTCAAGGAAATATTGCCAATACCAGTCAAATTCTCAGAATAAAAGGCATCACTGTCAAAAACTACTATTTCTGAAGACAGCAGAGCTAAGAGAATATATATATCATATACTGGATATACATCAGAAAATCTGGATATCTTTTTATCCATAAACAGTTAACATCATCTGTTTAATTATTCTACTTTGCTTCTCTTCTTTGACAATAGATATGTTTTACTATTTGACAAAAACCTGTCAGACAACTACATGGATATGAGATTTCCTTATAGTTAAAGTTAAAAAGAAACTGAAAAAGTGTTTCATTAACTAAATAAAAAATAAGGCAAAAAAATAAATTTAAAAGCTGAGAAAAGAGTAAAGGGAAAATTATTTTCTTTCATTCAAAGGTCTCACAGTAGAAGGGCGGGCAGAGATAATCGGGGCGGGGGGGCACTTTAGCTGACATAATGTTTTAAAGAGAAGCTATGTTCATATCCCTGTCCCAAAGTGAATCCTCATTCAGGAGGTAAGACCAAGGTACTCATGGTAATAGAACATAGTCCAACTAAAAAGATTTAATAATGTTTTACCACATTCCAGATAGGTAAGGATCAAATAAAAGGCACTGATAAAAATGACAAGCAAATGAACACAATGAGCCCCAGAATGTCCTATGCCTAACAGAAGCCACTCAGGTGAGACTCCAGAGGCCAAGGTCACAGTTCTCAATTCTGCCACCGACTAGCTGTGACCCCTTTTGAGCATCAGTTTTCTCAGCTATGAAATTGAGCTAGATGTTCTATTAGGGTTACCTTCCAGTTCTAAAATTCTACATGGTGAAGAAATTGCTAAAAAAAAAACTTGGGGGAGATACCAGAAAATTTTATTGGAGATCTTGTCCTTTCTTACACTATGTAATTAAAATATGTGTTTTGTATTTCATGTTCTATTACTGTATTTTTCCTAGGAAGAACTGAAAAGTTCCTTTCCAGAAAACATTTGATTTTCTAAGCTTAAACATAATTAAATTTATAAAACCCAAAATGTGAATTTGGTTTTGTTTCCATATTGAAGAAATTTTTATTTTGTGATCCAAACGTTTTACTGGAAGGAATGGATTATTATTTCTCTTGATGAGATATGTTCTACCAGATATCTTATTAAGAAAAGCAGAGAGGGGAGCCTGGGTGGCTCAGTCGGTTAAGCGTCCGACTTCGGCTCAGGTCACGATCTCACTGTCCGTGAGTTCGAGCCCCGCATCGGGCTCTGTGCTGACAGCTCAGAGCCTGGAGCCTGTTTCGGATTCTGTGTCTCCCTCTTTCTCTCACCCTCCCCCGTTCATGCTCTGTCTCTCCCTGTCTCAAAAATAAATAAAACGTTAAAAAAAAAAAAAAGAAAAAAAAAAGAAAAGAAAAGCAGAGAAGGGAGAAGTACTTAAAACATTATAAAAACACTCAAACAAAAGTATATATCGTAATCTTATGGCCACTGTGCATGGTAGTCTGTTCAGTTATTATTTTTTTTTTATATTTATTTTTGAGAGAGACAGAGAGAGAGAGAGAGACAGAGAAAGAGACAGAGAGGGGGGTGGAGGGGCACAGAGAGAGGGAGACACAGAATACGAAACAGGCTCCAAGCTCTGAGCTATCAGCGTAGAGCCCTATGCGGGGCTTGAACACACAAACAGCGAGATCATTACCTGAGCCAAAGTCGGACACTTAACCCACTGAGCCACCCAGGTGCCCCTGTTCAGTTATTCTTAAGTGATACAAAAATTACATGAAGGACTGGCTAAAATTCAAAGTTTCAGTCAAAGGTAAGCAGTTAGAAAGTTAACTTTACAAAATTTAGAGAGTTCCTCTTTATTAGGGCTATTGTACAACAGGCACTCTTAGGGTTGTCATTCCAATAGTCTTCTCAGGCAACTATGATTACTATTTTCATTCAGGATAAGGGCACCAAAGCTGAGAAAAATAAAAATATCCATCCAAATTAAAACAGCAAGTAATGGAGCCAGAATTCCAACCCAGCTCTTCTGATTCAATTCTAATGCTCCTTCCCCACTGTCAGACAATCAGTATTAACTTACACCAATAAAAATGTGCCATGTGACTCAAATATTTCACAATGATATACCAAGAAGGTTCGCACGCTGATACTCTGTCCACGATATGATCTCCCTATGCTTGTGCCATTCCTCAACAGTAGAAAATGCACCATTCTTCCCAGACACTGCGTTAAATACCTTACATACCTCAATACCATCAAACCCATGGTATAGATATTACTTTCTCCACTTTACAGATATGAAAACAGAGGATCATAATATGAAGCTACATGACTCAACATAAGACCAACACCCTCTAAGTGGTGGAGCCAGAGGGCTAACCCAGCCTGTGGGTCTCCTTAGCCTGATTATAGACCACATGCTTAGGATGCTTCACCTTACTCAACAAAATGAACGTGGCTTTACTGGATTTTGCAATAAGAATACAAGTCAAAACTCTAAAGAATGACAGCTTAGCCATTTTTTTAAGTGCAGCATTGGCTTCTAAAGCATTTGTCTGCTAGATCAGAGAGAATTCAAAGGTTATAACCTCAAGGACTATTTCTCCCTCTCTTTCTTCTTCCTCCCCACAGACCGCACCCCTGCCCCTTGAAAGCTTACAGAAGGGAGAGAGAGGGAGAGAGGGAGAGAATTAAATGTGAGCAATTTCACTTACAAGATCAAAGTACAGGAAAAAAACTGTAACAAATTGTAACAAATTATATAATCATGTTTCTCTGCAATTAACAGGCTTAGTGTTTAAACACATTCATTAAAAAGGTTTATCCAGGGGTGCCTGGCTGGTTCAATTGGTTAAGCGTCCAGCTCTCGGTTTCAGCTCAGGTCATGATCTCACAGTTCGTGAGTTCAAGCCCCACGTCAGGCTCTGTGCTGACAGCTCAGAGCCTGGAGCCTGCTTCGGCATCTGTGTCTCCCTCTCTCTTTCTGCCCCTACCCCACTTGCGTTCTCTCTCTCTCTCCCTCTCTCTCAAAAATGAATAAACATTAAAAAAAATTTTTTTAAAAAGGTTTACCCAAAGTAACCAAAGATGAATTTAAATATTAAATTTTTTTTTTTTAATTTTTTTTTTCAACTTTTATTTATTTTTGGGACAGAGAGAGACAGAGCATGAACGGGGGAGGGGCAGAGAGAGAGGGAGACACAGAATCGGAAACAGGCTCCAGGCTCTGAGCCATCAGCCCAGAGCCTGACGCGGGGCTCGAACTCACGGACCGCGAGATCGTGACCTGGCTGAAGTCGGACGCTTAACCGACTGCGCCACCCAGGCGCCCCTAAATATTAAATTTTTAAAAAAATTCTATATACAGGGGCACCTGGGTGGCTTGGTCAGTTAAGCAACCAACTCTTGGCTTCGGCTCAGGTCATAATCTCACAATTCGTGAGTTTGAGCCCCACATCTGACTCCACACTGACTGTGGAGCCTGCTTAGGATTCTCTCCCTCTCTCTCTGCCCCTCCTCCACATATTCTGTCTCTCAAAATAAATAAACTTAAAAAAAAATTTTTTTAGTTCTATATATATAACTTTTTTGGAAATACACCTGTTGCATAAAACAATAAGTTATACCAGTGACACAGGTATGAACAAAGAAATCTGTTTTCTTCTTAAATTGGGTTAAAACTTCAGTCATTACCCTCATTTCTGATAATAGTTACTCTTTAAACTCTAATTTTCATCTCTTAATCAGCTTCTGTGTTGAGCAGTTAATACTCTGCACTAAAGGTGCTATTATGCGGCCAATCTATTCCTAAAGTGACAAATTCCTGTGCAATTCAAATGGTTATCTCTAATTCATCTATTTGATAACTTCTAATTTTCAGTCACAAATCATCCACATGTTCCTCTTTCCCTCCCTTCTTCTTCTTCCTACTTCTCCCTCCACCTGTGCCTTTAAGAAAAAAAATCACTATGAAATCCACTATGGCTTGAACTTGAAACTCTATGGTAGGATTTCAGCATATCACCACTTTTTTTTTTGTTTTGTTTTGTTTTGTTTTGTTTTAATGATCAGCCTGAGAGGCAGGGACTTCTCTAAGGTCACAGAGTTCATGTGTGGCAGAGCCAGGAACAAGACAAGTGGGACATGCAAAGCCTTCTCTGTTCCAAAGCTGTTCTTTAATGTTATGCTAAAACTGCTACTGATAGAGCCCATCACTATTAAACTATAAATCAATACTTAAGGTCAGTTCCTGAATAATCAAGGATTATTTCAAAGGTACTCTTCTAACACCAATTCACTTGTTTAATAGGTATTTTTTAAACACCTATCCCAGCAATAATAGAGATTCTGCATATTTCTAATACACAGACACATAAAGAGATTTACAATGTGGTTGAAATGATCCCAAAAGAGTAACAGTTACTAAATACTAGGAACTGAGCTAGGTTCCTTAAAAGAGGTTACCTCTATATTCATAGCAACCCCATTTTCTTCCCATTTTGAAGATAAGGAAACAGAAGTTAAGAGTTTAAATAACTTATCTAATGTTACACAGCCAGGGAGGACCTACATCAGTTATTTTCAAACTCTTTAGTCTTAGGACCCCTTTATAACTCTTAAAATTATAGACCTCAAATAGTTGTGGTTTATGTGAGTTGTATCTTTTGATATTTATTATATTGGAAATTAAAATTGAGCAATTTTAATATTTCTTTATTCATCTTAAAAAGTAAGTTTTATGTTACAATAAAAATGTATTTCTACAAAAAGTAACATTTCTCAAAGCAAAAATTTTAACAGTGATGTTATCTTACATTTTTGCAAATCTCTCTCATGTCTGGCTTAAGAGAGGACAGCTAGTTTTCCTATTTGCTTCATTATTCAATCGATGCCAATACACTGCTTTGATTGAAGTAAATGTAGAAAATCTGGCCTCACATATATGAAGATGGATGGGGAAGAGTATTTTAATAGCCTTTTCGGATAATTATATTCTTCTTTGACATCCTGCCAAAAATTTGACAAGTGTTAGTTTCTTAAAGGTTAGCTGCAAATTCAGAATCTGAAATCACATCAGTGAACCTTTGTAGTATGTTACATAAAAATCCATTGGTCTCTCTTGTGCTTTGAATGGGTATTTTATTCAAGCAAGATTCCCTAAAATTTTATGTTGATCATTTGAAAAATATTTATTCATCGAATTATATAGATCTTCTAAATACTGACATATTTCATTATTCATTTTTTTTTAAAAAATCACATTAGTATAACCCCATCTCATCAGAAAAGTCTTTAAGGAACAGTAAACTGTTAAAAACTCAGGTAGCCATTACAAGTTCCCCAAATTCTAATTTTTCCATGAAAGCATAAACTTTATCACTGGCAACAAATATTGACAGCCATTTTCCTTAAAGGGACCATGTCGTTTTATTTATTTTCAGGAAAATAGCCACCTGAATAAATCACTCAATTGTTCTTTCAACTAAAACTGATGTTCCATGAAAAGAAAAAAAAAACAAAAGGCAAGTTTAGTTTGCAACTCAATAATCCCCAGTTGCCTTTCCTGGAGACACCCATTGTACTTTGGTATGAAGCAGATGTGCTTCATACATACTTTCCATTTCTTCACACAGAATACTGAAAAAAAATGTATATGCAAGAGGCAAGATGTAATAAAATTAATATTTTTATTGCTTTGTTGAGGATATTCTGAAGTAAACTTTTTTTTTTCTTTTTACTGTGAGTTTGCAGCAAGAGAGAGTAACAACCACAATGTGCTGTCACTGCCTTAATGCCTGGTAACGAGCCAACAGTTCTACCCACCACTGCCCCTGTACCATTAGTGCAGCGTCATAGTGAAAAACACAAATAATTATTGGCATTATTTTGAAAGTATTTTTGACCTCATGAACTACCCCTGAAAGGACCAAGGACCAGATTTTGAGAGCTGCTGATCTACATATCTGAGACAGCTAGAATATAACATATCCAGTATTAGAACAAGTTGTATAGCATTTACTGAACGCTTATTACATATTGAGCACTGAGCTAATTTTTTTATGCGCATATTCATTTAATGTTCAGCTAGCACTGGGGCACCTGGGTGGCTCAGTCAGTTGAGCATCTGACTTCGGCTCGGGTCATGATCTCATGGTTCATTGAGTTTAAGCCCCACAACAGGCTCTGTGCTGACACCTTGGAGTCTGGAGCCTGCTTTGGATTCTGTGTCTCCCTCTCTCTGCGCCTCCCCCGCTCAACTCTGTCTCTTTTTCTCTCTCAAAAAAATAAACATTAAAAAAAATTTTTTAAGAGTTTAATGTTCAGATAGCACAATGAGATGATACAGATGACAAAACTGAGGCATGAAGAGATTTAAATAACTGGCCCAATGTCTCAAAACTAGAAACTGGCAGACCAAATATTCAAACCTCAGTCACCTGACCCCACAACTTATTAACCATTTTAATCTTCTGCAGATCTAAATGATAGGTGAACTAAACATGCTAGAAAAGCAAAAAGGTACTTCCATGCAGTGCTGCCTCTAGGGTATGATGAAAAAGGACAATTGCCCAAGATGCTTTCTCTTTGCCGCCTAAGAAAAGTCAAGACCCAGGAATGCAGTAGTTAGGTGAGGAGCTGATGAGTCCTTGGTACATTTAACCAATCCCCAAATCTACACCCCCCCCTCCCAAGGGCCCTTGTGGTAAATTATAGTCCCCTCCAGGATAGTCATACATGTTATTTAAACCATTAACTATCATTATTTTGATTGAAAAAAGGGAGAGAAGTCTCGATGTGGTTCAGGCCCTGAAATTACTTCAGTAAACTCTGGACTCAGTATGGGAGGTACCTAAAGAACCCAAATTTCCCAACCCAAGATGATCCTGGTGTTTCTCAATAAAAATTAAAACAAACACAAGGCTCTTCCCCACCAACTGATACTTGTTTAGTGAATCAAAATAACTTTAAAAGAGAAACTAAAGCTGGATGTTTCATCTCTTTTGTCATTTCAAGTTTTGTGTTTCACAATATCCAGTCTGATTTTTACTGCAGCATCAGCCGTAGGAAGATTAGAAAGAAAAACAAAACAAAGTTGGCAGCTTCCACCTTTAACTCCCATAGCGCTACATTTCTGGCCAGTCTCACGTCCTCATTCTATTTACAGGATGAAAACTCGTTGGAGAGCCAGGACTAGATTGCATTTAATGGTTGCATTTTGGTTTGCCCAGCATTTACAAAATGCTTACTAGGTACAGGACAACAGACCAGCTCTGGGGACATGCCCCTGAGTCCCAATCTTGCTCTCAAAGAGTTCATGGGACAGTACCGGTCAGCTTAAGATGCAGACAGGCTGACAGATATAAGAGTATACATGCATATACCCCTCGACCCCTGCCAGTGCAATCTCCAATATCAACATCACGTTCTTTAACACAATCATCTCTCATTGTCCTCATTGTAACAGTCCTCATTGTAACAGATTTCCCTTGGTCAAGCATGCCTTTGAGAGGTGTACAGGATCAAGAAGGAACAACTGTTATGTGGTTGAGTGATACCTTCCTTCAAATTATTTTTCTAAACAAGAATACCTTAAGATATTCCCTTGAATATCCCAGTTTGTCAGATACAAAGACAATCTAGTGAATTTATCACATTTCTTTTAAGACAGCATCTCTAAATCAAAGACTACGTCACACTACCCAGACTGGTTAGATCACTAGCACTTGGTGTTGTGATTCTAGTAAAAGGTGACTAGAAATACTTGTTATGAGCTTAAAGTGTATATGGAAAAAATCCCATCAAAATGGAAAAAACAAACAAAAGGAGAAAAAATACTAAAACTAAACAGTGTGGCTGCTCTTCAAATATTTAGGTTAAAAAAAAGTACTCGTGCTGTACCCTGAGTAGGGGCCAAGCAAGGACTTTGCTACCCTAGGGAGGGTAAAACTTTCCCTAAAGCTTACTCAGTAAACATGATCCTGAAAAACTAATTCCATGTGAAAACTGAATTGTCAATGTACATACGAAATTTGAGAAACAGCCACAATAAAGACTTCAGTTAGCTTCAAAAAGGATTGTACTCAATTCTTCTCACATGTCAGGAATCTGTCTTACAAGCGGATGAGCCGTGGGGAGTCAGATTTTTGCAGGACAGATTAACTCCAGGTGGCTGGTTTTTCCCATCTATGTTATCACTCAGTCACCAAAAGTAAGAACCAATAAAATACCACATTTGGCAGTAAAATTCAGTTTCACAAACATGCAATCTCTCTTATGTATGATCTAAATTTCTTATGCACTAATATTTGAACAATACAGACTTATACTATCTTTTTAAAAATTAAAGTTCATCAGAAAAAAATTTTTTTTAACCTTTATTTATTTTTGAGAGAAAGAGAGTGTGAGCAGGAAAGGGGCAGAGAGAGAGGGAGACACAGAATAGGAAGCAGACCCCAGGCTCTGAGCTGTCAGCACAGAGCCCAACATGGGGCTCGAACTCACAGACCACGGGATCATGACCTGAGCCGGAATGAGATGCTTAACCAACTGAGCCACCCACGCACCCCTGACAACAATTTTTTAAATGTTAAACCATGAACACCATTATGCCTCCTGACACATTTGAAAGGTTAATGTGTTCTGACACACACATTACCATGGTCAGACGACATATACAATGACTACATAATTAATCCAATTAATGCTCCAAAACCTAAGATAACATTTTACTTACGCTGCATATGGATATGCTATTTTCAGTGAATGCTATTCAGTATTACGTGTCACTAGTTAATGCTTAGAGACTTTTAAAATAAGAAAAGTGATGTCAGATGTTATCAAGTAAGTAAAGTGCTACAAAATGACCAACTTGATGCTTTATCTATCACTCAACTACAAGGATCCAAATTTTAAAGATCTTAAGGTCACAGCAAGGGGTTTTGCCAATTTTACTATACTCTGGGAATGAAACTCCCTTTATATTTATGTCTATCTACTATTTGACTCGCAGACTCTCTTCAAGGGAACCATTATGTACAAATGAAGCAGTTTGTCTTTTAAATTTATTGCCAAAGTCACTGGTACCAAATGATCACTGTGAAATGAAATCATGCTTTGCTAAGATAAAGAGCCAGCTTAACTTGGCTCCAAAATTGGTATTTTAAAAGAAGATATAAGATAAACCATATAATATGTAAGAAAAACCATAATTCAATATGTCTTAGGAATAAGACACATTTTCTACCACACAAAATATTTCCTTTCAGAAATCATTACTGGCCAGGTGTGCCTGGGTGGCTCAGTGGTTAAGTGTACAACTTCAGCTCAGGTCATGGTTTCACGGTTTGTGAGTTCAGACCCCACATCGGGCTCTGTGCTGACAGCTCAGAGCCTAGAACTTGCTTCAGATTCTGTTCTCCCTTTCTCTCCCTCCGCCCCTCACCTGGTCTCTCGCTCTCAAAAATAAATAAACATTAAAAAATAAATAATTATAATAGAGTGTGGAATATACGAAATACTGTAAGCTGGACTTTATTGCCTATTTTCTTCATTTTAAAAATATATATGATCATTGCAAATTGTTTAGAAAATACAGGAAAAATAAAAACCCCAAATCCCCCCATTTTGTCAACATTATACAGTATTTCCTTCCATTCTTTTTTCTTTTATTAATACAAAGTTGAACTCTGTGTCCATATAAAAAGTACTTTATTCTAGCACAATTAGCACCGGGACATTTCTAGATGCTATTTGGAAGGTAACACAAAGAAGCACTTCCTTACAGAAAATATTTACTTATGGGTTTTGTTTTGCCATATAATTTCTAAAATACTTACTCAAGTCATTATACATAAATCTACAGATAGAAAACACAGTTACTGAACTTTCTTGGTAATGAAATCACCACTACGATAATTTTTATAAAATTCTATCTTGGCTGAAGGGGTAAAAAAAAACATAGTGTAATTCTCTTGGCACATTATCTCAATCACATAAATACTAGTTTCATGTTATTATAAGGTCCTTAAGTACTGAGAGAGATAGAAGCCTCTGCTCCTAACTGGAAATGAGGAACATTAAGACTGTGTCCTGAAACACTATCAAATCTAAAAAGATCGGAAAGTAACTATAAATTGGCTCAGAATTTAGCTATAAAAAGTCACTGGTACACCAAGATTGCATCGGTTGTTATAACAGCCCACCTGAACCTAATCCCTCCCCTCACACCAGATTCTAGCCCTTCTTATCTACTTAGAAACCTTAACACTATAAATTATCCCTTCTCTCTCCTGCATTGGTTTTAATCTCATCTATACTTAAACATGCTCAAGTCTCATTTTTAAAGGGAAGAGGAGAAACTTTCCTTTCATTTAGTATCTCCACTCTAACCTACAGCTACCAACCAAAAGCTCTTGACAGAGTCACTAGATATGATGTCTCCGTTTTCTTACCTTGTCCTCACTTCTTAACCCACTCGACTCTGGCTCTCTCATCTTGCTGCCAAAACTTGCCTCCCCATGGCTGCCACTGACTAACATGTGGCTAAGTGCACAAGCTTTGCAAAACCCTCTTGACTGAAGCAGCATTTGTGTGCACTCACCATTCCATTCTTCTCTGCACGCTTTCTTCCTGCCAATCTAGCTACCCCTTTGCAGGCTCCCTCAGACTCAGCCTCTTTACCATGCCATTAAGTATTAGAGGCACTCAAGGTCCATCCTGAAGGCCACTTCCTGACTCAGCCTCTGTACCCTCTCCTTTGGTAGGCTCACTTGTACAAGATGGCTCAGAATCATGCTTTGGTCTTAGACCTCTCCACTAGGCTCAAGACCAATCTGTCCAATTTCCTACTACACACGTCCATTTGGAGTTCAAAGGCAGTTCACACTCGAACATATCCTCGTGCTCTGAACCTGACCTCTCTTGTGCTTGAAGTTGATAATGCAGTTGCACAAACCAGAATGTAGTTCCTTCACCCTGCATATCCAACACAACCTATCAATGTTACCACCTGATTCTCTCTCAAACACATTGACTTCTCTTCATTTCTACCATCTCTCACCTATACAACTCATCTTCACATATTCAATCTAGATCTTTCTAATCTATTCTCCAGAGCAGCCAGCCAATTCTATGTCTCTCTGCCTTGTATGCATCTCCCTCCAGCCTTCCATCTTTCTCTCCCCCCACTCCCTTGCTTGAACCCCTTGCTTCTCATTGCTCTTAGTAGAACTTCCAAAAGTGTTAATATGTCCTACAAGGCCTTACTTAAACTAGCTCCTGCCTGTCTCTCAGGGCTCACCCTACCTCACTCCTCCTCCCTCTCACTCTCTTGTTCTAGCCAGACTGGCTTCCCGCAGTTCTTGGATGACAGTTCACATGCTTTCCCCTCTACTCAACACACCCCACACCACCACTCCCCTAACCCATCCTTCAGATCTCAGCTCAGTGATCACATCTTCAGCAAAATCTTCTCTGAGCCAGGGGTTGTTAGGTTCTCTTTGCTCTAGGCTTTCATGGGATGCACCCAGCACTCATCTCATCAAGGTGGTTTTTTCTAATGCCCTTTTAGCCCACCTGACTACAAACAACAGAAGAGCAGTGGCAACATCTCTTTTTGTTCAACATTTTAACCCAATGCTTGGTTTACAGTAAGTGAATAATAGACATTAAATGAATAGAAGAATAACTTATAACCAGAATGTACTTATACATGTATAGAAAGAATGAGTCAATCAAGAGTAGTCCAATTTATGCACCCACAAACTGTAAAAGTGGCTTTCCCCCACCTTTATCACTAGGTAATAACAGGTATTTTACCAAAAGGAAGTGAAGTTTAGATGTCTTGGCTAAGTGGTTCCTGCCAAGAACTGTTGCCAGGCCCAGAGGGGACCGTGATCCAAGAAACAGCTTGTGGTGCTAGATTCCTCTAACAGTTGGCAAATGTCAGCACTTGGTTTGCTTTTCCTTAAATCCCAACAAGGGATATAATTTGAGACTGGATTTCAGCCTGTCTTACCAAGACCTGTAACAAGTTCCACCTGGCATTATACCTTATTTTTGGTATAGTCAGTTAAAAGCTAGTTCCAACTTCCTTGTGACCTATATCATTTATTTATGTATTGACTCTGTGGTCACAACAAATTACACACACACACACACATACACATATATATATACATATATATAAATTTATATATTTATATAGAGAGCATGTGTGTGTATATATACCAATAAATATTATATTATTTATACAAACACATACTAACACCTATAGAGCACTTATTATGTGCCAGCATAACACAAAAGGTTTTATGTGCATTATTTCAGTTATTTCTTACCACAAGGCTTTTAGAAAGATTCTATTATATCCATTTTAAAATAAGAAAGTTGAGGGACCGAAGGGATATGTAACTTATGCAAGATCACAGGCTGGTAAGTGGCAAAGCTGGCACTCAAAGCCAGTCTGTCGGGCTCTATACCCATGTTCTCTATCACATCTCTGTCATCTCTTCTCCCCAAGAGATCCTTTGGATAACTTTCCTATGCTTCTGCCAACTAGAGGCAATAATCGGGAGCTCATGGGGAGCTTAAAAAGAATTTGTTATTTGGGCCTTTTGGGGGTGGGGCAGGGAGAGAGGGAGGGGGAGAGAGAGAGAGAGAGAGAGAGAGAGAGAGAGGGAGAGGGAGAGAGAGAGAGAATTCCAAGCAGGCTCTGCACTGTCAGCATAAAGCCTGATGTGGGGCTTGAACACACAAACTGTGAGATCATGACCTGAGTTAAAACCAAGAGCCAGATGCTCAACTGACTGAGCCACCAGGCTCTGAGGCTTTTTTTTTTTTTTAAGAGGAAAAATAAAAATACCATCTGTAGCTTAATGTTTCCATGCCAAAGGCAGGCCCTGACCATATGATGAGCTACAACAATGGGTTTATTCTGAGGTTCATCTCCACCATGGAGTGAATTTGGGGGCCAGACATAACCATACTCAATCATATGCATCACAGAAAAGGGGGGCGGGGGAGCTGCAATGAGTAATACAATTTATTTTGTAAGTTTTTTGAAATTAGCTTTTTTGATTGCACCCTTGCTGGCATAGATGGAAAACTACAATACTTGCTTATGAAGTAAGATTTTTAAGCACTGAGAAAATAACCATGTCCTTCCCTGGAAAATGCTCATGACATACAAACCCCAGATACACAGCAACACCAGCACTCTCCACTCACACCACTACTCCTTGTCCACTTTTATCCCTTGTCTACTTTTTAAAAACAGGCTTTATTCAAAATTGTCAGAGAAAGACAAATTAAATGTGGAATTTAAGAAACGAAGCAAATTAACATGGGGGGGGGGGGAAGAGGCGAACCAAGAAACAGACTCCTAACCATAGAGAACAAACTGATGGTTAGAGGGAGGTGAGTAGGGGGATGGGATAAACAGGCAATGAGTATTAACGAAGGGCACTCTGGATGAGTACTAAGTGTTGTATATAAGTGATGAATCACTAAATTCCACGCCCAGAACTAATATTACACTATATGTTAACCAACTGAAAGTTAAGTAACTTGAAAAAAATAAAAATAAGCTTTACTGAGGTAGTAATTTACATATTAAATGTACCTACTTGAGTTTCAACAAGTTTATATACCATATATCATAATCAAGATATAAACTCAAAACATGCCCTTGTACCCCTTCTCAATCAATGTACCTGCCCTCACTCCTGCGTCCAGGCAAGCCCTGATCTGCTTCTGTCACTGTAAACTGGAATTGTCAGTATAAATTGGATTTGCCCATTTCATATAAATGGCTGTATACAGTATCTACTCTTGTCCACTCTTTACTTATGAATCTTTACCCACGGTTTTGTGCACAGTTTTGCAAATGTTGACATTTTATGTATTCCAGCTGTTCTACTTCATGCAGGAATGCTTTATTTCAGTGAATCACAAGGGGTGCCGAGGCTGGTTCAAAACCACATTTACGTATGTGTGTGCGTGCGTGTGTCCACACACACACAGTGTGAAAACACAAAGCCCTGGCACAGCACTCTACCTAGTGCATACTGCTGGCAGCCCAGATAAGCCCAGATGGGCTAAAGTGAACAAAGAAAGCCTGGGAACCACTGGTTTACTGGCTGCTACAAAACTGAGAACCTAAGTCATAAGAGGCCTTCAGGTCTCTCATTTAAGCCTCATTTTGGTCTCAGTTTACATTTTCAACCTCAGTTTTCCGGGGTTTTTTTCCTTCCATTCTTAATTTATGAACTCTAACAAGTGTGATATATCAAAGAGAAGAAGGTATACTCATTTCTTCATATGGACATTTGGGCAGGAAGGCAAGAATGGAACTTAAAACACTGTGTGTTCTTCCTCACACAGGGAGAGCTGTTCTCCACAACAAATACTCATTAATCCATCCCGTCTGCAGCAATTCTCAACCCTGGCTGCACAACAGGAAGTTGCACAACAGGGAAGGCTGCACAACTTCTCTGGGAAGTTTAAAAAATGCTAATGCCTGAGTCTACCCCAAAACTTCAAAATCAGTAGGTCTGGGATGGGGCCCAGGCCTGGCAGACTGTAAGTCATTCAGGGGATTCCACTGGGCAGCCACAGTTAAGATGCACTGCCCTGGGGTTAGCCTGTAGGCAGGGCTCCTTATCTAGCTAGCCACACTAGTATGAAAGACACAACAGAGGCGACGGTCTCTGATATCTGCCACAGTTCTTCGTTCCGATATTTTAATGCCTCAGAACAGTCAGGGACCAATTATGTCATATGACAAAATTCATTCCTTGTAGCATTCCCCTACCGCACCAGCTTAGGCAGTGGGTTTTTCAGTTATGCTTAATAAACCTGTGATAAGGTCTGTTGCATTTAATTACTAATTTAGGGGTGCCTGGGTGGATCAATTGGTTAAGCATCTGACTTTGGCTCAGGTCATAATCCCGCAGTTCTCAAGTTCAAGCCCCGCATCGGACTGTGTGCTGACAGCTCAGTCTGGAAGCTGCTTCAGATTCTGTGTCTCCCTCTTTCCGTGCTTGGGCTCTCTCTCAAAAATAAATAAAAATATTTAAAAATACTTTTTAAGTACTAATTTAAAGCTCCCAAATATTTTTTAAAAATCTTAGTTCTACTCTGCATAAGACACAAATATACTTTCTTTTTATATTTTACCTCACTGTGATAAGTTTTATTTCTTTTGGATTTTATTTTTTATTTTTTAAAATTTACATCCAAATTAGTTAGCATATAGTGCAACAATGATTTCAGGAGTAGATTCCTTAGTGCCCCTTACCCATTTAGCTCATCCCCCCCTCCCACAACCCCTCCACAGTAACCCTCAGTTTGTTCTCCATATTTGACTCTCTTCTGTTTTGTCCCCCTCCCTGTTTTAATATTATTTTTGCTTCCGTTCCCTCATGTTCATCTGTTCTGTATCTTAGAGTCCTCATATGAGTGAAGTCATATGACATTTGTCTTTCTCTGACTAATTTCACTTAGCATAATACCCTCCAGTTCCATCCACGCAGTTTCATTCTTTTTGATTGCTGATGGATACTCCATTGTGTGTGTGTGTGTGTGTGTGTGTGTGTGTGTATACACACTACATCTTCTTTATCCATTCATCCATTGATGGACATTTGGGCTCTTTCCATACTTTGGCTATTGTTGATAGTGCTGCTATAAACATTGGGGTGCATGTGTCCCTTAGAAACAGCACACCTGTATCCCGTGGATAAATGCCTAGTAGTGCAATTCCTGGGTCATAGGGTAGTTCTATTTTTAGTTTTTGGAGGAACCTCCATACTGTTTTCCAGAGTGGCTGCACCAGCTTGAATTCCCACCAACAATGCAAAAGAGATCTTTCCCCACATCCTCACCAACATCTGTTGTTACCTGAGTTGTTAATGTTAGTCATTCTGACAGGTGTCAGGTGGTATCTCATTGTGGTTTTGATTTGTATTCCCCTGATGATGAGTGGTGTTGAGCATTTTTTCATGTGTCTGTTGGCCATCTGGATGTCTTCTTTGGAGAAGTGTCTATTCATGTCTTTTGCCCATTTCTTCACTGGATTATTTGTTTCTTGGGTGTTGAGTTTGAGAAGTTTTTTATAGATTTTGGATACTAACCCTTTATCTGATATGTCATTTGCAAATACCTTCTCCCATTCTGTCGGTTGCCTTTTAGTTGTGCTGATTGTTTCCTTCACTGTGCAGAAGCTTTTTATTTTGATGAGGTCCCAGTAGTACATTTTTGTCTCTATTTCTCTTGCCTCCTGAGACGTGTCGAGTAAGAAGTTGCTGCGGCCAAGATCAGAGAGGTTTTTGCCTGCTTTTTCCTCTAGGATTTTCATGGCTTCCTGTCTTACATTTAGGTCTTTTATCCACTTTGAGTTTATTTTTGTGTATGGTGTAACAAAGTGGTCCAGGTTCATTTTTCTGCATGTCACAGTCCAGTTTTCCCAACACCACTTGCTGAAGAGACTGTCTTTATTCCACTGGATATTCTTTCCTGCTTTGTCAAAGATTAGTTGGCCATACGTTTGTGGGTCCATTTCTGGGTTCTCTATTCTGTTCCATTAATCTGAATGTCTGCTCTTGTGCCAGTACCATACTGTCTTGACGGTTACGGCTTTGTAGTATAGCTTGAAGTCTGGGATTGTGATGTCTCCTGCTTTGGTTTTCTTTTTCAAGATCGCCTTGGCTATTTGGGGTTTTTTCTGGTTCCAAATAAATTTTAGGAGTATTTATTCTACCTCTGTGAAGAATGGTGGTGTTACTTTGATAGGGATTGCATTGAATATGTAGATTGCTTTGGGTAGTATCGACATTTTAACAATATTTGTTCTTCCTATCCAGGAGCATGGAATCTTTTTCCATTTTTATGTGTCTTCTTCAATGTCTATAGTTTTCAGTGTACAGACTTTTCACCTCCTTGGTTAGATTTATTCCTATGTATTTTATGGTTTTTGGTGCAAATGTAAATGGGATCGATTCTTTGATTTCTCTTTCTGTAGCTTCATTGTTGGTGTATAGGAATGCAACCGATTTCTGTGCATTGATTTTATATCCTGCAACTTTGCTGAATTCATGAATCAGTTCTAGCAGTTTTTTGGTGGAATCTTTAGGGTTTTCCAAATAGAGTATCATGTCATCTGCCAAGAGTGAGAGTTTGACCTCCTCCTGGCTGATTTGGATGCCTTTTATTTCTTTGTGTTGTCTGATTGCAGAGACTAAGACTTCCAATACTATATTGAATAACAGTGGTGAGAGTGGACATCCCTGTCTTGTTCCTGACCTTAGGGGGAAAGCTGTCAGTTCTTCCCCATTGAGGATGATATTAGACACAAATATACTTTTGAAAAGCATCTAAGTTTCTACAATTGTGGTTCTATCTGTCTAGGCCAAAACAGGAAGCCCCAGAGGCACAGTAGTAGCTCTTTATAAGTCAATCTAATACAAATGAATACACCACAAAGTCTATTGTGGTACATAGGCAGGTGAAAATTTGGCTCCTTCCTCAGGAGACAATTGCCAAGGTCTTTTCTGCTAGAGTGCTTGCTTACGCAGAAATGAAAATTCAGAATATTGCTCCAGCATGGAGGAGTTTCCAGAAAGATTTTTGGCCTCAAGTGGACATTTTACATTTGAGACAGAGAGTATCAAGAAGAATCCATCAAGAAGATGGATTTTGGCTTTAAAGTCAGTGAAACCATTGGTCAGCCTCAGAAAATTTCCAGATAACCTACACTTTAATATACCACACTATTAAACAAATTCTAAGAGAATTTTTAAAAACATATTGCACACAATTCTGTCTTCCTAAACAGTGTTTTAAATAGTATTTTGCCTGTTCTTGATGCCTGTCCAATGTTACCATAAACCTCAGTGACCATGTATTAACAGTGAGGTACCCTGGGATAGTTGCATCAACACTAAATGGAGTTTGAATTGTGGTGGGGTTTTTTGAGACCTTGGTTTATATTTCTTTTTATTTTTTTAACGTTTATTTTTGAGAGAGAGAGAAAGAGAGAGTCAGGGAAAGGCAGAGAGAGAGGGAGACACAGAAACTGAAATAGGCTCCAGGCTCTGGACTGTCAGCACAGAGCCCGATGCGGGGCTCAAATCTGTGAACCATGAGATCATGACCTGAACATAAGTTGGACTTTTAACCGACTGAGCCACCCAGGTGCCCACCTTGGTTGGTATTTCGATGGTTTTTCTGTCTCCTTCACTTCAATAACTGTTGCCAGCTGGGAAACCAGGCAACACAGCATGTTTGTAGAGGTTTCAGAGCAAAGGCTTAAGTGCTACTCATTGTGTGTATATATTGGGGGAAGGTTGGGATGGGGCCTGAGTATGTGAGAATGGGTGTGGATATGCATGTTGTATGTGTTGGTGCAGTGCTGGGCAAAGAGGAGCCAGGGTTTCCACTGAATGAAGGCTCTGATGTGAGAAGGCCGATCAGGCTTCTTGGTGGTGTTGGCTGACCACAGGGCTGAGTCTCCCAAAGAGATAGCAAGAGACTGCAGTCCCTTCCTGAAACCTCTCAGCAGCATGAAAACCTCCTCTTCCAAAGGAGAATCAGGTTCAAGGCTGGTCACGGGCACTGGCTGAGTCACTGACAAGGAATTATTTGTTGGTTTTGTTTTTAAGTTTTTCTGAATGCAAAAGCAATACATGTAAGTATTTATTTAAACATTTAATACAGGGGGCACCAGTGTGGCTCATTCAGTTGAGCATCCAACTTTGGCTCAGATCATGATCTCACGGTTCTTGACTGTGGGCCTGTGTCAGCTTGCTGTCGTCAGCGCAGAGTCCACTTCAAGTCCTCTGTCCCTCCCCAGCTCACATGCACGCTCTCTCTCAAAAGTATATAAAAATTTAAAAAATTAACACAATACATAAATGTTAGTTTATGAAGTGGAAAGTCCTCTTCAATAATGTTACACTCCCTGGGGTGCCTGGGTGGCTCAATTGGTTAAGCGTCCGAATTTGGCTCAGGTCATGATCTTGTGGTTTGGGAGTTCGAGCCCCACATCAGGCTCTGTGCTGACAGCCTAGCGCCTGCTTCAGATTCTGTGTCTCACCCTCTCCCTGCTCCTCCCCTGTTCATGCTCTGTCTCTTGATAATAAATAAGTGTTAAAAAAAAAAATTTTTTTTAAATAGTTAGACTCCCTCCACCCAGGTATACTACTGCTCTAAACACATAGTCTACTGCTCATAAAACGTTTTTCTTACTCATTCCTTTCTTCCTCTGTAGTCTGTCACTCCCCCCACACTCCGTTTACAAACCAACATTGGATCATTCTTACCTTACTGCTCTTCAATGAGCTCCTCTTACTTATTTGAGGTACCTTTTCACAGTAGTACTTAACAAAGCTCATTTTAAGCCTTGTATAATATCCCAGTCTAGGAATGTACCATAACTTATACAACCAAGCTCCAATAAAGAGTTATTGTAAACTATGCTGTGATGAACTCTCTAGACCTCTGCAAACTTGTACAACTATTTCTAGGATAAATTCCTTGACATGGAAACTCCTAGGTCAACGGGCATGAATAAATTTAAACAGATATTGTCCAGCTGCCTTCCAATCAGGTTATACCAATTTACAGAACAATTTTTAATACAATACCAATGCAATAATCTTTAGGCCTGTCCAAAGTTCCTAGCCAACACGGGGGAGAAAATAATAAAGAACAAATAAAATAAATGGGTTGTATCACTAGTTGCTTTGGGAACTGCAATTCCAAAACCAATCCTATTTGGAGGGAGACCCTCCCATATCAGTCTGGCAATCTCTGCAGTAGGGAATGGTGCCTGCCTCCCTGTATACCCAGGAACATGACTACCCATGCACAGCGTGGGAAGAGGGGTTTCCACAGCTACTCTCGGGACACAGCATACAGGACCTCTTCAGAACCAGAAAAAATACCCAGAGACTAAGATCCCAGCCAGTTTATTAGGGCAAGAAGAGGGTATTAGTGGCAAAAACCATGGTTCTGTTTGTTTTTATAACCAATGCTACATCTGACATTTTTACTTTCACATCCCGAGCTGGTACAGCTGAAGGACAATGTGAATTAGGCATTTCTCTAGAACTGTACTAAAAGCAAATCAGTTCTCAACAAAAAGGCTATCTAAAATCACACAGTGCATGAGTTTTAAAGCATGAATTTTGTAACCCTTATGTGCCTACTCAGGAACATTTTGGGACACAACACATTGGTTCTCAGCTGCACTCCCATGTTGTAAGACAAGGCACTGATCCTGCCACTTGAAAGCTGGATGACCCTGGGCCAGCACTCAATAATAACAGACATGCCTCCATCAGATGATTCTGTGAGCATCAAATGAGATACTGAATGAGAAAATACTCCAGGAACCACAAATTACAGCACAGGAAGAATTACAACCCACTTTGGGCAGATGAAGAAACAAGGCCAAGTCAAAGCAACTTTTCCAAGTGCCCAGATGCATAGGCAGCCCAGGCAGTCTGACTGCAGAGTCAGGCTCTTACACTCTCTGGGTCTGACACCATATGACTGGCATAGGAATTACCCTCCCTGGCCTCAGTTTCCTCACTGCTACACTCAGATGTCATTCAGGAAGGCTCATTCCCAACCCTGATGTTCTAAAATGTGATTTCTACTAGGCAACTGAAAAACTGACCTTTGGATAAGTGTATCATTACTGGAACTTAGAAAAAGCTAATTTGAGAATTTTCAGAGGACTATGTTTATGAAAGAGTTCTGCTACTTTTAATCATTTACCTCATCTGGCTATGGCCAATCATTTACCTAATCTGGCTATGGCCAGTAACCCCAGGAATTAAGGCAGGCCAAAGTTCTTGGACAAAAGATTTCCTTGCACAGGTCTCCAAAGGACTTAATTATTGAAACCAAACTCAGACATCTGCTACCATTCAACAAACTCAGGGGGAAAAAATTCTTTAATAAAGTGTTAGTTTGCAGTATATAACCTGCTGCTTATAACACACATCATCAATGCACATGCTCTTCCCCCCAAAAAGGCTCTTTCAGTAGAAAACTATTAAATAAAATAAATGAAAGGAACCTACCTATAAAGAGTCAACCCGAATTAAAGGCAGACATCACAGAGATGAAATGCTACCCAAGGAGGGCCAGTCATCTTATTTTAGGAAACTGAGGGAGGTGGAAAGCTCAGTATACAAAACATACTCAGAATTGTAATTCATAAATCAAGTGATTTTTTAGCCCCGGTAATTAAGGCAGTAACTGGATGATTTCGGACCACCTAACACAATTTGAAGTCAGTTTCAAAGACTGCAATGTACTGAAAGCAAATACTATTTTATCGTGCTTTTAGAAAACTTTTGTAAGTGCCTTTACTCTAGCTAGACAATTAAATGAGTCAATAGTTTTTAACGATAAAGTAAACAGGAAAAAATGTGCAAAAGATAAGTATCTTCATACTTAACTAGATGCTAAAAGTATTTTGTTTTGAATGGCAAAACTCCCTCCTATCCCTTCAGCTCTTAAGTGATAATAAATAAATAAATAAGTCCTTGCTTTCTCCCAAACTGAATATTATGAGAAACCTCTTTTTGGTCCCATCCATTATAAACCAGATTTGACTGATTAAATGCTAACTAAAAATAGATACTTCTAAAGTTAGTAAGTTCCCAACATTTTTAATAATAAGCATAATAACTGCCATTTTCTGAACATCTACAAAGCACCTCAGTACTTACTCATATTTAAACTTCCCAAACCCCAATGAGTTAGATCAGACCATAATATGAGGAAACTGAGGTATGAGAGGTTAAAGAAGCCTGCTGAAAGTCACACGATTAGGTAAATGTTGAAACCAGGACCCCAGACCTAATTCTAAGCCAGAAGCTTTTTCCAAAATATCAACTGCCTACATAAAACTGTGGCTGAAAACCGTATGAATGGGCTAACCCATTCATGGGCCATGGTGGCCAGATGAAAACAAAAAAAGATTCCAGAGAGCAGAGATACCAAGAACTAGCAAGTGCTATACAGCACTGTTTACAACCCAGGCTCTGGAGTCAGGTTGTCTAAGTTCAAATTCTGGTTCCCCTACTTAGCAACCTGATGACCTGGCACAGTTTCTTACCCTCTCTGTGCCTGTTTCCCCACCTGTGAAACAGGCGTAACAGGAGTACCTACCCTCATAAGACTTTTGAGGACTGAGTTAAAATTCACCCAAGACTGAGAACAATTTCTGACCTATACTAACTGCTGTACTCATATTAATAGCAAAAATAGAAGGAAGTACAGAACAACTTGATTCAAACCTAACAGGCCAAGAAAGAAATCAGAAGAGAAGTTATAAAAATACAAACAGGGTGAGAAATGGCATCCTGCATGAAAATGAGTGACTAAGCTCAGAAAACAGGGAGGGAACTTCCCATAACTAGAGGAAAAAGTTTACTCCAGACTCCAGGTTAATGGAATCTGGGTAGGCAAACTCACTAGCAACTGAGTAAGACTAGCAGGGTGGTTTTGAAAACAAGCCAATGGGGCCTGAAACTGAGTGCCTGACAAAAACAACCTGAGTCTTCTAAATACCAAAGAGAATTGAAAGAAAATTACTTGGCCTTGACTGGAGATGAGAACATGAAAGCAGACTAGAAAGCTCTGGGTTGTTCATGGTAAAGGGGTCTAGAAAAACGCAGAAATGTGGCAGCTGGATAGAACAGGAGGACACTGAACTGTTAAATCTGCAACAAGCTGAGCAGGAGAAGAATTGGGATGTATTGCAATTAAAGAGGGAGTAGCATAAAACACCCATGTGCTGTTACTGATGAATCCTGCTGTTGATTTATCTTACAGTATGAAGACAGTAGCTTCCAGAGAAGAGAAAGTAACAAAAAGTCCACAAAGCAGGAATGCCCTGTTAAAGAAGAAATGTCCTGGGATGCCTGGATGGCTCAGTGGGTTAAGTGTTCAACTTTGGCTAGGTCATGATCTCACGGTTTGTGTGTTTGAGTCCCACATGAGGTTCTCAGCTGTCGGCGCAGAGCTTGCTTTGGATCCCCTGTCTCCCTCTCTCTCTGCCTCTCTCTCTCTCAAATATAAACAAACATTTTTTTAAAAAGAAGGAAAAAAAGAAATGTCCTTTCCTTTTACACTTGGCCTTAGAAAAGTAACCTAAGAAAACACATAGGTGGGCTTCTCCAAAGGTGGCTTTTTGGACACTTGTGTGCCTACATCCGTGGCCTTAGCCGAGTTCTCTGGACTTCATCCTGCACCTAAGACCCAGCACCAAAGCAGAGCAGGCACCAGCATGAAGGCATGCAGCCTGAGCTCAGATGACAGACCTATCAATTCAGCTGGCTGTGTTGTTAAGAAATAAATGAAAATATGCAAATTTACATTTGGCTATGACAGGCTCAAATTTGGCCTAAAATGCTACAGGGTATGATTCTGAATTAGTAAACAATGACACATTTTTCACTTCAGGCAGCCAAAAGACATAGTTCACATAAGATTTGGAAAAGACAATTCAGACTCATTTCCACCTAGATTCCAAATTAACAGTTAAGAGTTATCCTCTATTCACATTCAGCTTAGGTTTGACAAGCAAAACTGCCAAAAGAAAGCATCTATTTTTGCAACCTGGAAGCTAATTTTTTTTTAAATTTACTTATCATTCAGTTCTTATTTTTTAGGTGAGAGCGTTTCCATTTTCAAATGAGATTTTGAGGTAAGACAGTGATTTTCTTCATGATTCAATTATCAGTGACTGGATAAGGTGATCCTGGATCCCACATTCACTCTCTAGAATCCCCATCACAGGTGTGGGTTTTACATCATTCAAATCACACTCTGGCCATTTTCATCTTTTTTTGCACCTCCAGTCAAAGATATTCAGAAAGAATAGGTGTAAAGTCACCAAAAAGCTACCTGTGCCGAGTCTGAGGCATAAAAATATGATCACAGCAGCTTCACATCTTCTCAAGAAAGAAGACATCAGTGAGAAAGACCCAGAATATCCAGGAGGACATAGTGTCTTGAACCAGCCCCAACCAGGCCATTAGGACCAGATTCCACAACCTAGTCTCTGTTGCATACAAGGCCTAACAATTACAGAACTTTACTAAACACTTCTCTTGCACAGAGAGGGACATGAATCATTCAGGAACTGTTATATACACTCCTTACAAACAAAAAATAAAGCATGATGCAGGTTTCTCTAGGAAGCAAGGTTGTTTAAATGAAAATTTCTGGAATTTATATACATGATGATATTTCCACTATTTTATCTGTAAAAGAGAGACAGCACAGGAAAAATATCAGGAAAGCACAGGCATAGGACCCCAATTAAGAACAACAGACGGTGGTTCAGTAGGTTGAGCGTCCGACTTTGGCTCAGGTCATGATCTCACAGTTTGTGAGTTTAAGCCCTGCATCAGGCTCCGTGCTGACAGCTCAGAGCCTGAAGCTGCTTCAGATTGTGTGTCTCTCTCTGCCCCTCCCCTGCTCTCTCTCTCTCTCAAAAATAAACATTCAACCAAAATTATTTAAAAAAAAAAAAAAAAGAAGAAGAACAAAAGAAAAATTAAGAACAGGAGTCACCAAGACTCTTCATGTAGAGAAAAACAAAATTGGATAAGGAAGAAATCATTTCCTGGACCAAATCTGAACTGTGCTTAATAAATATGACAGTCATGTTTCTTTTTCTTTTAATTTTAATTTATAGCATTTTATGAAA
Source organism: Leopardus geoffroyi (assembly GCF_018350155.1). Classification (NCBI taxonomy): domain Eukaryota; kingdom Metazoa; phylum Chordata; class Mammalia; order Carnivora; family Felidae; genus Leopardus; species Leopardus geoffroyi. The sequence goes on along the minus strand of NC_059341.1, from coordinate 32,123,902 downwards.
TAAAGCATTCACGATCAATTCAGGGGCCCCTGCATGGTTCAGTCAGTTGAGCATCTGACTTCAACTCAGGCCATGATCTCACAGTTCCTGAGTTCAAGCCCTGTGTCAGGCTCTATGCTGACAGCTCAGAGCCTGGAGCCTGCTTCGGATTCTGGGTCTCCCTCTCTCTCTCGGCCTCTCTCTGTCTCAAAAATAAATAAACATTAAAAATTTCCTTTAAAAAAGATCAATTCAAAGAACTAAATGAAACTAAATTTAATGGCATGTCTACAGAGGTCTAGTCTGGGATAGTCTCCAAATTATATCTCCAGTCATTTTCTCAATCTATAATTTAGCACCTCTCCACACTGCGACGAAAGGGAAAGGTCCAATGTAATCCAGCCATCACCCTTACCAGGTGCTTACCAAACACACCTGTATTAGTTATTCCAATAGGTTCCAAGTCCGTCTTCCTGCTGCAAGTTTCTTTCTACCTCAGATCCATCCTGGACCACTCTGTCAGTGTTCCAATGTCCTGAAAACACTTTCTTCATGCCACTTATTTACTTAAAATTTTTAAGGCTTATAGGATAAAATCTAAATTCTTTAGCATCATATCACATTAGAGATGCTTCACAATAAACTCAACCTACTTTTTAATTTTTCTTCAAAAACTCCTAAATAATAACTCATAGTATGTCAAGATAGCATCCTAAGTTCTTTACATGCATTAACTCACAACTATGGTATGATATAGATACTATTATTATCCCCATTCCATAGAGGAAACTGAACACAAGCAAATAAACTGCCTATGTCTGATCTCCTATGAGTAAGCAATAGGGCCAGGATTCATATAAGCTGGTCAGACTCCAGAGCCAGACTATACCCAGAACCACTATGCTATGTTTGTCTCTACCTTCCATGGTCCCCCTACATGCCTCTCATGCACACACTCTCCCTACTCTGAGTTCCAATAGCATATTCTCAGTTACAACTTATCTCATTTGTTATAATTTTATGTAGAACTACGTACACACCACACCTGAGTGCACAATGTCTTGCAGACAAAAGAGTTACCTTATATGAAATTCTGTCTGGGTTGCCTGGGTGGCTCAGTCCATTAAGCATAATTCTGTCTGGGTTGCCTGGGTGGCTCAGTCCATTAAGCATACGACTTCAGCTCAGGTCATGATCTCCTGGTTCACAGGTTTGAGATCACATTGGGTTCTGTGCTGACAGCTCAGAGCCTGGAGCCTGCTTTGGATTCGGTCTCCCTCTCTCTCTCTGCCCCTCCCCCACTAGTTCTCTATCTCTCTCTCTCTCTCTCTCTCAAAAATAATTTAGAATATTAAGAAAAATTACAAAAAAAAAAAAAATTCTGTCCATACTACATGGCTCTCAGAGCTTGATATATAGAAACTGGTTGACTAATTCCTCTGCAGGCTCAAACAAGGGCATGTTTTCTCTGCCTTGTTCTCTGCAATTTCTCCCTCTCAGGCAGAGTGAGCTTTTGCGGCACAGTAGCTTTCCTTGGAAAAGATGCAGTGATATAGCAAGGAGGGTTTCCAAGCCCTTCTATTCCTCCATCCCAACTGTAGGCAGATACAAGTATGTACTGGTTGTGAGACAAGCTCATTAAAAAAAATTTTTAGGGGCGCCTGGGTGGCGCAGTCGGTTAAGCGTCCGACTTCAGCCAGGTCACGATCTCGCGGTCCGTGAGTTCGAGCCCCGCGTCAGGCTCTGGGCTGATGGCTCAGAGCCTGGAGCCTGTTTCCGATTCTGTGTCTCCCTCTCTCTCTGCACCTCCCCCATTCATGCTCTGTCTCTCTCTGTCCCAAAAATAAATAAACGTTGAAAAAAAAAATTAAAAAAAAAAAATTTTTAATGTTTATTTGTTTTTGAGAGAGAGACAGAGACAGAGAGAGACAGAGTACGAGTGGGGAAGGGGCAGAGCGAGAGGGAGACACAAAATCCGAAGCAGACTCCAGGCTCTGAGCTGTCAGCAGGGAGCCCAATGCAGGGCTCAAACTCAGGAACTACAAGATCATGACATGAGCGGAAGTTGGAGGCCCAACCGACAGGGCCCCCTAGGCAGCCTGGTTGTGAGACAAGCTCATTAAACACTCTACCCAGGCCACAGAAGAAAGTTTCCTATTTGTCCCTGCTGCCAACCATTAATGTTTGCAAGCCCTGATATAAAAGAGAGCACTTAGCTCTCTGTTACATAAATTCTCAGCCCTTCACTAAAACTGAGGCTAAATGATTCAGTTTCTACCTTGCAGCAAAAAATCCATTTTACACTTAACAACCTCAGCCTCAAGCTTTACTGATGATTTTTCTCCTAAAGGAGACACCCTCCAAAAGGCCATGGGTTTAAAGTTATTTTAGACTGACTGCAAATGGTATCAGCTGAATGTCACACAGCATCTTGCTAAAGGCTTCCTTGGAAACAGCTGATGAGAAAAGAGAACAGATTGCTGGAGAGGTCAACTATTCCTAGTGGCTTGCTGTTCACTCTCCTAGCTCTGTCAATCCACAGACATGTTGAGAGATCCTTAATGCATGCAGCATAAAATCTCTTACAATTCTCTGGAGCATAGCGAAATCAGTTCTGATAGCTGCTTTGTTCATTATTACTGAAGCACGCAAGTTAAAATAAATTAACACAATTAAAAGATGCAGATTTAATTCCCTCAAATACCTAAGAGAAGCCACGGAAGGCAAACACATGAGAATTAAAATTGTGCACAACCCAAACCATTACAAAGCATCCAATGTTTACAAATGCATCCTGAGGAATTGGATTTTAACCTTTCCCTTCATTAAGACAAAGAAACATACTCAAACCTTTTAATTGAAACTGACCATCATCAACTTTTCTTTCCCCTATAGATAAAACCAAAAACAGACATGAGGATTACTTATTAGCTCTTGATATACACACATGCAAAGGACCAATGATCTTGCTAGCACAGGATTAAAAAATACAGTGACAATGAGTACAGACAGTATTCTAAACTTCACTCGCTTAATAATCATTTTATGTTTGCAACTGTCCTATGAGTGACCCCGTTTTACCAATAAAGAAATTGAGGCAGAGTAGCTTAATAATTTGATCACAGTCACACAGTAAGTAGTGGATCAAGAATTCTGACTCTGATGCCAGAGCCCATGCTCTAAGCCACTATGTTCCACTGCCTATGGGGTCAGCCTTTTCTACTACTCCCTAAAAAGCACTGCAGAAAGAAAACACCTCTATTACAATCCATAAAGATGACTGATTCTGGCATACCTCCTTGACAGAAAAGCTATTACGAGAGGTCAATGCAGTGCAGGAAGTATAGCAAAGACTGGTTAGTGTTTCATGTGCTTCCCTCATTTCCCAGTCACCCTTGCAATGAGCTGGGGCCAAGTGACGGGTTCAGGCTAATAAACTGTAAAGGAGAAGTGATGTTTCTCACTTCCAAAGTAAGGCAGTTAAATACACCTCTTGCATGTCTCTCTTCTTGCTGAAGTGACCCTGGAGAAGATGGAAAAGGGTCACCTCGCCAGCATATGATTTTGTGTAAGCAAGAAATAAACCTCCATTGTATTAAAACCTGAGACTTGAGTGTTGATGAGTTGTGAAAGCTAGCATTAATGATATGACTAATATAAGAGGCTTAAGAACATGTTCCCAGGCTTGAATTTCCTTCCTGTTGTGCTTAAGCTGGACTCTTCCTTCCCCAGTTTCCCTCTAGGCTAGAGTGTGATCCCCCATCACCTGTCTGAACAAGATTATTTTGCTTCCAGAGGCCAACTTAGTCATGGCTGGAGTGATCTCTAGGGCAACAAGGTCATGTAAGCAGGTGGTTCGGGTCCGTCCTTCCAGCTGGGCCCTATTCCAACCATCTATTAAACACTCCTTATGTTTAGACAACGATAACAATCAAATCGCTGACATGTACTTTTGCATAAGAAAAAAAAAAAAAGCCCAAGAAGCAACTGAGAATCTTGCTCTCGCTCTGTGGTATCTTCACTACCATTTTCTCAGGTAAATTTAATACAGTGTAACTTGGAAATTCAGGAGATAATTTGGCAGCTACTTGGCATCACGCTTTTCTAAATTTATGACTTACTTATAATTACAATTTCTTCTCAATCAAAAGCATTCCCCATTCTCTTGGACAATGAATGACCTGAAAAAATCCATGGGACCTCCATGAGCCCAGCTCACCTGCACTCCTCATAAAGGCTATATAAGCCAGTAAGATCTTGGTGTTGTTACCCCAGTAAAGCTATCCAAGACTTTCTACAACATTCCAGATAGTCATCAAATTTCAGATTAAACACAAACATTTAGGGAGAACTCACCACTTTTTAAAGCACCTTGCATCATTATAAAATATTTCTTAATACTGATGCCAAATTTACATCCCCCTATTTTTCAACCTTGGACCTAGTTTCAAACAATATTGTAGTCAACCCAAATCCCTAAGCCTTGATCCTAGGAGATGATTTCAAGCCTCCTATATTTATATAGCTAACCTGCAGACATTTCACATGTATCACTGCTAAACATTACCTTGTTTTATCGGTCCAACATCCCAATGTACCAAGATCATTTAAACCCACACTCTGCCATTCAACACTATTAACTAGCCTCCCTCTCCAATTTTCTGGTGCTCCTTTTTTGACAAACACATTTTTTTGTCATTTTAGTCTCTGATGAAATTATTTAGCAGGTGAGGGTCAAGGTCGGGGTACTCTAACAACACATGGAAGAATCTGTTCAAGGTAAAATGGTGATGACAAAGTTGCATATGCTGTTTAATCAGACAGAAGCCCCTCACCCTCCACCAACCACCATTAATACTCCCAACCGACAATGTCTTTCTATATTCTCCAAAAGTTGTAAGACTTGCCCCATGTCCAGCAACAGTAAATATATGAGCGGTGTTCTCCAGACCAGCAGCAACAGTGTCACCTGAAACTTTTAGAAATACAAAGTTTTGGGGCCATCCCAGACCTACAGTGTCTAAAACACACCTATCAGTGATTTGGATGCTTTGAAGCAGAGCTCTAGAGCATTTCCTTGACTGTCCTGTCCAGCAACTCTCTCAAAAATGAGTATGATATCTTTCTGCTGATTTCCCCTGTTTGAACTTAGGTCTGCTCTCAGTTAGCTCTTATTTCTGAAAGCCATTAACTGTTTAATTAGCCTTTCTAGCAAAAGTAAAAAAAAGGAAAAAAAAAAAAAAAAAAAAAGCAAAGTCCACCAGTCCAGAGTTCATAGAGGTTGTCTTTGCTCCCTTTTAGGAAAATCAGAACATTATTTACCTTATCTTGTAACATTTATTTCCCATTGTTGATTTCTCGAAAATTATCCACAATGCTTCTGTGATTACATGTGGTAGGTCCCTTAGCCTCAGAGAACTTTTTAAAATCTCTCTTAATAACTGTCCCCCAATCTGGGGCTTCAAACTGTGAGACTGGTATACAACTAGAGCAAGGATGGAAGCCGGAAAGAACCAAGTTCTTTGTTTTATATCCACCTGTATCACTCATGAGCATGTCTCTTTTCTGGTCCTGCTCAAGACATAAGATTCTGTTTCACTGTTTTACTTGGTCTTCAACAGTTGGGAAAGCCTCAGTTTAGTCTGTGCTTTGACATTGTTCCAAAAATTCAGTGCTTCCCACGTATCTATAGTTTCCTCTGAGGGGGACAGAACTAGGTTGATTTCTTTTTTATTACTTTGCTTTCCTGTACATTTAAGTAGTAAATAAGAATCATAGATAACTTGTTCACACAGGGGCAGAATATTTCTACCTACATATTTAACTTTTATTTTAATGTGAGTTCTCTGAAGCATTCCCTACACTATGCCTTTCTTCCCTAGGAATCATCTGTACATCAGTTTAAATTAAGACTTTCTTTTTTAACTTTAGAGTTATATTTTTCTGCTCCTTCATCTTCTTGCCACTCTGGCCCAGCCTCCAGTGAGCAGGACATCAGCCTTTTTTCTGTTCACAGCTGTTCTTTCCCAGCTGCCTGCAGTTACTTCACAGTGACTCAAACTTCTTGGAGTGTGTGGCCCAGCCGCCCTGCGTGCAGCTGCCCCACCTCAAACACTCAGACAGCAGCTGCAACAGCAGCATGCCGTCACCCACAGCCAGGCACCCATGCCTGCTTACCACGGTGGGCTCTCTCAGGCAGAGGACCTGAAAAAAAGGCAGTGAAGGCACTGAAGCTATCATTGTTACAAGCTGGGCACACCACAGCAGGCTCATTGGTATTCAAGTGAACTCACAGCAGCAGATGCCAGACTTATCCCCATGAAGGCAGCTGGCTACACAGCATCACAGCCCCCGACTTGGATTTGGGGCAGAATCTTGTTAACTCCTGGTTGCAATACATAGCCTAACAGTCTTTGGGGGCAAAACAAGGCGTTCTTAATGTAGTCTGTTTGCCTAGTAATAAGGTATCACATAGAGTAAATGTGACTTCTCCATCTCTGCACCTGGATCAAAGCAAAAGACTAATTCTTTACTTTTGCTTTTCTCCATAACTAGAAAACACGAACAGTAATTAAGCAGGATGATGGAAGGAAACAGAGTTGAGCCCCTAATAGTGAAACAGTATGGTTTGTTGGTTTGTTTTAATCAACTTCTACTGTCAGTTTCTCTACGCCTTTGTTCATTGCACCTCCAACATCCCGAAGTAAAGCTGGAGATTTTTGGTTCCTTTCCTCTTCTGAGAATAAATTTCCCTCAGTTCATTATTACACTAATTTTGAGCAAAAAAAAAAAAGTACTTCAGAATGAGAAAGGAAGATGCCTTTGCTTGAAAGTAGCCACTCCCTATCCACCCTCCAAAAAAATACTTTGGGAAATTTAGAATTGATTCTGTTCAGGATAGCTATTCAAAGAGAAGACTAGCAGATAATCATTTCATTTGGAAATAACAGAGCTAAAAGGAAACTGTGTTTTGGGGTCCTCTCACAGATTCTAGGGTTTCAATATTACCACACAAGCAATGAAGATTTAACTAGACAGATAAGCATCATGATCACAAAAGAACACATCTGCAGCTTTGTCTCCTCAAGTGAATATTCTTTCACGTAGAACTTTGCACATGTCTCTGCCCCTCAGCTCCCCTGTTTTACTCTTATTAGACCTGAGAAGGAATCATCACAAAGGCAGCAAGAGTCCAAGGCTTCTACGCAGTGGACATTCAGTATGAAACTCCACCAAAAAAGGAACTTCTGGTGCCAGACATAAGCAAACGCAACCGACACTTGGCTGGGGTCTGTCATGCTGCACCTTTGTTGTGGACAATTCTGCATGTCCTTCAGAGCACAGTTTATTTCAGTGTTCCATAAAGCACACATTCAAAAGTCTCTTTTCTTCTCTACCATCTTCTTCTCTCAAAAGAAATAAAGTGCACATTAAAATAACAGATCAATGCCACTGTATGCCTATTATTAAAAAGACAAACACCATAGTCTGGAAATTCATGCTAAGGTTTCCACAGCAACTGTTCAACTTACAACAATAACCATTCCATTCCAAAATGATTTAAAGGACTCCAGAAAAGAAAGGGGAGGGGGTGACCAAGTTATAGTACTGGGAAGAAGGAAAAGATATTCCCTTGTTTTCATGTACTTGAGTTCTCCCCATTGAAAATACTGTTTAAGTACATACTGCACCATTAATATTCCCAATCCCAATTATCTAACAAACACGTAACTCTGGAAATATCTACTGATAGTTGTTTTGGTTGGAGGATAAGAGAGATGTTCAGGAAAAAGTCCTAATTTTTAAAAAATGTTTATTTATTTTGAGAGATAGAGCATGAGTGAGGAAGGAGCAGAGAGTGATGGAGAAAGAGAATCCCAAGCAGGCTTCATGCTGTCAGCACAGAGCCCAATGTGGGGCTTCATCTCACAAACCCTTGAGATCATGATCTGAGTCAAAATGAAGAACAGACACTTAGCCGACTAAGCCACCCAGGCACCCCAACTCCTAATTTTTTAGGACAGAAATATGCTTTCTCAATAAAGCATAGTCTTCCCCTACTTCAACAAAACATAGTTTTAACCAAGTATTTTCCCCCCAACAAAGCACAGTCTTAACCAAGCATTAAGCAGTTATTTCAAATAATCCAATCAGGCCAGCAACTACAAGGCTCCAGACAATGATACAAAGTGTCTTTTCCTTCTGTGAACTGGCTAATACAAAGGGACCAACAGAAATGCCCTGAACATTCATTCCTAAAGTTGAGGAGAGGGGATGAGAAGGCATTAACTATGCTGCTTCCTCTCTAAGAGGGGAACAAGCCCTGCACCAAGGAGATTCTGAATGAAAGGCCTATTCACCAAACTACAAGTTAAAGTATTTAGGACTTCACAGAGCTCACCAGGATTCCTCTATAAAACTGCCCACATCAAATATATGTTGCTGGAAGGGAATCCAAATATAAAGAAAGGCTATCCATGTGGCTTAAACCAGAAAAGAGAGACTGGCATGTCCAAAAGGCTTCGGTAAGACTCCAGCTCCACATATTTTCTGAGTGCCCCTATAAAAAGGAAAACAATAAGCCTGGCCTTCCATTGCAATATGGGTATGTGGACTCAACCACCAGTTTGGAGGCTGATCCTGTGTTCAGCCCAAATATCCCCATTCGATAGAAGAAAGCTCCCTCAGGGTTCTCAATACAACAGCTGTAGAATTTTCTCCCCCATGTGACATCAAGGGAGCATCTTATTGGGATCTGCAAAGGGGAAATCCATTTATATATTTCCCTGCCAAAACTCTGACATATAAAAATAAAAAATCTATTGCATAAAACATATAACCCCTTTTTAATTAAGGAAAAACAAACAAACAAACATACAAAATAGCCTGTGTTTTCCTTTGCAGTAAGATGCTCATCCTGATTTTAATCTATAAGCGTGCTTCCTGTGTTGATCCATATGGCAGGCAGGCTGGGACCTGAGATCATATAGCCATCTTCTCATCACTTCCAATATTCTAGCACCCAAATTCAGTGGTGGGGCAGAAGGCTTCCAGGAGAGGAGAGCAGAGAAGCACAAGGCACCAACCCCCAAAGGAAGCCTGACCCTGGCCAAGCATCCTTGAGCATGGAAAAAAGTCCTGAGTATGGAAAAGAAACTCTGGGCAGTCAAGCTGAGTGTCAGCAGCCAGGCATGGGGTCCACAGCCTTCACAGCCTGTTAGGGAGTTGTGATCTGAACACCACATTAGGGAGGATGTTCACAATGACTTCGTTTTCAAGATGCATTTATGATCAACTGTCTTATGATCAAGCACACACAGCAATATGTCTAAAGCAGTAACTTCATAAACTATGAAATGAAAAAAAATGGAGAAACCTAGTCAGCCTACAATATTTATTTAGAACTCAAAATGCATTTCTGCAGCAACTCTGCTATAATCCTGCACTAGGGTGGATTTAAGGGCAGAACTAAAAGACCATGGAACCCATGTGTTGTGTATGTCTATTCCCACACAGAGGAAGCTAGGTGGGGCAACCAGGCTCTCAGGCTAACCATCTTCCAAGAATAGCTTAAGAATAACTCCTACAGATGTGGTTTAGTTAAACTATACAGTAAAAATGAAGCACATTTTCAGTTTTAAAAAAAGAAACATTTCATCGGAAAATTTGCTTAACTGGACACTTTCATGTTATGCATTCGGTAAAATACAAGGAGCTCCCCACTTCAAGAGCAGTTACTAAAACTTATGTTTTTGGGCACCTGGGTAGCTCAGCTGGTTAAGCATCCAACTCTTGGTCTCAGCTCAGGTCATGATCTCACAGTTGGTGAGTTCAAGTCCCGCATTGGGCTCTGCACTAATGGCTTCAGATTCTTTCTCTCTCTCCGCCCCTCTCCCACTCGTGCATTCACACGCTCTCTCTCTCTCTCAAAATAAATAAGTAAAAAAAAACTTTAAACTTATGTTCTCGGAGTTTGAATTACAGACTGACATTTAAAGGACTGGATGGCAAATGATTTCAGCCACTGGGAACTCGGTGATATCTGTATCACACAGAGCTGTTGGCCCCAGATGTCAGAATATAGGAACTAAAAGGTATCGAATGGAAATATAAATAAGCCTGGAGTAATGACCAAACAATAGGGCTCCATGACCATAACAAAAATACCTGCTAAGAGGATGAGAAAGGGCAGTAACTCTGAATCTACCTGACACAAAAGGACAAACTTCTGAGCAATGCAAATTGTATCATCTAGCCAATTTCCACTTGCTTTTGGGCCACTTCTGTTTCTCTGGCAAAATGTATCCAGTCTTCTGATTTAGTGTATCAGGATCACATCTGTCTCCACACCCACTGCAAAGAAAGGCAGCTGCACACAGCCCCAGGCTCCCACCAAGTGGCTCGCACGTGGTGGAAGACCTCCTACTGGCCTGTTGGTCCTACTCCACAACCATGTGCCTGTGTGCTCCGCCTTCCACAGGCCCCTGGAATACTACTATCCTCCGCTGCTGTCACCAACACCCCACTCCATCTGCATAAGGACGTTTCTCCTACACCACTGCTTGGAGAACAGAATAGAGTCACACTTTTCCATTTGCCTCTTGTCCTGGAAACATTCACATAAAAGCAGTGATTCCTGACTCTTTTATTTTAGGTCATCACTCCTTCTGAGAATCTTAACCCAAGGTTAGAAACTGGCAGTTTAAAGTCTTCTGTGATGCTACATTACATGACCATCTTTCAGCCAGGTACCATGCTTAAAGGCAGGGCTCAAATAAAATCTATGCCAATTTCAAAGGAGGTTCTAAAAGTCACTTATTATTATCCTGGGCACTACAGTGAGAGATGAGCATGATGAGCCTACAAAAGTGGATCCTGAGCCTGGAAAGCCAACCGGCCCCTTCCTTCTCCCTGACATATGATAATAACATCACTCTCCAGAACAGCCTCCACCTCACATGGGGAGCAACATGAGAAGCTGAAAGGAAAGCAGAAGGGAAGGACACACATGAGTAGGTGGGCAGGAAATGAGGTAGCCAACAGCTCACTGAGGCAGCTTTTGGTATCTCTTCATAAATAAGGAATCTCCTGGGATTATTCAGACATAACTCAGGCACTGCCAGCATTACAACTTCTAGGCAGAGTTCTCAGTCTTCAGTCTAGGAAAAGGGTTCTTTTGGTGCCCTGCATATAAGGCTGACCCCAGAAATATATCTTGATTCCTTCCCACCACAAATTCTGTGTCTCTCCCTCACCTCCTAGATCTTATCCTCCTCAATCCAGGGCCCCCTGTCAAATACCTGTCCTAGCCTCCAAAGTACACTTAACCCCTAACTATCTGAGTGTCCCTAACCTCTGACACCACCAATCAAAACTTCTTCTTTAGTTTGGAGATCTCAGCTAGGTGGCCAGTCAAAAACTACCTAACTGAACTACGGTGGGAGAAAATAAGTGACAGCCCCTTAGAATCCCAAAAGTATAATATTTGTATCTAAAAAAACAGTAAAATTTATTGAACTTAGTAGGCCAATTTCAGGCCAATAAAGCTAAACATATTTACCTCGGATAAAGAGACTTGAAAGGAAGAGTCTACCAGAGACCTCACTGCTGCTTGCACACAGGCCCAGATACCAGGACAAAACCCCTGGACACAGCTTCTTTTCTTCAGAATACAAAAGTTTCCTACTAGCCTCACATTTGTTTTGCCCTGTTTATTTTCCTTAAGAGTTCATGCAGCAATGGGAGAGGGACACTGGCCCTGGGAGGGAACAGGACTGTGTTATGAAGTGTAAGGTGGTGGTTCAAACAGGTCACTGGGGCACCTCTGTAATAAGCATTACTTTGAATAACCCCCCCTTTAAACCCAACACTGGAACTGTAATAGGCAGAAAAACTGATCTGATTCTAATGCTTCCAAATTTTCCATACCAAATAGGAACTAGGATTACAACCCTTTAAAATTGAGAGGCCTAGGGGCGCCTGGGTGGCTCAGTCGGTTGGGCGGCCGACTTCGGCTCAGGTCATGATCTCGCGGTCAGTGAGTTCGAGCCCCGCGTCGGGCTCTGTGCTGACAGCTCAGAGCCTGGAGCTTGTTTCAGATTCTGTGTCTCCCTCTCTCTGACCCTCCCCTGTTCATGCTCTGTCTCTCCCTGTCTCAAAAATAAATAAACCGTTAAAAAAAAATTTTTTTTTTAAATAAAAAAAATAAATAAAAATAAAAATAAAAATAAAAAAATTGAGAGGCCTAGAAACACAGAACTTTAAAGGAATCTTGCAAATGGCCATTTACCCCACAAGAAAAACAAAGCTGCATTAGTAGGCTAGAGCAGACGTACAGATTCCTGCCTGGTGAGCTTCATGGGGAAAGAGCCAGCAGAGGACTCCAGCATGCTGGACCCAACCTCAGCAACCACCCCTATAGTTGCACAGGTAGGAGGTGACCCTTGCCCAGCAGGAATCTTCTTTTCTCATAGAAGTGCCCCCTTGGCCAATGTTGAATTGTCCTGAGCTCCCCCATCAACCCTACAGAGCAAAGTTGGAGCACTGCCCCACCTCCACAAAAAGAGAACCCAGAATGGAAGAAATTGTTCCTTAGAGAGTCAGTGGAAATATCAGGGCACCATGGCTCATTAACAGTACCACAGGAGACTGCATAACATTCAATTACTCAGGACCAAGAAGAAGAGCTAATTATCCAATGCAGGGATTATCCAGGCCTCACTTCCCTCTGCACCCGTCCTTCTCTTGGCGGCCTGCCTTCTCTCATGCTTCAGCTAGGGAGGAGTGAGGTAAATAAGAGAGGTGAAACACCAGTCAGCTTGTCTGATAAGTGGTTTGGGAAGGAGTGAAACTACTAATCAAAAGGAAGCTTTCAGAATAATTACAGGTTTCTCTATGCCAGGCTCCTTCTATTGGTTTCCATATTCCATGACTCCCCTGATCTCATTACCATAGATTACAAGAGATGGTCTAATTTTCATTAGAATGACACATTCATTGCTGCATGTACTATTTATTGAGCACTTGCTCAACACTGTGCAAAACACTGTGCTGGGACAAGCGATATGAAAAAGCTTATAGAGATCCTAGCCCTCTGGGAGACCAATTGCACTGTCATATAGCAATATGTGTGCTAGAAGAGACCAGAATCTTCTCTTAGGTGCCAATCCCATGACACTCACACACTGGGCTCTCAGGTAGCCACAAAGGATGCAAGCTCTGCCTCTCCAAAGAGCCCCAAGCCCTAAATGGAGTCTTCTTTCAGAAACAACAGAACATGAGGTAATGCTTTTTCAATTTAAAAAAAAAAAAAAGGCTATAGGAATTAAAAGTGACATGCAGTCACACAACACATAGCTCAGGAAGCCAGCACTACACCTATCTCTTTCTGGTGAAAGTATTTTTTTCCCCATTATTACTACCCCAGTGAACAGGACTCCAGGGAGAATAATGCAGGAGTCACTAGTTTGGGTCACTTTTAAGAAAGCAGATTAATGAGGAAACGTAGGAGGATAAAACAAAACAACTATTACTTTGTTAAAGGAAATGATGATGCTTCATTATGCATCTACTTCTCTTCACCCCTAAATTCCTAATTCCTATTTTAGAGAGGAAGAAAAAGCAGGGAACAGGAACAAAAAGAAACAAGTAGAAATGAGCATGAGGTTTCAAAAGAGAAATCCTTGAGTAGGACCCTGGGGAGACAGTAGGGAAGCACCAGCAACTTGGCTCCCTCCCCAACCTGCAGGGGCAGAATCTGTCTGAAATAACTACTTTGGCCCTCTGAAGTCTGTTGAAGACTTGGGCAACTTCCAGGGAAGAACCAGACAGTATATTGCGGTTGGGTCAATACCAGCTCTTAGCACAGTAGTAGCAATTCATCCCCCACTCCCAGTTGTGAGTGTGTTCCTGCAGCAGCTTGCATACAGCTTGCAGGAGCCAGGGTGGGCAAAAACTAACCTGTCCTCCAAATATCAAGGATCCATGTTCTGACTGCTGACTGTAGCTTCTGACCACAGAGGCTGACAGAGGCTGGCAACTTTTGTTGCAAGCCCCTCCCCTTCTGGATGAAGTGTTACCCTGGGGACTTAAAGAGCTGGCAGCATTTTGCCCCCTTCATTTTACCCATTTTCCTCTCTGGGGAGCCAGATGTTAAAAAACTAGAAATAAAAAAAAGCATACACTACATACACAGGGAAAATCAGAAAGTCATTGCACATGCCTAAGGAAAGGCTCAGAAAAGACCTAACGCTCAATACTAACAACAACAACAACAACAACAAAATAGCAAACCCTGGGGAAAGGAAAGAATCTGATTTCTAAAGTTACTACATTATAAAATTCAAATGTCCAGTATTTAACAAACAACAACAAAAAAATCACAAGACATACAAAGAAACAGGAAAATATGACCCATTCAAAGGGAAAAAAAAATCAACAGAAATGATTCCTTAAAACAATGGATAGTACACATACTAAAGAAACACTTTTTTATTAATAATTTATTTTTGTAATTTACATCCAAGTTAGTTAGCATACGGTGCAACAATGATTTCAGGAGTAGATTCTTTAATACCCCTTACCCATTTAGCCCATGCCCCTTCCCACAACCCCTCCAGCAACTCTGTTTGTTCTCTATATTAAAGAGTCTCTTATGTTTTGTCCCCCTCCCAGTTTTTATATTAGTTTTGCTTCCCCTCCCTTATGTTCATCTGTTTTGTATCTTAAAGTCCTCATATGAGTGAAGTCATATGATATTTGTCTTTCTCTGACTAGCTAATTTTGCTTAGCAAAATTTTGCTTAGCAAAAATACCCTCCAGTTCCATCCACGTAGTTGCAAATGGCAAGATGTGATTCTCTTTGATTGCCGAGTGATACTCTATTGTATATATATATACCATTTCTTCTTTATCCATTCATCCATCGATGGACACTTGGGTTCTTTCCATACTTTGGCTATTGTTGATAGTGCTGCTATAAACACGGGGGTGCATGTGCCCCTTCGAAACAGCATACCTGTATCCCTTGGATAAATACCTAGCAGTGCAACTGCTGGGTCGTAGGGTAGTCTACTTTTAATTTTTCGAGAAACCTCCATGCTGTTTTCCAGAGTGGCTGCACCAGTTTGCATTCCCACCAGCAGGGCAAAAGAGATCCTCTTTCTCCATATCCTCACCAACATCTGCTGTTGCCTGAGTTATTAATGTTAGCCATTCTAACAGGTGTGAGGTGGTACCTCATTGTGGTTTTGATTTGTATTCCCCTGATGATGAGTGATGTTGAGCATTTTTTCATGTGTCTGTTAGCCATCTGGACGTCTTCTTTGGAGAAGTGTCTAATCATGTCTTTTGCCTATCTCTTCACTGGATTATTTGGTTTTTGGGTGTTGAGTTTGATAAGTTCTCTATAGATTTTGGATACTAACCCTTTATTTGATATGTCATTTGCAAATATCTTCTCCCTTTCCATCAGTTGCCTTTTAGTTTTGCTGATTGTTTCTTTCACTGTGCAGAAGCTTTTTATTTTGATGAGGTCCCAACAGTTCATTTTTGCTGTGGTTTCCCTTGCCTCTGGAGACGTGTTGAGTAAGAAGTTGCTGCGGCCAAGATCAAAGAGGTTTTTGCCTGCTTTTTCCTCTAGGATTTTCATGGCTTCCTGTCTTCCTTACATTTAGGTCTTTCATGCATTTTGAGTTTATTTTTGTGTAAGGTGTAAGAAAGTGGTCCGGGTTCATTTTTCTGCATGTCACAGTCCAGTTTTCCCAATACCACTTGCTGAAGAGACTGTCTTTATTCCATTGGATATTCTTCCCTGCTTTGCCATAGATTAGTTGGCCATACGTTTGTGGGTCCATTTCTGGGTTCTCTATTCTGTTCCGTTGATCTGAGTGTCTGTTTTTGTGCCAGTACCCATACAGTCTTGATGATGACAGCTTTGTAACACAGCTAGAAATCCGGGATTGTGATGCCTCTTGTTTTGGTTTTCTTTTTCAAGACTGCTTTGGCTATTCAGGGTCTTTTCTGGTTCCATACAATTTTTTTTTTTAAATATATGAAATTTATTGTCAAATTGGTTTCCATACAACACCCAGTGCTCATCCCAAAGAATGCCCTCTTCAATACCCATCACCCACCCCCCCTCCCTCCCACCCCCCATCAGCCCTCAGTTTGTTCTCAGTTTTTAAGAGTCTCTTATATACTTTGGCTCTCTCCCACTCTAACCTCTCTTTTTTTTTTTTTTTTCCTTCCCCTCCCCCATGGGTTCCTGTTAAGTTTCTCAGGATCCACATAAGAGTGAAAACATATGGTATCGGTCTTTCTCGTATGGCTTATTTCACTTAGCATAACACTCTCTAGTTCCATCCACGTTGCTACAAAGGGCCATATTTCATTCTTTCTCATTGCCAAGTGGTTCCATACAAATTTTAGGGTTATTTGTTCTAGCTCTGTGAAGAATGCTGGTGTTATTTTGATAGGGGTTGTGTGGAATATGTAGATTGCTTTCGGTAGTATAGACATTTTAATAATATTTGTTCTTCCTATCCAGGAGCATGGAATCTTTTTCCATTTTTTTGTTGTCTTCTTCAATTCTTTCATAAGCTTTCTATAGTTTTCAGTGTATAGATTTTTCACGTCTTTGGTTAGATTTATTCCTAGGTATTTTATGGTTTTTGGTACAATTGTAAATGGGATCAATTCCTTGACTTCTCTGTTGCTTCATTATTGGTGTATAGGAATGTAACCGATTTCTGTGCATTGATTTTATATCCTGCCACTTTGCTGAATTCATGGATCAATTCTAGCAGTTTTTTGGTGGAATCTTTTGGGTTTTCCATATAGAATATCATGTCATCTGTAAAGAGTGGAAGTTTGACCTCCTCCTGGCCAATATGGATGCCTTTTATTTCTTTGTGTTGTCTGATTGCTGAGGCTAAGACTTCCAAAACTATATTGAAGAACAGTGGCGAGAGTGGACATCCCTGTCTTGTTCCTGACCTTAGGAGGAAAGCTCTCAGTTTTTCCCCATTGAGGATGATATTAGCATTGGGTCTTTCATATATGACTTTTATTATCTCAAGGTATGATCCTCCTATCCCTACTTTCTTGAGGGTTTTTATCAAGAAAGGATGCTATACTTTGTCAAATGTTTTCTCTGCATCTATTGAGAGGATCATGTGGTTCTTGTCCTTTTATTAACGTGATATATCACACTGATTCATTTGCAGATATTGAACCAGTCCTGCATCCCTGGTATAAATCCCACTTGGTCACGGTGAATAATTTTTTTAATGTATTGTTGGATCCGGTTGCTAATATATTGTTGAGGACTTTTGCATCTATGTTCACCAGGGGAATTGGTCTATGGTTCTCCTTTTTAGTGGGGTCTTTGTCTGGTTTTGGAATCAAGGTAATGCTGGCTTCATAGAAAGAGTTTGGAAGTTTTCCTTCCATTTCTATTTTTTGGAACACCTTCAAGAGAATAGGTGTTAACTCTTCTTTAAATGTTTCGTAGAATTTCCCTGGAAAGCCATCTGGCCCTTGACTTTTGTTTATTACATTTTCAATTACCAATTCGATTTCTTTACTGGTTATGGGTCTGTTCAAATTTTCTATTTCTTCCTGTTTCAATTTTGGTAGTTTATGTTTCTAGGAATTTGTCCATTTCTTCCAGATTGCCCATTTTATTGGCATATAATTGCTTGTAGTATTCTCTTATTATTGTTTGTATTTCTGCTGCATTGGTTGTCATCTCTCCTCTCCTCTTGAAAGAGGATTTTATTTATTTGGGTCCTTTCCTTTTTCTTTTTGATCAAACTGGCTAGGTGTTTATCAATTTTGTTAATTTTTTCAAAGAACCAGCTTCTGGTTTCATTAATCTGTTCTACTGTTTTTTTGGTTTAGATAGCATTGATTTCTGCTTGAAGCTTTATTATATCCTGTCTTCTGCTGGTTTGGGGTTTACTATAGAAACACTTTAAAACAAATGTCTTGGGGCGCCTGGGTGGCTCAGTCAGTTAAGCGTCCGACCAGCTCAGGTCATGATCTCACAGTTTGTGAGTTCAAGCCCCACATCGGGCTCTGTGCTGACAGCTCAGAGCCTGGAGCCTGCTTCGGATTGTGTGTGTGTGTCTCTCTCTCTGACCCTCCCCTGCTCATGCTCTGTCTCTCTCTGTCTCAAAAATAAATAAAACATTTAAAAAAATTTTTTAAAAATAAAAATAAAAAAATAAAAAAATGTCTTGGGGTGCCTGGGTGGCTAGTCAGTTAAGCGTCCAGCTCTTGGTTTTAGCTCAGGTCATGATTTCATAGTTCATGAGTTCGAGTCCCCAGTAGGGCTCTGTGCTGAGAGTGCAGAGCCTGCTTGGGATTCTCTCTGCTCCTCCCCCCACTCGTGGTGGCTCTGTCTCTCAATAAATAAATAAACTTTAAGGGGGAAAAAACAGTCTTAAAGATACGCAAATAACTAAAGGAAGAAGTGGGAAAAGTCAAGAAAACGATTTGTGAACAAAATGGAAATACTGATAAAGAGACAGAAGCCCAAAAAAGAAATTCTGGAGCTGAAATATATAATACCCCAAATGAAACATTCACTACAGGGATTCAAAGGCAGATCTGACCAAGGAGAAAGAAGAATCGGTGAACTAAACAATAGAACAATGGCATTTATCGAGACTAGGGACACAAACAAAAATAAGAAAAGAAGAGAGCCTAAGGGACCCATGAAACCCTATCAGGAAGACCACCATATGCATCATGGGAATCCACTGCTCTACTCACAACTCTGCAGCACCTCCAGAGCTCTCCAGGATGAGCCTGGGATTCAAGGTGTTCCTCACCTTCTCCTAGGCTCTTCTACAAGGACATGCCCTTCCACCTAATTGGCCACCTGCCCCTCACCTCTCCTCTACCTGTTTCCCCACCACCAGAATGAACCCCTTTGACATCTAATGAAATCCTAAATCATTTCAAGATCTGGTTCTAATCTCAATGTCTTTGAAGTCTTCCCAGACCCTCCCAGCTGGCCATGACCTCCTCATCCTTGATAAACCCACAGATTATTTTTCAAAGCATTTAGCCCCATCTGAGTTGTAACCTCCCTGAGGGCAGGGATCCTGCCTTGGACCACTCTACATCCTTCACAACACTTAGAAGAGTACCTTCCTCTGGTCTTTATATTCATGGGAAAGACCTTTCCCTCCTTTGCCATAAAAATCAAATTAGCCAATAAAACACCAGAGGCTTAAAACTAATAGGAATAATCTATCAGAAAGTATGATTACATTCATAAATCAGGAAGAGAAAAAAGAATAAAAAGAGCGCTCCTATCTTCAAAGATTTTACAGCTATTTTCTTCTAGGGTTATATACATTTTCTAAATGTTCTGCAATAAATATATTACTTTTATCAACACAAAATGTTGTTTCGAAAACACTTTACAAGAACACATAATAAATGTTATCAGAACTTAGAGACGGCTAAGATTCATGTGACTAGGAACAGGCAATGAGATGGTCATGGAGAAAGTGGGACCAGTACTAGCTAGGCAGGGAAGGGCAGGCAGATAAAAAGAGAACTGGGAAAAGGAAGGGAGAAGAGGTAAGGGAAAGGAGAAAGACAAAGGAGGAGGAGGAAGAGAACAGGAAGAAGGAGAAAGGGGCAAGGAAGAGAAGAATCTCAAAAGCAACAACTGAGGCTATCATTTACTGAGAATCTACTAGATCTCCGGCCATTTACAAACAATCTCTACTAGTCCTTACAACCACCCCGTGAGGTAGGTATTATTCCTATTTTAAAGATGACAAAACTCAAAACTAGGGTGTTACTTGCCCAAACCCACACATCTAGTAAATGATGGCATCTGTGCTCTTTCCACTCTGCTAGGAATTTTTCAACTGAGTTCTGTGTTTACCAGAGGGATCTGTAGATACTCGGCCTCTGGCCCCAGCACTGAGCAGGAAGGCTCTGGGCTCCCACTAAGCATCAACCTCAGCATTTCCACCATAAACCATTTTTTATACTTTGAGTGTCAATATAAGATGGCATTTTTTTTAAAAAACCAGGAGTTCCAGCACTTCAAAACATAAACAATAGTTTGAAAACCACTGCCCAACAACAAAGACCCCTGAGGTGGCTGAGGTACATTTGGTAGGTCTGCTGGGCTGGGGAATGCCAAAGAAGAAAGCAGCCTGTCCTGGACATGTGTTAGGAAGCATAGAGAAATGAGACTAAAACATGAGGGCTCAGAAAGTTCCCAAGACCTTGACATAAGGCAAAGGTAAGGAAACCCTTTTAAGAGTTGACAATTGTCAACCTTTGGCTCACACTAAAACCAGAGGTGCAGGCACATCCTCTAAGCAACCAACATTTAAACAAAAATTTCAGAAAACCTCATGTTTTCCATCAAGGTTAGCTTCGATATAAAAAATTTCAAATGCCAAAACAAATGCAACAGATGTGCAACTCTATTTTAAAGCCACTTGAATATGTGCCAGTCTTCCCAAATAATGTAAGTTTTCTCAGCATTCCTGCCCTTGGGGTGAGGATACTGTCTGCTGGCTCACCAGGCATCTTGGGCAAGTTTTTTGGGGGTGTTTCTCCATCCCAGGTTTGCTCCTATCCAATTAATCATTGAAAGATAACACAAAATGCATTTAGACAAAGTCAAAATTAATTGACAAGAATTTATCTATATTCAGCCATAAAGTAGGATCAAATTATGCTTTTGTATTACTACATAACTATATTTTATAAAAAACATAATCTGATAGTTCTCACAGTTTGAAAGTATAATCCTTATAAGCAAGTCAACAAAACGCTTGGTATGCAATTTTCCTCACTTTCCATATACTAAATGCCGAGCTGATTTATTACTAAGTGATATTCTCTGTTTAGAGGAGAGCAGCCTTCTGATACACAAGCGGTAATTCATTTTGTTTATTTGGTTTCATGCTCATGACCAGTATCAGATGATGCCTTTATAAGAGATGGTAACAATAATGCATTCTTACTGCACACACAGGTTTTCTGAGCCTGGCATTTAATGGCTTTATGGAAGTCAACAGATAAAAGGGTTTTTGAATTCTCTCTGCTTTGCTGTAAAAGTCACAATTCTCTAGTTCTTAAGTTTGTTCATAAATAAAATCAGGGAGCTCAAACAGTTCTGTTTGAGCAAACACTTAGCACCCTATTATATGTACACCAGGTGCTTTGGTAATACTGGCAATTCAAAGATGATACAGACACAGAGCCTGCCCTTGAGAAATTTATGAAAGGTAGTAGGAGTGAAATACATATAAACAGATAAGTTCTACATAACTCGGTACAGATCAGGGTACAAAAACCCAGAAAGAAACAGTGGTAGGCAAAATAATGGCCCCAAAGATGTCCACATCTTAATCCCAAGAATTTGTGAATATGTTACCTTACAGTAGCAAAAAGGAATTAAAACTGCAAGGGAATTAAGGTTACTAATCCACTGACTTTAGGACAAAGAAATTGTCCTGCATTATCTGGTGAGCCCAATATAATTATACCACTTAAATGGGAAGAGGTGGGATGTCTGGGTGGTTCAGTTGGTTAATTAAGCATCAGACTCTTGATTTCGGCCCAGGTCATGATCTCATGGTTTGTGAGTTCAAGCCCCATGTCAGTGGAGCCTGCATGGGATTCTCTCTCTTCTCTCTCTCTTCTCTCTCTCTCTCTCTGAAAATAAGCTTTTTAAAAAAAAATACAAAATGAAATGGAAAGAGGAGACAGAAGAAGAAAGAGATGTGAAGACAGAAGCAGAGTTCAAAGATGCTATGTTGCTGGCACTGAAGATAGAAGAGGGGACCAGGAGCCAAGGCAATAGCCAAGACGAGGAAAGAAAACAGGATTTGCCTCTATAACTTCCATGAAGAACTGCCAACCCCTTGACTTTAGCCCACCTAATACCCATGTCAGACTTCTGGAGTAGAGAACTATAGGATAATACACTTGTACTGGCTTAAAGCACAATGTATGTAGTCACTTGTTAAGGCAGCAACAGAAAATTAATAAAGAGCCCTTCAGTTGGAAAATATAATTATTTATATGTGAAAAGAGCACATTTATTCTTAACAACCCTTTATCAGCCATACTCAGCCAGAAGATCAAGGCCAGTAAACCTTAAAGCTCAATCCAGAAGTGCAAATGCCAAGTTGTACACATTCATCATGTTATAAAAAGTCTCCAGGGACTGCTCCTAAAACATCCTTCATATACTCACCAGCAAAAAGAGCTATGCTTTGGGAGACAAACTACTCACCAAATTCAAGGCCACAACTATTCTGCCAGTGCTGCCACTCTGAACACTTAAGTGGCATGTATACAAATGCTCACGTACCTTCCAAAATGTCTGCTGTACGTCTATTCTGCTTCAGTCTCAGTCAACTGAGACTCTACAAATATAGCTTTCAATGGAGCACAACATTAAAATGTGATAACCAGGAAAAGCTGCAGAATCATTTTCCAAACACTGGCCTGGAGCCAGAGAGCGTCTACTCCTCTGGAATTGCTCTCCAGAGGAGTCCAAAATAGCCCCCAAATTACCTGCCAGGCCACATTCTGAAAACATTAAAGATCATGAAAAAGCAAAGGGGGTGGCTTCCCCTGGATACCAGCCCAGTATTTGTTTGCTCACTTGAGATGACTCCAGGGAGCACAATCTCAGCAGGACTGAGGCCAGAGGGGAAGGGCCACACCTAATTTGGTTATTTTCAGGGAAGCCAGGCTTGGGTACAGAATTCTACAGCTGTGTTCGCAATCTGTCCAAAGATCTGAGGCTCTAAACATTATCTGGTGGATCCTGGTGGTAAGTTCACCCAGGGGGTAAATTCTACATTCTATGATGCATGAACTGCTAAATTTATTATTACATTAAATCCAAAATTTTGTCTCATTTTCTGAACTTAGAAAATTGCCCATAATAAGTTTTTAAATAACCAACTGCATGTATAACAATCACTTTTAAGAACATGTGTATGAGTATACTTCCCTCCTCCCTTTTCTTGATTTCTTTCTTTCATCTGCTCATCTCTTCTTAGGATTAACCACCTGACATTCTACTTTGCATATCTGATCAACAGACTAATTAAAGCCAGTCCCCTTTCCTCTATCCTTGTTCCATATGTGCATGCGTGCCAAGAGAACACTGAGCAAACAGTCTTGTTGCACCTTAGGGTTTACTGTTATCTTAGAGCAGCTTCCTCTTCACTTCTATCCTCCCCTGGCACTCAGAGGGACTCACTGTCAGTCGTTCTAATTTTATGTTTTCCTACCGGAATTCCTCCAACCTCTAAACACACTAAAAGGGAAAAGAAACATATAACCACAATACACACAGCTCTCCTAGGAGAGGCCTGCAAAATTAAAATAGTTAATATGCTTTACTAAGGATCCCCTTTCCAACCCAGACCTGCCTTTTCTCTAACACCAAGGTTAATAGAAGCTAAGGATCATAAGGCCCCACAGACTCTGGCATAATACAAAGATAACAAAAGAAATCACAGAAGTATGTGGTTAATGTGAATGTGATGAATGATTTTTCTACCAGATGATACCACGGTAACCATCCCAGGTAACATGACACACATTCTGAGCTAAATCTAATGGAATTATACATCCAGAGGTCCAAAAGTACAACCATTTCCTATTCCTCTATTTATTTTAATCAGACTGTTGGAATAAATATATAAATAAAGGAGCAAGACACTTAAATCAAGGGAAACACTAGTACAATACACAGTGATGTTTAAAACTCACACATATTTATGTCTATAAACTGTCTTAATGGTCACTGAAATTGAAAGTACAATGCTAACCCTTTTTCTTTCAAGTGGCTCAACAAAGAGCTACTGCCACTTTCAATTAAAATACCTAAATATCTCATTCTTGGAAGGAGAGACCACAATTTTCTCATTTATGGAACACACATCAGTATCTTACATCAGATGGTTCTAATGATGCATACCGCCAAGGGCAACTGGGTTTTAAAACCTTTTTGTCTACTATTAGGAGGAGCACGGTGAAACTAAATTTCCCTTGTTTAAAAAGTAACATCAGGTGTTGGTGAAGATGTGGAACAACTGAAACTCTCAAACTTCGCTGCTGGGAGCATATATTTGAAAAACTGTTGACAAAGTAGTTCACGTATGAACTAAAGTCTGCAAGTACCTAATAACATTATATCTCAAATTCTTTCATGATTTTAACTTTTAAAATATTTATTTATTTTTGGGAGAGTGTAAGTGGGGGAGGGGCAGAGGGAGGAGGACTGAGGATCCGAAGCAGACCTGTGCTGACAGGCTGACAGCAGCAAGTGGATGTGGGACTAGAACTCATAAACTGCAAGATCTTGACCTGAGCCAAAGTCGTCTGACTTCAGTCAACCGACTTAGCCACCCAGGTGCCCCGTAAATTTTAAATACAAGCAAAAACTCCCATGGTCCTACAGAATGAGAGAATTACAATGACTGTGCTAGCACTGTTTATTCAATCCACTGTTTAACACAGCAGTACCACAGGGGTTGGAGACACACATAATGCCCAAAGTGAGCTCAAGATTAAAAATCATTATGAACTTCCTCATATAACTAATGTGTAAACCACCATAACATATATGGAGCCAAATGCACAACATCTAACTTCCATGTAAAATAGAATGTTTATTAAAGTAAAACAAAAGGGGCACCTGGGTGGCTCATCGGTTAAGTGTCCAACTCTTGGTTTCGGCTGACAGAGCCTGTTTGGGATTCTCATTCTTTCTTTCTCTCTCTCTTTCTCTCTCTCTCTCTGCTCCTCCTCAGCTCCTACGCACTCTCAAAATAAATAAATAGACTTAAAAAAAAAAGGAAAACAAAGTAGTTACTACAGCAAATATTTGGAATTTAGACCATCAAAAGATTTGGTGGGGGAAGAATTATCACTGACACTGTTTAGAATAGCAGGCACATGGCAATTTAAAAAAAATTTTTTAAAAAGTCTTACTTTTTAGTCAGCTTTCTCACTGATCTTAAATCCTCTCCAGACAACAGACCCTTTTATTGCCTACACAGGGGCAGGGGGAGGCCAATCATTCCCACCTTCCTATTCTTGGTTAATCACTGTGTGCCAATTAGGGTTAAAAAGGGTAAGTAACAAAAGTGTATTAATCTGAAGTTTACATACATTTTACAAATATATGAAATTTCTTTGACCTAATACCTCCACTTCTAGGCATGTATCCTGTAAAAAACATGCAAATGTGTGCCCAAAGAGACATGCAAAATGTTCCTGGCATCAATATTTGCATATACTATGAGAGACAATACACTGCATTAATGAGTTAGAAAAAAACAGAATAGCTAAATAAAATCGAGTATAAGGATACAATTGAATAGTGTATAGCAATTAAAAGGCATAAACTGGTAGAGCTCTAGGTTTTATCTCTAATATTCTAATTTTTAAATTCACATATTTATATAATTCAAATTTAACACTTTCAAATTCAATAATGAAAGATGTAAGCAACCAGATTATTAGCCACCATCAATTCTCAGCAGGCCTATAGCTGTTATAGTCTTGAGTCTCTGCTATCTTGCTACCGATGAGCTCAATTCACATGTTGGGAATAAAGGTCCCTGGATCTGATTTTGTGCGTTAATGTGAGTTCCTAGAGATGAAGTGGCGGTCCAAAAGGAATTCATCAGTCATCTAAGCACTGGCAGAAATTTCTGAGTCAAACATGGGTGTACATCTAGGGGAGAAATCAGATAGCCCTCCCAAGGCATCACATGAGGAGCCAACAGAATTCTCAGAGGGCAAAACTGCTGCCATAAGTCCACAAAAGTGTTTGCTAAGGGAAGCTTCTCCATAAATCCAAACTGAGAGTATGCTAGGCAAATCCTATGTATGGGACTGGCCTGGAGCCATGTCAGTGCATAAGTGTGCGGACCCAGATGGAATCAATGCATGTTCAAGTTATATTCTACTGAGTCATGATCTGCATCAATGCCATTCTTCCACTGCAAGGTCATTACTCCCATCTGCTTATCTTCCAGGCATTACAAAGCCAAATAGCTATCCTGCTAAAACACTAACAGGAAACCCTCCTTTAACTAGAATTTGTCAAGAGTAAGTTGTTATAATTCACTGTTTCTGAAAGGGTTGTCTGTGGAATGTCATACTGCCATGTGCTTATTAATACAAAGAGGATTCCATATGTAAGTAAGTTTGGGAAATGTTGCCTTTATATATTCTTATTCCCACTCCCCATAATGCATGCCATTTATCACATTAAACATTCAGCAAAGAGCTGTATAAAAGAAATCTGCTTAACTCTAAGTCAGGGATTCCCAAACTTATTTGACAAAGGAACCTTTTTTCCAACCTCAAAGGGCAGTTTCCCATAAGTGATCTTAAAAATCACCTAGGTTTAATGTTAAAACTAAGGATTCCCAGACTCTAACCTCTTGATCAAAATCTTCAAGGGAGGGCTTAGGTCATTTAAAATAAACACCCCAGTTAACTTAAATCAGAGCAGTTTGAAAAACACTGACAAACTAGCACTTAGTCAAAAACCCTACTTTTTGTTAAGAATGTTTCTAAGTCAATTCCCTGATTCAAGGTCACTATTCTGAGCATTATTATCCGCTTATAGTACTAAGGAGATAAACAGTGTAATAACTGTATGGGTCTTAAGAATATGACAGCAGCAGATTTTTCACCCTTTGGGTTTTGTAAATTAATCATAATCATTACAGTAATAATAACTGAGCTCTTAAATGTATTAACTCCCATAGTTTTTCACAAAAAATTTATCAGAGAAGTATAATTATTTTCCCCATTTTGAGGACATGAGGAAGCAGACTAAGGAAGTTTAAGCCATCTGCCCTAAGTCAGAGTTTCTCAGCCTCAGCACTATGGACATCGGGTGCAGGAAAACTGTCTGTCAGAGGGGTAGACAGCCTGTCCGGTGCCCCACAGGATGTTTAGCGGCATCCCTGCCTCCACCCACTAGATGCCAGTATCACTTCCCCCTCCAGTTACAACAACTAAACATGTCTCTAGACCTGGCCAAATGTCCTCAGGGGGCAAAATCAGTTAGGAAGCAAAGGTAAGAGCAAGGAGCCAGACCTCTCACCACTAGTGTCAAGGCCAGTCAGCCTCCCACAGCAGATGCTCTTCCCCCCTTTGCACGCTTCATCCTTTGCATGCTTATAAACTGAGAAGCAAGCCCAGCAGGCCCTGCTGGGAGCTCTCACAGCTCTGTCTCACAGCCAGTCAGCACTGAAGAAAGGCCTGAAAGAAGCTCAGCAGGTGACTTAGTGAGATAAAGGTGAATCAAGTGCCAGCAATTTCTGGCACAGAGTACTAAATACCTCAAGAGAAGTAATGTCTGTGTGTGTTTCTTCCTGTCTGGACACTGCAAAGGGTACAGATGCACATATGAAAGATTCTCAATTGGCCTCTTAAAAATGAATCATAGAGGGCTGCCTGGATGACCCAGACAGTGAAGCATTCAACTCTTGATTTTGGCTCAGGTCACAATCTCATGATTTGTCAGATCAAGCCCCACAACAGGCTCTGCACTGAGCACAGAACCCGCTTGGGATTCTTTCTCTCCCCCTCTCTCTCTGCCCCCTCCCCTGTTTGCATGCACACTCTCTCTCTCTCTCTCTCAAAATAAATATTTAAAAAAATGAATCACAGAAAAAGCATCCTGCCTACAATGGCATACCTAGTTAATTCAACACCTGGGAAAGATTTTTTAACGCACTCTCTTCATATGAACACATTATTTTCTATTACAGTTATGTAAAAAATCAATAACTATTGTTTTTTGAGTTGTTCTTTAGTATTAAAAGAATCCATTTTAAAATGATAAATTTCAATACACATTATGCAAATTTAGCAAAACATTTATTGTATGAACCAAAATTGGCACTTACCAAACAAAACTATTACACTTCAAGGTTTGCACTGTTCCACTGTTTTAATTTTTAAGCAGAAACAAAAACTCCAAGTGGTCACACGCAATGATAGAATTATAAACCTCAATAATACTATCATTGTTCATTTCAAATCTACTGTTTAAATGCAGAAATATGTAGCCCCACAGGGGTTAAATGCAAGAAAAATGTCCGAGGCAAGCTCGAACAATTTTAAACTCTTAAAAATCTCTCAAAATGAATGCGTGTAGCTGAGTCCCCAGTGTTGGGGGCCAACTGTATAATTAGGAGTCTCTGATTTAAATTCCATGTAGTACACAATTTCTATTAAAGGATAATCAAAAAGTGCTCATTTGAAGCTTACATATATATTATTAAAATTCAAGTTACTTTAGCAATTATTTAGAACACACACCAACAAAAGACTTTTGGAGAAAGAATATGTTATCACTGACACTGTTTAGAATTGCAGGCACATTTCTAGACTTTTAGACTTCGCAGACAAACTTCTTGGATGGCTTTTTTATTGTCATTAAATTCCCTACAAACAATGCACCCCTTATCACCTGCACCAGAGCAGACTATTCTCACCACTCAGTCCTTGGGATAACACAGTCTCCTTAACATGGTTCAAATGTTGGGTAAAATTAGATGGATAAAAAAGACTAATGGAAAGAGATAAGTCACAAGAAAATAATCATGATCAAGAAATGATGCAATGGTCAGATCTCTTGTTCCCATTTCTAGTCCAATTCCAGCTTACCAATATGTAAGACAAGCTGTAAAACTTCTTCAGGCAATGCAGTGAACAAGGTGAAGAGACAGGCTTTGAATGGTGGCTCCTGTGTAACCGTGGGTAAGTTACTTAATCTCTCTGGGCCTTTCAGCTTTCTCATTTTCAAGGTGAAGATATAGGGGCATCTGGGTGGCTCAGTCAGTTGAGCGTCTGACTGTTGATTTCAGCTCAGACCATGATCCCAGGGTTGTGGGATCAAGCCCCTCAACCAGCTCCATGCTGAGTATTGGTCCTGCTTGGGATTCTCTCTCTCTCTCCCTCTGCCTCTCTCCCCCACTCATGTGTGCTCTTTGTCTCTCTCTCTCTAAAATAAAAAAGTAAAAAAATATATTTAAAAAAAACAGAGATATAATAATATCTGCCCCCCATGGGGCTGTTGAAGGTAATAAAAAGAAAGCATAGTTAAGGGCTCTCTACATAATGGCTGCACCTGGGCAGTATCTTGAAATTATTGAATATGGGTGATGAATATATAGGGATCTCTTTAATTTTGTTGTTGTTTTTTTTTTTTTCAAACTAAATGTTTGAACTTAGTTGTTATCCTAACATTCTTTATAGAGGCACACCTCAGAGATATTGTGGGTTCGATTCCAGAACATTGCAATAAAGCAAATCAAATGAATTTTTTGGTTTCCTATTGCACATACAAGTTATATTTAAAATTTTTTAAAAAGTTATATTTATACCATACTGTATTCTATTAAGCAATATCATCATGTCTAAACACAATGTACATACCTTAATTTTAAAGTACTTCAGTGATTTTTCAAAAAAAGCTAACCATCATCAGTTTTCAGCAAATTGTAAATCACTTTGCTGGTGAAGGGTCTTATCTCCTTTTTCCTTTTTATTTTATTTTTTTAATGTTTATTTATTTTTGAGAGACAGAGGGAGACAGAGCACGAGCAGGGGAGAACAGAGAGAAAGGGAGACAAAGAATGTGATGCAGGCTCCAGGCTCTGAGCTGTCAGCACAGAGCCCGACATGGGGCTCGAACTCACAAACCATGAGATCATGACCTGAGCCGAAGTCAGATGCTTAACCGACTGAGCCACCCAGGTGCCCCTCTTATCTCAATGTTGATGGTTGCTGACTGATCAGGATGGTAGCTGTTGAAGGTTGGGGTGGCTGTGGCAATGTTTTAAAATGAGACAACTATGAAATTTGTCATACTGATAGACTCTTCCTTCCACAATTTCTGTTTGATAGCATTATACCCAGGGCAGCACTTCTCTTGGAATCAATCCTCTCAAACCCTGCTGCTACTTTATCAACTAAGTTTATGTAATATTCTAAATCCTTTGTTGTCATTTCAACAATCTTCATAGCATCTTCTCCAGGAGTGGATTCCATCTCAAGAAACCACTTTCTTTGTTCATCCATAAGAAGCAATTCTTGATCTGTTAAAATTTTATCGTAAGATTGCAGCAATTCAAATATAACAATAATGAAAATGTCTAAAATACTGCAAGCATTATCAAAATGTGACACAACACAATGTGAGCACATGCTGTTGGAAAATGGCACCAATTGACTTGCTCAATGCACAGTTGCCACAAACCTTCAATATGTTAAAACAAAACAGAACAGTAACTGTGAAGTATAATAGAGCAAAGAGCAATAAAATATGATATGCCTACATGTAAAACACAGGAAAAATAAAAATTTCTAAGATCTCTTTGGACTCTAAAACCCTATTATATATCCTACACTGGAAAGGCAACTCCATTCCTTGGTGCAAATCAGGAGTGAGGTTGAAGGGGAAAGACATTCCAGAAATAAGCTCAGACCACCAATCATCTCCCAGAGTGATCACTGCATAATCAATGCTTTACACATAAATGTTCAATGACTGGATGTCAGACTAATTCTAGGCATTCATTATAAAGCACAAACCAAAATGGGATGAGCATTTCCAGATCCAAGCCCTCAGTGATCTGAGAATGGTGACTGACCCCAGAAATAACCTGACTCTTTCTACCCTTCATGGATAAAAGACCAGTAACAGATACAACAATGTTAATCCTGAGTGAGGCACTTACCCCAAAAATTGCTGTAAGAATTGAATGAATACATATCACAAATGACTCAAAGTCTTTCTGCAGAAATTTTACTTTCAAAAGATGGAAGAATGGGCATTCGTAATTAATCATATTTGCTAACTGTACAAATAATGAGTAAAATGTCAGCAAAACTTAGAGAATCTATTATAAACCAGGAAAAACACCTACGACCAGACAAATACACTTTCTATCAAGCTGGAATAGAATGTCTGTCTGAATGTACACAACACGTATAGTTAAAATAAAACTTTAAAGACAGGAAAAATAGTTCAGACAGACCAAAACAGTGGGGAAAAAATTACAGTACCTTACAAAATGACATAATTTGACTTAAGAAAACATCCTAAGAGTCATGATATGTTTCTGAAAGACACCACTGACCACAGTAAAGTCACCTTCTGAAAAAAGACAAACCATATCTCTTCCCTAGCTCCGAGTGGACCTCAAAGCAGCATCTTCCCTTCCACTAAAGCAATGCAAAAGTAAAAGCAAGTTTTAAGAACTAGAATAGAGGTTTCAACTTTGATATCCAATATTATAATTCCTCAGTATTAAAACATATAACTACATAGTAGTCTGTCAGAGTTCATGTCCTATTGGCTTCCAGAAAACATCTTCCATTAACCTAACCAATAACTGAAGGTTTTCCAAGTTCAAAAAGTCCCATCACAAAGTAGTCCTCCTCATCAATCTACTAATCCGTGTGCATTTCTTTACCCAGCTGTGCGACCTGCTTTATTGCACAGCTTCGGCATGGTAAGTACCAAAATCTCTGGAAGAGACAGCTCAAATTCCCCATCCTGTGTGGTGAAACAGGGTTTCAAATCCTCCAACAGATGGCTCCACTGACTGTTGGCCCAGATTAACTCACTAACAACTCCCAGGGTAAAACAGGGCTGGGATGGAGACCAGACAAGCAAGAGAGAGCTCTCACTAGAAAAAAGCAATATCCCTGCATTTGTGGTCTTTCTATATACCACTTTCTCTTCTTTTCCCACACACTACCCTTTGTTCCCAATAGTCTAACACTCTAAATCAGCTAAAATGCCTAATTCTATCACGGGAGAGGAGTAGTGCAGTTACAGGATCCACAGAGCTGAGATCATGCAGAGTTATAATCATAGCTAAATCCAAAAGTCCTTCCAGCTGCTCACTCAATCACTCCCCTAGAATCAAACTGCTACTTGCTAGGTCCCTGGAGAAAGATGTCTTTGCCTGTAATACAGTCTGGCTCCGTTTCTGATGTTGGAACGCTGACAGCTTTCAAGCCCTACCCCTCCCTGCCCCACATTTGGACAAGTTGGTGAGAAAACCCAGGGCCCCCTCCTTTGGCACAAGCAGGAATTTCATATCAAACAAGCCCAAGCAGGCAGGCAAGGAAGACTTCAGCCAAACTCATCTCTACACAATAAAGCCAAGCCAGTCTCTTCTCCCTGCCCTCTCACAATACTGTTGAACCTGCCTCGTGCTCACAAAGCTTCAATATGTGAGTATGAGCCTTCTCATACTCTCTTGGTGGTTGTGGCCTCATCAGTCTTTGACATATGAATCGAATTTTGAGTAGGGTCCATCCTACCTTTGCAGAGTGGCAACAGCATTTCCCCCAAGTAAAAGGCCCCGAATACTCCTGACTTCAATTCAAGCCTGTTCTAAGGCAGCCACTTAGCACACCAACTCCTCCAATGTCTCTCTTGACTCTGGCCATGAGAAACCTCCCTCACTAATTAAAACACGCAAGTGTCCATCAGGAAGCAGGAGGCCTGAGGACTGGTGCCCATTCCAGCCCATAATTATATGCCTTTAGACTGACATTCATGAGTCTCATTTTCCACACCTATAAAACAAGTATAGTAATACCATCTCCCTGTAAGATCATGGTGGGGATCAAAAGGGGCAGAATACAGGACATCACATGGACAATCATAATGCCTACACATACCTTACATAGGTCCTTGAGGTGGGAGCCCATCTTCCTCAAAACATCCTGCATTCCAGCTCCCTCCTCCAACATGCAGCTCTGCTCTTCCAGTGTCCTTTAGGCTCCCTTCTCTCTCTGCTCTAACGGCTCTTGTAGGGAGCTACTAGTTCACTAAAACAAAACAAACCAAAAACCTTCCTAATAACTCTTTTTACCACACATACACCCCACTGTAGCATAAGAAGCAACCAAAGAGAACTCCAGGCAACCCCTTCTAGGAAGTTAGGTTCCTAGGTTAGGACATAGATTAACACCAGGTAACATCTCTTTTTTATGTAGTAAAACACTAAAGATCACGTCTTATCACACCCACCAAGACCAACATCTGAGGTCCTCTTCCAACTCCTGAGCCCTTTAGAAAAAGAGAGGTATTTTGGTCACATCACAGAGAATCCACTTACAAAGGAAAGCAACTTCTCCAACTTAAAACAATATGTGTAATAAGAAAAAGCTCAAAAGCCAAGCAGATGTACATTTTGAAAAATCTAAATATGACAACAGTCACTTGTAGGTTAGTTATCAAAATAGCAGGGTTGGGATAAAGTGTACAAAAAAACTCCTCCAACTCTTTAACGTATTGCTCCAGTACTCACAAACATTTGTCATCAAATGAAACAAACAAATAAGACACACTATTTAAAGTGCTGAGAAGCCAGGTCGTAATGCAAAAACGGACCTAGGTGAAACGTGATCCCAGTATTGGCACTGGTTGTTTTGGGGCAAAGTACTCCTCAACCTGCCCATGTCTGTACTGCACAGGCATCTGCATTCTGTCTACATGTCCAAATGAACAAGGGAAGAGTGGGCTATGGAAATTACACACACTCTGCCTGCCTCAGACATCTTCATGAGCTCAAATACCACCCACAAGCACCCTTCCTTGACAGGTAGGAAAACAGCCAGAAGTCAAATATACAAATTCTTCAGCTATCATTCATCATTCATGCATTCGTGCATTAATCTCATAATTATCGATGTCCTAATCCCTCTGGGACACTATGTCCAGTACCAGGGATAAAAATAAGAGCTTGGATGAAAGAAGACAGACCTACAAATAATACAAGACAATAATATCAGTTTGGATATACATTCTTAACATCTACTGTATGCTAGTCCAGCAGTTCTCAAAATGGGGTCTCTGAATCCCTGGGGGTCACCAAGAAACTTTCAGGGGTTCTGCAAGGTCAAAACTACTTGCTTTGTAATACTGAGACTTTTTGTCTTTTCACTGTGTTGACATCAGCAGTAATGGTGCAAATGCAATGGATAGTAAATCTGCTGACACCTTTGCACAAAGCTAGTCAGTGACACCACACTGTGACAGTAGTTATTCTATTCTTTACCTCACGCACTCACAGGGGAAGAAAAGAAAAAAGAAAAAAAGGTCAGTTTCACTTAAGAATGCCCTTGATGAAGCAGTAAAGATTATTAGTTTTATTAAAGCTCTAGCCTTGAGTGGGTATCTTTTAATATTCTGTGTGATGAAATCAGAAGCATTTCAATGGTCACCTTGAGGAAAAGCACCTAAGCATGTGGCAAAGTTTGAGTTGTAAACTTACCCAGACACTTTTTTCACAGGATACCATTCTTACCTGAAAGAACTAATGACCAACCATGGCTATTTAGGCTTGCATAGTGGTTAATTTTTGAGAAAATATTTGACAAAGGAAGCCTGTTACTTTTAATACTAACGGCCAAAGATAAAACTGAGCTTTCACTAGAAGTAAGAACTCTGGAAAACTCCTATCTCCCACAATAATCTTGAAACTTCCCAATAATTAAAAGACTTCTGATGAGATCACTGATGAATCAAAAGCAATCTTAGATAAATAGGTTGATGAAATATGTCAACAATAGGAAGATCTGCATAATAGTAAAGCAATATCTTCCAAATGATCCAAGCATGGTGTTACAAAATCTTGCATGGGTAAAATACCCCCTTCCAAGTACAAGCTAGATTAATAAATTTTAATATAACGAAACAAATTGTTTCAGATTCCACATTGCAACTAATCTTTAATAAACTATCACCTGTCAAGTTTTGCTACAGTATCAAAGAATATCCACATTCATATTTAAAAAGCTAGAAAGAAAATACTCCCAATCCCACAGCTAACATCATAGTCAATAGTAAAGGGCTGAGAGGTTTTCCTCCAAGATCAGGAAAAAGACAAAGGTGTCCACTGTCACCACTCCTTTTCAACATAATACTGGAAGTCCTAGCCAGAACAATCAGGCAAGAAAAAGAAATAAAAGGCAGAATTACAAAGAAGGATGTAAAACTGGTTCCATTTGCAGATATGATTTTGCACACAAAAAAATCCTAAACACTCTACCAAAAAACTGTTAGGTATCATCAATGAATTCAGTAAAATTACAGGATAAAAATTTAATGAAAAATAGTAGTGTTTCTAAGCACTAACAATAAATTATCTGAAAAAGAAATAAAGACACTCCCATCTAAATAGCATCAAAAACAATAAAATACTTAGGAATTAAGTTAGCCAAGAAGGTGAAAGATCTCTACACTGAAAATTACAAGGCACAGATGAAATAAATTGAAGGAGACACAAATAAGTGGAAAGATATTCCATGTTCATGGATTGAAAGAATTAATACTGTTGAAATATCTAAACGATCCAAAGCCATCTATAAGTTCAGTGCAATCCCTATCAAAAGTCTAATGGCATTTTTTACAGAAATAGAAAAAACAATCCTGAAATTTATTTGGAACCACAAAAGACTCCAAATAGCCAAAGCAATTCTGAGAAAGAAGAGCAAAGCAGGAGGCTTCAAAAGATCAACAAAATGAAAACACCTACAGAATGGGACAAAATATTTGCAAGCCATCTAGCTGATAAATATCCAAAATATATGAAGATATGAAATATATTTTTCAATCATCCAATTGAAAAATGGGCAAAGGACCTAAATAGACATTTTTCCAAAGAAGATATACAAATGGACAATAGACACATGAAAAGATGCTCAACATTACTAATCATTAGGAAAATGCAAGTCAAAACCACAATGAAATAACACCTCCTACCTGTTAGAATAGCTATCATCAAAAAAGTGAGAGATAACAAATGTCAGTGAGGATGTGGAGGAAAGGAAACCTTTGTGTACTGTTGGTGAGGCTGGAAATCAGTACTGCCACTATGGAAAACAGTAAGGAGGTTCCTCAAAAAAAAGAAGGAAATCCTGCCATTTGTAACAACATGAATGGACCATAAGGGTATTATGCTAAGTGAAATATGTCAGAGAAAGAAAAATACTGCATGATATCACCTATATTTGGAATCTAAAAAACAAACTCATAGAAAAAGAGATCAGATCCGTGGTTGCCAGAGGGGAGAATGGATGGCAGGGGACTCATATGATGTCATATAAAATACAAACTTCCAGGAATAAGATACATAAGCACTGGAGATGTAATGTACAATATGATGACTATAGTTAACATAGCTGTCTGATATATTCGAAAGCTGCTAAAAGAATATAAGAGAGTAAATCCTAAAATTTCTCATCACAAGGAAAATCACATTTTCTTTGTTTCTTTTCATATGTATAAGAGATTCTTGATGTTAACTAAACTTTTGTGGTAATCATTAGACAATATACGTTAAGTAGTTACTATGCTGTACACATTAAACTTACACAGTGCTGTATGTCAGTTATATCTCAGCATAACTGGGAAAATAAAAACATAATTTTTAAACATTTTTTAAAAGAAAATACTCCTTTCCTTCTCCAACCACATCTGTTTAAGGCTGGATTTTCTTCTAATATTTCAATCAAAGCAATGTATCACAAAACAGACTTTAGAAGCACATAATAAATGATATAATAAAAAATATATATAAAATGTAAAACAATGCTACTCTTAACACTAACTTGTTTTGTTTTGGAAACTTTAGTTATTTTTTTATAAAATATGTCATATATGTTAACATAATGGGTATAATGTTTTAATAAATTATTTTTTAAATTATCAATTTTAGTTTCTAATATGATAAATATCTATAGACAAACTCTCTTTGAGGAGATTCAATAATTTTTCAAATTTTTTTAAATAAATTTTTTATTTAGATATAATTCACATACCATACAATTCACCACTTGAAAATTCAGTGGTTTTTAGTATATTCACAAGGTTATACAACCATCAGCATTATCTAATTCCAGAACATTTTCATCATCCCAAAAAGAAATCTCATACCCATTTGCAGTCAACTCCCATTCGCCCCTCTTCCATTCCCTAGCAACCACTAACCTACCTATTTCTATGAATTTGTCTATTCTACATATTTCACACGAATTGAGCCATACTGTATGTTACCTTTTCTGAATGACTTCTTTTACTTAGCATGTTTTCAAGGATCATCCATGTTGTAGTATGTATCAGTACTCCACTCCTTTTTATGGCTAATTAAATAATACTCCATGTACACAGACACACCACATTGTGTTTATCCATTCGTCCACTGATGAATATTCACATTGTTCCCACTTTTTGGCTATTATGAATAACACTGTTATAAACATTTGTGTACATGTTTTGGTAATAACATATGTTTTCAATTCTCTTCAGGATATACCTAGGAGTGGAATGGCTGGGTCACACGGTAACTCTGTTTTACTTTTTGAGGAACCACTAAACTTTTTTCCATAGTGACTATACAATTTTACATTCCTGAGGGTTTTAATAATTTTTAACACTATAAATGGGGTCCTGAGACATAAATTTGAGAATTGCTAGGCTGAGGGAATACTGAGATAAAAGATAGTCCCCTTCCTTGAGGCCATTGTGTACCACAGCTCAGGCTCAGAAACTGACAGATTCAAAAATTATCCCCTAGAGTTTCTGAGATACAGTATAGGTAGCAGCTGTCCTGCCGCCAGCCCACTACCAAGCATGGAGCAGTTCTCTGCCATTGCTGACCGTGGTTCTAACACCATTCATGGTCCCACCACTGTATTCTCCCTTATTCTCTCATCTCTGCTTTACTTCAGTCCTTAGTGTTTCTTTTTCTCCTATTGTTTTTGCTTTGCTCCATAGCTTTCCATAAAAGACTGCTAAATATATCAGCAGGCAAACAGGGCACTTAACTTTCTGCCCTTATTAAGCTCCTCTCCATGCACCTGCCATAGTCTGAGAACTTGTTTCTTTACCTACCGATAAAATTTGTCTCAACTACTTCTAAGTTTCAGTGGTGCTCCTGATTTCCAAGGGTATACTCTGTGTAACTGAGGTTTTGCAATATTTATTACATTTGTAAAGCAGCAAAAACTAAGGCCTAACTATACTGAAACCAAGTCTCAGATGATTTTTGGAAAGAGTAGTTTCCCCTGAATTTCAGTACCCTACCAAAATTCAAATATTATCACTTGATACTCAGAACACTGAAAACTAGTATCCTTAGGAATACAATCACAGAAGTGGGAATGTGCTTTGCAGTAACACAACCCCAAAAGCTTCCTATAAATTTTAATGGGAAAAGTGCCTGGGTGGCTCAGTCAGTTGAGTGTCTGACTCTTGATTTTGGCTCAGGTCATGATCCCAAGGCTGTGGAATCGAGCCCCATATCGGGCTCTGAACTGAGTGTGGAACCTCCTTAAGATTCTCTGTATCTCTCCCTCTGCCCCTGTCCCCTGCTCACATTCCCTCCCCAACTCCACCTCTTAAATAAATAAATAAATAAATAAATAAATAAATAAATAAATATTTTAACTGGAAGAAAAGTATAAAACAAAATTGCATAGTAATGACCCCCAAAGATATCTATGTCTTAATACCAGAACTTAGGAAGATATCACCTTTCATGGCAACAGGGAATTAACATTGCAGGCAGAATTAAAGGCGCTAATCAGCAGACTATTTTTCTTATTTACTTATTTAAGTAACCTCTACACCCACTAGGGGCTCGAACTCACGGTCCCAAGATCAAGAGTTACACTCCCTACCAACAGAGTCAGCCAGGCACGTCCCTAACCAGCAGACTTTAAAACAGGGAGAGTATGCTACACTTTCCAGATAGGCCAAATGTAATCGCCATGATCCTTAAAAGTGAAGAAGGAGGCAGAAGAGGAAATCAGAGTGATGAGGTATAAGAAAGACTCAACCCACTGTCGCTGACCTTAAAGATGGGGAAAGGGGCATTACAGCCAAGGAAAGTGAGCAACTTCTTAAAGCAGGAAAAGGCAAGGATATGGACTCTCCCCTAGAGCTTCCAAAAAGAAACACAACCCTACTGACAGCTTGACTTTTGCACATTGAGACCCATAGCAGACTTCCAAGCTACAACACAGAAATAACAAACTTGTGTTGGTGTAAGTCAAAATTTGTGGTAATTTGTTCTGGCAGCAATAAAGAACTAATATAAGTTCTTGTTTTTCCCCAGAAATTATACTTTTAAGATTCCCACCGTCCCCCACTCCAATACCCCGCCCCCACCCCATTCCATAAGAGGCAGGGATCTGTCCACACTCTTCCCCTTAAGCTTTTCAACTTCCTTTCTTATAGTTTGAACCCTTATTCTTAAGCCTTTTCTTCTGTGAAATGACAAGCACCAGAGTACATGCTTAGTTAGTACCACTTCCTAACAAGTGGTGACACATGCTTTTGTCTCCTTTGCATCCTGTTTTTAACAATACTAATTTCTTACAAAGAAATTGCAATGAAATTTCAAAGTGGCAATGACCACTTTTCCCTCTTCTGTCAGCATTATCTTTGGCATATTTACGTATCTTCCAGACACATTTATTGGGATATCTAACATGCTATGAATATAAATTGTTTCAGAATGCATATATGACAAACCACAAAGCAGTTTGCAAAGATCAAAGCTGCATCACCACTCAATAATACCTTCAGTTGGCTCAAGTATGAAAGAGTACCTGCAACTGCAAAACATGTCAACACAATCTCTTGTTTGAAAGTATGTTTTGCCACTGGTCTCTATGTCATAAGACATATTTATAGCATTAAAAATTAATGTGCACTCATTTATCACAAAGATGAATTACACATAAAATTCCTTGTGACTAGCTTTGGATATCAACAGAGTACTCTGTTAAAACATTTATATTGGTTTGTCTAGTTCTCACAGAGCAAGTTTCTTTTTACTGTTTCTCTGTGAGGAGACATTTGTATTCCTACTGAGAAACTGAAGGATCCACTACCCAGGAACAACCCCAAATGCATTAAAAATTAATAAGAAAAAAATTAACTCCATGGTAATATTCCATCTCTAGTTTCATAAGCTTTATGATATGTACACTTCACACAGCTGCCCTACTAAAACTTTGAAGCCTCAGCATTTGTTTTGAAAAGGAAAGGGCCAAAAAATAAATCATTCAATATGCCCAGAAGTCTTTGGGCAAGAACAAAGCATAGTGACTTTAACTGGTAAACTTCAACTTTATAAGCTGCGCTTCTCGCTATAAATATTATAAACATCTAATTATGTGCTATTTCCAACTAGTTTTCAATAAAAAAAACTGTACAAGATGACACTATCAACCACATGTATACTACTTTCTTAGAACAAATACTTCCTTCTATTCAATCACCATGAAAAAAAAATGAAACTGTTATTTGGGGCACTTCAGAAAGCAAATTTATATAGTCATAAAGAGTCATTCACTTCCTCTTTATGGTATACATTTTAGTAGCTACATAAACACTGGAACAAAAGTACAAAGTAGAAGAGAATCCACCATCCTTGCACTCAAGGTAATGGGGAGAGGACACTAATCCACTATGCTCAATCCTTCATCATCTATCCAGATATTCAGCCAAACATTGTTGGGAAGCAAAGAATCCATTATTAAATCTACTCAGCACTTATTATGTGTCAGGCCTAGACTCTACCTCCCTAAAAAGTAGGTTTTATTATCCTCACTTTCTAAATTAACAAAGTGATATCAAACTATATCCAGGGAGAAGCACAATCAGGATTCAAACTCGAGTCAGCCCAACTCAGGCATGTCCACACTGACATGTTTTCTTACTTTATTTAAAATTACCCTGGATTTAAAAATTCTTCCAGTACCTAACCTGGCAGAGAAAATAAAAGCACAAATAAAAACAACATTAATTTTAAGCAGTGTGTTTCAATTCTCTATGAGATGAGATACACAGTTAACTAGCACATAATGAAACACAAAGGAGGAAGGCGGAGCAGGAAAGGGTAACTCCCGGCAAAAGAACGAGCCAATGTGAGCAAAGGCATGGCGCAAACCCTGCAAAAGAATGAGCCAATGTGAGCAAAAGCACGTCGCAAACAAGCTAGGGAATATTCAGAGAATGACAAATGGAACAGTCTGTGAAGGCACACAGTGAGAGAAATGGCCTAAAAGAGATGGATTGGAGACACACGTCATGGCCCTTGCATGCCATGGAAGACACTGGGGCTTTATGCCAAAAACTCACATTGAGTTGCCTACAGTTTGTGAAGAGAAGATACACTAGACAGACTACTGCAAGATTAATCTTCATAGAATCAATTCAAACTACCCCATGCACACTGCTAACAAGTGAAATTCCTCTTCTACGTGACAGATAAAAATGAAGCAATCTGAGTGCAGTGGCTCCCTTCTGCTTTCATTCTCTCCTCCTTCCTCGCTGTCAGAGTTAAGGGAATCCCTGGGAGAACTCCATCCTTTGCCTCCTCCTCTAGCTTCGCTCTTCAAATTATTTTGAATCTTTTCTTCTATACTGGCTCATCCTCTGAGCCTTCAAAACACATAAGCATCTGCCATTTGGGGAAAAAAAAATATGCCTTTTCACTTTCAAGTCTCAAAATGAGTTGTCTGCCCTCATTGCTGCATCCTTTGTCACCTTAAAAGTAGCAGTGTAGCTTCTGTTCTCATTTCAATCTTTAAGGAACATTTTGGGATGAGCATTGGGTGTTGTATGGAAACCAATTTGACAATAAACTTCATATATTGAAAAAATAAAAATAAAATAAATAAATCTTTAAGGAACACAGGAGAGTACCATTAACAACCCACTGAATGCAATGGAATTTACTCAACCTTCACCAACTTGCCTAGACAATACTATTGATGATCCTCTTCATCTTGAAGTTCTTCCTTCCTTTGACTTTTATGGCTGCCTCTCCTGGTTCCTGTCCCAACTGGCCATCCTTAAAAGGTTTCTTGTTCCTCTACTTGCCTTCCCAACATGGGTATTGAATTCCCAAGGCCTACTGCCACTGCCATAGGAATAACCACGTCTCTGTCCTGCCCTGATCCTCCTAATCTCAAGTCCCACATCTAAAACTGTGAGGAGGATGAAAAGACCCATCATGCCTGGTACAGACTTGGTTTGAAAAGGGCAGGATGAGACCTTTGGAAAGGCAGATAGAAGTGAGATTTTGGAGGGTGTCATGTGCCAGTGAGGGTCAGTGAAGGTCACCGAGGAGGGAAGTGGCCTGTTCAAAGTAATGTCTGCAGAAAGTTAGCCTGGCAAGATTGTGAAGAATGGATTTAAAAGCAGAAGCAGAGGCAAGGAAGACCATTAAATAAAACCTTGGGAAGCCTTGGGAAACAAAAAACAGGCACTTCTGTGACAACAGTGGAAACAGGAAAGGGAGGTTTTGTGAGAGAGAGTCGAAGTGGAATGAACAAAGAAACATTAGCTGTCCAGGTCCCCTCTCATCATCGCTCAGCCAGTCACTGAATCACCTCCTCCTGTGTTCTTGCACTGGGCTGGGCAGTGGTATTACCAACATCACCCATATACAGTCCCTATTTTGAAGGAACACACAGGCCAAGTGGGCAAGACAGGAAAAGAAATCCAGCCTCTTTTTTAAAAACTTCATACAACAGTAAGTGAAATAAGCCACTAAGAGACAATCAGCAATGAACTGGGCTTCTATCTAAGATTAGATAGGAAATAGTAGACCCAAGGAAGAAGAGTAGTAATAAGGAAAGTATGAAGTACTTCACGCTATCTGGCCAAGTCTCTGGAATAACTAACTGCACAGTGATAAAAACAGAGCAGAAGACTGAGAATCTTTATCATCTAAGGTCTATAATTAGCTAAGTTTATAATTACAGTGTTCAATTTAGGTTTCATACCTAGGCCACTTCCAGGCACACAGCAAATATACATAAATCCCCAAAGAATATGTGGGGTAACAGAACTCACTCCCCTTCTTTAAGCATATACCCTCATCTGTGAAATCCTGGGATTGAATCATGAGGCTTGAACAAGGTATAAAGCAAAGGGCAAATCATCTGCACAATTACTGAAAACACATGTTCCCCAGTCACATACCTATAAATTCTAATTTCAAAATCTGTATTTTTGTTTATTTACAAAAAACATTTTTAAGTTTATTTATTTAGAGGTGCCTGGGTGACTCAGCTGGTTAAGCATCTGACTTCGGCTCAGGTCATGATCTCGCAGTCTGTGGGTTTGAGCCCCGCGTCAGGCTCTGTGCTGATAGCTCAGAGCCTGGAGCCTGCTTTACCTCCCTCTCTCTCTGACCCACTCCCCTGCTCACAATCTGTCTCTCAAAAATAAACATTGAAAAAAAAAATTGAGTTTATTTATTTTGAGAGTGGGGAGAAGGAGATAGGGGGAGAGAGAGAGCTAGAGCAGGGGAGGGGCAGAGAGAGGGAGAGAGAGAGAATATCCCAAGCAGGCTCTGCAAGGTCAGCGAGGAGCCCTACAGGGGACTCAAACTCACCAACTCTGAGATCATGACTAGGGCTTAAACCAAGAGCCCGAGACCCTCAACTGACTGACCCACCCAAGTGCCCCTAAAAATCTGTATTTTTGGTAATTCTGATGCACATACATGTACAGGTCACACTTAAAAACGTTCTTAAAAATGGTCTGAAAATTTTAAGGTTACACAGGTCAGAATTCAAATGCAGCTTTTAAAGTATTTGGTCACCTCTAATATAATAAAAATATTGATTTCCCGGGGGTCCAATTCAT
Source organism: Leopardus geoffroyi (assembly GCF_018350155.1). Taxonomy (NCBI): domain Eukaryota; kingdom Metazoa; phylum Chordata; class Mammalia; order Carnivora; family Felidae; genus Leopardus; species Leopardus geoffroyi. Next base: position 32,080,182 of record NC_059341.1, on the reverse strand, counting down.
GAAATACACACATGTGATAATGGGCAGAAGCAGAAAAATATTCAATTGTACAGTAGTATACTTCATCTGTTAAACACATTTCAGTTGCAAATGTTTCTATATCTTTAGCTTACTGAAGTGTCGGTTCAGCACAGTAATAAAAATCCTATGAAAATCTTAGGTAACACAGACTCAATAGGGGAAAGCCCAATGGAGCAGTTTTCTCAAAAGCATATATTAAGTCAAGAATTTATTCTCTTAATTTATATTTCCACAAATCTTTCCCATAAACAATTGATTTCTTCTGTGTTTTCTGAAAGCAAGAATCCTAAGTTTTCAGTGATTACTGACAGAGTTCTTTTTAAGCCTTACTAGAGACCACAGCTCCTAAACTCTGTTGAGCCTTTTTACCCTTAGCTTTGCAAATGTGATTAAGAACAAACCTACCCCTGACACCAAACAATGTTCACACCCTTAACAATTTGGACGATGCTCCTGGCGGGATGAGATATGAGGCTCCTGTGTCTAAGGTCACAGGCAGGATCTCTGTCAAGACTCATTTGTCCTGCTTTGTCCCTCTATCCCATTGATACCCACATGGGTAGAAGTCATCACCTACACAGTCACCAGCACTTAATATACTCATTACTCATCCTGTCCACAACACACTGTAAGGCTATTCCTGCCTGATAATTTATTAGTCCAAACTGCTTTTTATAAGTTTAGCACTGGACTACTCCCACAAAGAAAACTGGACAGATTTCCATGATGTCAGATCAGCAGGAAGTTCCACAAGATAACAGGCAGGCTACCACTATTCCATCCTGTACACCAGAAAAGCGGAACACTGAATAATCTGAATATAAACAGCGATAAGATCTCAGAATACAGTAGTAGAAAGCATACCAGTGTGGAGTCTGGAGATCTACTCATTCAGCCCAACCTGGTGACCTCAGATAACTCTGAGCCTTGGTTAAGGAGAGCCCAGTAAGATGATCTCTGAGGCCCCTCTGAGAACCTAAAAATCTATGATTTTATGACTCTTTCCAAAGAAACTCTTCAACACCAACTGAGAAGGGCAATCCCCATGCCTGCAGCAGGCCTACCTCAAACCAATACGCTCAAGAGGGAAGAGATCTGCTTCTAATTCCTCTAGAAGAGGCCACCTCGGGGAGGCCAGCTCTTTCAGAACTGCATTCCAGAGATGTCTAAATGGTCAAAAGTTTTAAAGTGTTTGTTTTATTCTGTAAAACCCATGATATTTAAGCCCATGTTATATAAGAAATTACCTTTACCTAGCAATACTACTAATAACTAATATTTACTGAGTGCTTACTTTGTACCAAGCACCTTATCTTTTCTTTCATTTTTATGCCTGCAACAATTCCATGAGGTAGATATTTTTATTATCCCCATTTTACAGAAAAGGAAGTTGCAACTGAAGAAAGTTATTAAGTAACAGACCCACATTCTCACAGTTCGCACATGGGAGAGCAGAGAGTCTAACCTGCAACCTGACTGGAGACCTACCTCCTGACTCATGGGTCTTCCTGCGTTTCACTAACTTTAAAGGTAAGAACAACCAATGACATTGGGAAATATCCCTGTCTCCAGACAGGAATTCTGATTTCCCTTTTTTTTTTAACTCCCCCTCCAATATATCCTACCCATGAATACCCAGTGAATCCCCTAAAAACTCCCAACTCAATCATCCCGAGAAAAACATTCCTCACTGCCTAAGAATAATGCTCAAATTCCCTAGCAGAGCCTCAGATGACTTCTCCAGTCTTCTCTCTTCACTTCTATGAACTTTTTATAGTGCCAGAAATACTCTCTAAAACGCTTGCTTCAAATTCACTTTATTCAAAATAATTACTGGGCACCTACTACATATCACTTATTCATTACTTTTTGTTGAACATCTATAAGTGCTGTGTTAGACTCTGTGCTAGACTCTGGGGTATGATGGTAAACAGGATGGACTTGCCTCTGCCCTCTCAGAATTGAGAGGCAAGCCTTATTCGTACCACCCTCCATGCCTAGAAAGCTCATTTTCTCCTTTTCATCAAAATTCCACATAGGCTCCAAGGTTCCACTTGAACCCTCCTCCTCCAACATGGATCTCATGGCCTGCAATACTCACACAACACTACCCATCGGTACCCCTGATACTCTTCTACGGCTACAACAAAGTCGATAATGGGCATGAAGCACAGCACAGTTCCAGGCACACTACACATATTCAATAAACATTAATCCATTCATCACCTCTTTCACCTTTTTACATAATAAAGATTTCTTTTTTTGTAACTTTTCACTGTAAATCTTATTTCCCACATAAGCTCTCTATTCTTTAATGAGCAAGTATGGTTATATTCTCATCCATATGCAGCCCTACATTTTGCATATGTTCAGTACTTCTTAAAAGATCTTTTCATCATCCATTCTACAATGTGAGGATTTCATCTCCCTGCTAGTAGTCCAGTCATGCACCATCCCCAGCTACTGTTTTAGTATAGGTCTATTCCCACCACAATTTTAAAATTATTACTTATGGACACCTGAGTGGCTCAGTTGGTTAAGTATCTAACTTCAGTTCAGGTCATGATCTCATGGTTTGTGGGGTGAACCCCACATCGGGCTCTCTGCTGTCAGCACAGAGCCTGCTTCAGATTCTCTGTCCCCCTCTCTCTCTGCCTCTCCCCCTCTAGTGCTCTCTCAAAAATTAAATAAACATTAAAAAAATAAAATAAAAAAATTACTTAAAATAATGCAAGTAACTAAGCACCTAAAAAGATGTTCCACATCATATGTCATCAGGGAAATGCAAATTAAAACAACAAGATACCACTACACACCTAACAGAATGGCCAAAATACAAACCAGGATGCAGAACAACAGGAACCCTCATTATTAAACCACTAGCGGGAATGCAAAATGGTACAGCTACTTTGGAAAACAATTTGGTGGTTTCTTAACACAGATGTACTCTTACCATACAATCCAGCAATCACATTCCTTGGCATTTACTCAAAGGAGCTGAAAACTTATGTCCACACGAAAACTTGTTTGCAGATGTTTAGAGCACTTTTATTCATTAATTACCAAAACTTGGAAGCAACTGAGATGTCCTTCAGTAGGTGAATGGATAAACTGTGATACATTCAGAAAACAGAGTATTATTCAGCACTAAAAAGAAATGAGCTATTAAGCCATGAAAAGACATGGAGGGACCTTAAATGCATAGTACTAAGTGAAAGAAGCTGTAGGGGCAAGGGCAGGCTGCTCCAAAATGTGCCACTTTGGCATACTGATTATTCTGAATAAAAGGTACTTAAGAGACATCCTACCTAAGACGAATATTCACACCCTCTTCTGTCCCCCTGAAAGCAGGAACTAAATCTCCCATGGGAAAGCTGCCCTCCCTGTACCTGGAGGTAAAGAGACATCCTCATCACCAGAGATGGGAAATTTAGAGCCCAGAAGGCTGCATAAATAATCCTTATTACTTTTTACTTTTAAGTGCCCAGCCCAAATTCTACTTATAATTCCTTATAATTGATGCTTCCAAAGTTAGGGGTTTTTTTTGTCTTATCAGTTCCTTGCAGATGTATTGTCTCTTTGTCTAAAAAGTATAAAAATTGCCTGCCTCAGTCATTTCCGTGAGGTGTCAATTTCATTATTGTTCCACCTTATGCACAGAATAAAATTTTGGTTATTTCTCCTGTTAATCTGTCTCATATAAAATTTAATTCTTAGTCTGGCTATAAGACCTTAACGGATAGAAAATAACTTTTCCTTTCCTTCAAAACCAATCTGAAAAGGCTATATATACTGTGTGACTCCAGCTATATGACATTCTGGAAAGGGCCAAATTATGGAGACAGTAATAAGATGAATAGCTGCCAGAGGTTGGGGTGGAAGGGAGAAACAAACAGAAGGTATACAAAGGATTTAAGGGTAGTGAAAATATTCTGTATGATATGATAATGATGGATACATATCACCGTACATTTGCCCAAAGCCACAGAACATAGAACACCAAGAGTGGACTCTAAGGTAAACTATGGACTTTGGGTGATTATGATGTGTCAGTGTAGGCTCATCAATTGTAACAAATGTTATCACTCTTGTGGGAGATTTTGGTAGTGGGGGAAGCTATGTATGTGGGGCAGCAGGGGGTATAGGAGAAATCTCTGTACTTCTCAATTTTGCTGTGAACTTGAAACTGCTCTATTTATAAAGATAATAAAAAAAATAACACAGGCCACTTTCTTTCAAGAAGCCTCTGAACTTGAGACCTTTTGAACACTCAGATAAGGTAGCATCCTAACCAAAAGTGTGAAAAGAAAAAAGGCCCCCTTTTGTCCCAAATGTAAAGTAAGCACCTATTTTCAATGCCAGATTGGAGGCAGTGACCAGACAGCTAGCTGGCTAACTCCAAATGAAGATGTGCTAGCTTCAGGAACACCACACCACTATGCCTTTGGTATCAGAGAAGGCAGCAGCACTGGTGCACAGGGCAATAACACAGAGCCGTGTTCCTCAGCCTGTGAAGAGAGCGCTGAAGGGCTCCAGGAACCAGGTTTCTCTATTAAGCAATGCAACAGGCAGCATGTACAGAACCACAGACAGAGAGAAGGTGGGCAAGAGCTCCCAACGGACCAAATGAGCTTCACCCTTGCTCCACAGAGGCCCTTTTAAAGACATCCCCAATGTCAACCCAAGAATTTAGGGTCACTTTATTTTTGCCCTGAACAAAGCAGAAAAAATAGACAAAGATTTATGAATATGTGGATGCTACCTTAAAGCTACCTTTGTGTAAACATAAAACCCTTAAAATGTTTCTTGTTCTGATAAACCACCTTTCACAAATGCCAATTTAGAAGGTAAACTGGCACAACCTTGTGGGGAAGGTGGGAGCAGGTGGCAACAGGGAGTACTTTGGCAGTGTACATTAAACAAACCAGAATCTAAATATATACCTACCCTTGACTCATAAAATCTAATCCTAAGAACTCCCTAAGGAACAAAGCAAAGATGTGGCCCCAAAATGTACATACTTGATTAGTCTTCTAAGAATTTTATGTAATATAAAAATTGTATGTAATATAGAAAAGGATGAATAGATTAGAAGAGCAAATGATGGCAGGGTCATAAAATAGAATACAGGGATTAAAAATGATGACACTCGGGGCGCTTGGGTGGCTCAGTTAAGCATCCGACCCTTGACCTTTTTGCTCAGGTCATGATCTCACAGTTTGTAAGTTCAAGCCCCCAAATCAGGCTCTGCACTAGTAGTGCTTAGGATTCTTTCTCTCCTTCTCCCTTTGCCCCTTTCCCATTCTCCCTCTCATTCTCTCTCAAAATAAATAAACTTTTTAAAAAAATGATGAAACAGAAGTATATTTACTGACATGGAAAGGCGAATGTGAAAAAAATTAAGTTTTATAAAAGTACCCAAAAGGTACCTCTCACACAGGTATCCCAATGAGTCAACAAGGTAACATTGTTTCCACAGCAAGTCAGTTAAAATCCTTTTAATGGAGATTTTATCTTGAACAGTGGACAATTCAGTTACTCTATGAATGTCTCTATTCCCTTCTGTCACACTTAAACTGGCATCCAAAGTACACATGCAAGAACTAGCAAGGACAGCCCTAGATCTGTGCTATCCAACAAGAGACACTAGCCACATGACTATCTACATTAGATTCTTTAAAGTTAAATAAAAGTCAAAATTCAGTTCCTTGGTTACACTAGCCACATTTCAAGTGCTCAGCAGGCAACATGTGGCCGTGACTACCATATTAGCACAGATATGGAACACTTCTATCATCACAGAAAACTCTAATGGAGAGCACTGCCCTAGAACAAAAGGAAAGGGTTAGTCTCAAAGAAGATAAAATAGGGCTTAACTAATAAAAAATGGAAGTGCATGCAGCCCAAGCTTCCAGGTTAGTGTCCACACTAAGCTATAGCATGGCCCATATAGCAATCTTAAAAACCTCAAACTCTCATCTGTTAATACAGATGTCACCAATAACTTAAATTAAATGTAAAGTATGCATCTCAATGAAATCCTCTTAAGCTGAAATCTACAAATGTTAATATTAGTTCAATAATATGTCCACTGCATAAAAAGGCTTCTTCACTGTTCTTGGGAAATGAATTCAGAACCGGTTCGTTTCAAAAAACAAAACAAAACAAAATCAACCTCATTTCTTTCTTATAGTTTATTTATTTTGACAGAGAGCAGAATAGGGGCAGAGAAAGAGGGAGAGAGAGAAGCCCAAGCAGGTTCTGCACTGTCAGTGCAAAGCTTGATCTGGGGCTCGAATTCACAAACCACGGCATCGTGACCTGAGCTGAAATCACACACTTAACTGACTGAACCACCCAGGCACCCCCAACCTCTTTTCTTAAATTTAGATCCAAATCAGTAGTAAAGCATTTGATCACTCAACTTGCACATGAAGCCCCAAATCACATGCTTTTTGCAAAATAAAAGAATCTATTTTATTCTCAAAAAGTAAATCATTGCCACCATCCCATCAAAACATATGTCTAACAAGCTAAAATGAAATTAATATTTTTAGAAAGCCAATGACTTCATTTAGAGGCACTTAGGGCATACAAAAATTGGTATCTGTGCATATATTTACACATACAGATACAAAAAGTGAGAAAGAACAAGTATGCAATTTACTAAACACACTTAATTTTTCAGGTCAATGAACATGAACAAGAAATTCAACCATCTAAAGATAAAAGAATCTCTTCCCATTCACTACAACAGATAAATAAATTCTTCCATCTGGTTTTTTTTTTTTTTAATTTTTTTTTTTCAACGTTTATTTATTTTTGGGACAGAGAGAGACAGAGCATGAACGGGGGAGGGGCAGAGAGAGAGGGAGACACAGAATCGGAAACAGGCTCCAGGCTCTGAGCCATCAGCCCAGAGCCTGATGCGGGGCTCGAACTCACGGACCGCAAGATCGTGACCTGGCTGAAGTCGGACGCTTAACCGACTGCGCCACCCAGGCGCCCCATTCCATCTGGTTTTGTAATACACTAATCATTTTGTAGTTGATAAATTAGTCTAATCACTTTTAACTTATTTTGAAATAATTTTCAGATTACAGAAGAACTGTAAAAATTTCAGTTCCCTTCCCTCAGCTTCCCCTAAGGTCAATAGGCATAGTATAATTTTTAAACTAATATTAATACTATTAGCTAAAGATTTTATTTAGGTTTATAATTATTTTCTTTTTATCTAATATTACACTTAACTGGAAATTTCTAAGCATACAAGGATTAATGGAGGCAAAAGAGAACTGACAACTCAAAACCCAGGGAAGTTAACCGAAACCATCTCAATTTGCAATAGGTAACCGAATAGCAGGTAATCCTGACAAGAGCATACAAATCAGACGATTTTAGCTCTGGTTATTCTTCTGTGGCTTTTAATGTGTGAAGTTTATAATTTATCTACTAGCAATAGGAGGCACAGAAATGTCTCCTTATTTGTTAAGCACAGAAGAAATGAATCTAGCTTTTCTTTTGACCTTTTGATGAGGGGGCATCTGGGTGGCTCAGTTGGTTAAGTGTCCAACTGTTGATTTCAACTCAGGTCATGAGCATGGTTCGTGAGATGGAGCCCCGCATCAGTCTCTGTGCTGAAACTGGGGAGCCTGCTTGGGATTCTCTCCCTCTCTCTCTTCTCCTCCCTTGCTTATGCTCTTTCTCTCAAAATAAATAAATAAACTTCAAAAAAAAAAAAAGATATTGGGGCAACTAAGTGGCTCAGTCAGCTAAGTGTCTGACTTCGGTTTAAATCATGATCTCATGGTTCTTGAAGTTAGAGCCCTGTATAAGGCTCTGTGCTGACAGCTCAGAGCCTGGAGCCACTTCGGATTCTGTGTTTCCCTCTCTCTTCCCCACTAGTCCTCTCTCTCTCTCTCTCTCTCTCTCCCAAAACTAAATAAAACATTTTAAAAAAAAATTAAAAAAATAAAAAGATATTAACACTGCAGTTAAACAATCAACCACTCATTGCCACCCAAGTCTTTATATCAAGAGGACAGTTAAACATAAATATGAAAATAAGTATTTTTTCTTTTCTAGCTGAGTAACAAATTTATGTTATTCTTGCTTTCAATTTCAAATGTCCTCAAGAGAAGATAAGCAATGTCCTCCAGGAAAGATAACCTATCTTATTTATACTCCATAAGCCTCACCAGCTCAATAAACATCACCAGGTAAGTTTGAGTGAGATAGAACAGACTCTTAAGTATGAAGCCCAGTGATAAAAATCTTTCACCTGCATTTGGAATTTCCCACCTTCCAAAGTACTAATCACCAAATTTCAACATGATAAAAAAAAAAAATCACACCTTTGTTTAAAAATACCTTTGTTTAGGGGCAGGCACCTGGACAGCTCAGCCAGTTAAGCATCGGACTTCGGCTTAGGTCATGATCTCTCTCGGTTTGTGAGTTGGAGCCTCACGTCTGGCTCTGTGCTGACAGCTGGGAGCCTGGACCCTGCTTCATATTCTGTGCCTCCCTCTCTCTCTGCCCTCCCCTGCTCACACTCTGTCTCTCTCACTCGCTCTCTCTCAAAAATGAATAAAAGGTTAAAACAAATTTTTTTAAAATACCTTTAGGTTGACTGTTAAACATATAGTAACATATGTATATATATATATAATATATATATATATATAATATGTATATATATATATAATATATATATATATATATAATATATATATATTATATATATATATGGTGTACTTGGACTTAAACCAGCACTAGGCAAACTCACAATAAAAAAAATGTCCACATTTCAACTAAAACAGTAGCTGGAAAAAATGAACTAGAAAAATGAAAAACATTCACAGAAGTGAATTGCCTAATAAACATACTAATGTAGATAATGTTCATATGGGGCACCTGGGTGGCTCAGTTGGTTGGTTAAGCGTCCAACTTCGGCTCAGGTAGCGATCTCACCAGAAGTGCAGAGCCTGCTTGGGACTATGTCTCTCTCTCTCCCTCTCTCTACTCCCCCCCCCCCACCACCACTTGTGCGCTCTCTCTCGCTCTCTCTCTCAAAATAAATAATTTTTTTTTTTTTTAAGCTGAGTTCGAGCCCCGCATCAGACCCTGTGCTAACATCTCAGAGCCTGGAGCCTACTTCAGATTCTGTGTCTCCCTGTCTCTCTGCCTGTCCCCTGCTCCCACTCTGTCTCTCTCTCAAAAATAAACAAACATTAAAAAAAAGCTGACTTTCACATAAGAATTCAAAACTCTTTAGAAATGTCATCTTTAATATTTTACACTACTACAAATATGAATTCAAAGATTATCCTAATGATCTGACCCTCCCACCACATTTTTAAATTAGTTAAATGCGGGGCGTGCCTGGGTTGCTCAGTCGGTTGAGCGTCCAACTTCGGCTCAGGTCATGATCTCTCGGTTCGTGAGTTTGAGCCCCGCATTGGGCTCTGTGCTAACCGCTCAGAGCCTGGAGTCTGCTTCGGATTCTGTGTCTCCCTCTCTCTCTGCCCCTCCCCCACTCATACTCTGTCTCTCTCTGTCTCAAAAATAAATAAACATTAAAAAAAATAAAAAAAAAATAAATTAGTTAAATGCATAACATTATTTTTAACCAATTTATAAACATATGTCTGGTGGTCAAAAAGCAACCTTTTGGTATATCTAATTACATGGGGTACAAATAGGATGCAGAATTTAGTCAACTTTCTGTTACTAGTGTTGATGTAGAGCAATGCTAGCTTGAATAACCTAAAGACAGGAATAAAAAAAAAAAAAAATCTGTTATCTGAGTACTTCAATTTCACCCCTGCATGGCTGTTGTCTTGTTCAGATGGATGGGGACTTTATGGGTCAAAGAACTAAAAGACCAGAAATCATCTGAGATATGAGATCAAAGGATCCCAAACCACCAAGAGCACTGTAACACACATTCTCATCAAGTAAACTGACTATAAATCTGGATCCTTCCATCATCTCTCTGACACCAGTCCGAGGATAAGAACATTCAGATTTTTCCATATTACTTGAATTAGAAAATTATACTCTTTTTCTTTTTTTTTTTTAAAGTTTTATTTATTTTGAGGCAGAGAGAGAGAGAGAGAGAGAGAGAGTAAGCATTAGTGGGGGAGGGGCAGAGAGAGAGGGGGAGGGAGAGAGAGAATCCCAAGGAGGCACCACACTGTCAGCTTGGAGTCTAATGCAAGGCAGGAAACCAGGGAGATCATGACCTGAGCTGAGTCAGATGCTTAACAGACTGAGACACCCAGGCACCCCTAGAAAATTATATTCTTACAGGAATCAATTAAAATGAATTTTGGAAAAACTATCACTTACCATCAAGAAAGACTGTATAAACCCATCTAAAGTCAAAAATTTCACCTTCTCCCTTCTCAAAGCCAATTCTTCCTCCTTACTTCTCCAACCTCCTTTACTAGAACAGCATCCATCTGCAAAGATTCAGGGTCAACTCTTGAATCTTCCCTCACTCTTACACCTTTAGGCACAAAATTATATTGCTGCTTCACTCATTTCTTTCAACAATGATTTCATAATTACTCAGTATCAGGTGGGTAGAAATACAAAGACTTCTGTGAAAGCCTTTGCTCTGACTCAGCACATTTGCAATGCCAGAGTTGGGGAAAGGGAGTGTGGCAGTAGCAGGATAGCTTCTTTGTATACCCTCCTTTTCAATCCAATTATCTTACACAGATATTCTCAGTGAACCAACACAACTGATGTCACTGATTCTGATCTTTTTCCATTCCCATCTACTTCTCATATCTCCAACATATTAATTTTCCTGGGGCCTCTTTAATCAAGTGAGCAGACTACCCAAAAACCCTGACACTCCCCAACTTGGCATTCAGGGCCCTATACCACATGAACACATTAGGCTGCAACAGACCCAAGACCTGTCCAGACTATTCTACCCCTCTTCTGAGAATAAACTGACTCCATTCACCATGACCCAAATAAATCCTGTACCTTCCCTCCTTTAGGCCTTTTCCACTGTCATTCCCTCTTTATCTGAAGAGTCTTATATTTTTCTATTCACAAGAACCACCCACCCAAAAGACCAAGCCCAAACCATTCTTCCCTGAAGCTATCCCAAATCACCTGCAGTCAAAAGTCATCTCTTCCACCTTTGACATCTTACAGCACATTCTTTTTGGTCTGATTTTAGCACCTACTTTTGTAACAACTAACATGGTACATATGACACAGTGCCTTAAATGATAATGTATATACTTCTTATCTTCACAATTAGAATTTCATGATCTATTCAAATTTAGCGACCTAGAGTCAGAGGCCATGTCTTGTGTATCTCTGTAATACTTACGTGCTTAATATAACGTTGTGGTCCTCCATAGATGTTGAGTATTATTTCTTTAATGAATTAATGAAGATTTCAGTGAGCAAACTGACAATTCTCAAACCTATATTACAAATTACTCACATATACTTGAAAAATAGCATCCAGTTTTTTTTTAATTCCTGCCTACTATGTATCAAGTTTTCTTTGTCTCAAAAACATGACTTTTAGAAACATACCCTAAGGAAATGTCGGCAAAGACATGCAAACAAAATACTGTACTTTTTTTTTTAAGAAAAGAAAAACTTGAAGGACAAAACCTAAGAATTCAACGCTACAGGGGCATCTAGGTGGCTCCTGGGTTCTGGTGAAGTATGGGGCTTTCTGCATACTCCTCCACCCCACACCGAACAGAGTTCCAAAATATAAGCTCAGTTAGCTGCAACTAGCCTTGGCTTCTTGGCAGAGTGTATCCCATGACACATGCACCCACTGGCCTCTCTTATTTAGTGTCACTTTGGTGTGTTGGAAAAGGATTACAGGAAGCTGGTACCTTTGACTTATTCTTTTCTCTGTGTGTAAGTAATCAACCATCAAAATTCAGAAGTGATTTGTTGTATCTTTACCGACCAAATTAGTCAGGCCTTGGCCTTGCCTTGTCTTGCGTGTATGAGCTCTAGAAGAGGTGGTCACAAATGGCGCCAAGTTCTTGAGACTACTGCTACAAACCAAATGATAATCTTTACATGTAAGCAGGATAAAGAAGACAGTTAGTTGCAAAAGTTCACCTTTTCAATTTCACTTGTTCTTATGTGCAGTACAATCTTGTCTTCCTCCACTAAACCCATCCTTAAGAGCAGAGATATGCTCTCTTCTACTTTCCTTTATAGTTTTATCAGTTCCGGGTAGATAGCTTTATGCAGTGGCAGTACTCAATAAATATTGCTGACCATCTCACACAATGTTATTTTGTCCCTAAGCTACAGGTAGATAAGCTGCTGCTCTTTGATTTCACGGAAACAACAGGCAAAATCATGACAGCTTAAAAAAAGAGAGAGAGAAAGTTATTTAAGGTCACATTTTCAGGCATCATGATTTGCTACTGATGTTACAATGATGTTCTGTAAAAGAAAACATTACATCCATATTTTGTAAGAGGGAAGAAAGCAGATTTTCCAAACCAAGATAAAAATTATTTCTAAACAGCAAATATCCTGCCAGAAACTAAGGAAGTGCTCAGGAATGATGAGGACCCATCTAAAGAACACAGTTTGGAAAGGAACCAGTTTGAAGAGGCTCCCACCAACCAACTCTGGGACAACTGAAGCAACAAAAAATAACAGGTTACAACTCACTGAATACAATAAAAATCCATGACTCAATGCTGATAATTATACAAATGGGGAGAAGGAAGAGCTGTTCCTTATAGTGCCTACTAGGAAAACTGAGATGATGCTAAAAATTATCAACAGACATTACAACTAATGAGTGAAACTTTGATAAGAAATAGAATACTCACTGGCATGCCTGGGTGGCTTAGTGAGTTGAGCGTCTGACTTCGGCTCAGGTCATGATCTCACAGTTTGTGAGTTTGAGCCCTGCATTGGGCTCTGTGCTAACAGCACAGAGCCTAGAACCTGCTTCGGATTCTGTCTCTGTCTCTGTCTCTCTCTCTCTCTCTCCCTCCCTCCCTCCCTCCCTCTCTGCTCCCATTAATGGTCTGTCTCTGTCTCTCAAAAATGAACAAACGTTAAAAAAAAAAAAAACTTTAAAAAAAATAAAAAGAAATAGAATACTTACATACTCTCAATCTCCATACAAATTACTTATTAATTATTATTAATTAAAGCTACTTAAGAAACCTGAATGGTACCACCCTTAACCACACAATAAAGTTAACATCAACAATGCTGAGACAGATAACATGTGCCTCTTGATATGATGCATCATATCTGCAGTATTCCTCCCAAAAATGTATATAAAACCTGAATCTAATCAAGAGAAAACATCAAACAAACCCAAACTGAGTGATATTTTATAAAATAACATGTGCTCTTTAAAAATGCCAAGGTTGTGGGGAGCCTGGGTGGCTCAGTTGGTTAAGCAGCCGACTTCAGCTCAGGTCATGATCTCATGATCCATGGGTTCAAGTCCCACGTCAGGCTCTGTGCTGACAGCTCAGAGCCTGCAGCCTGCATCAGATCCTGGAGCCTGCTTTGGATTCTGTGTCTCCCTCTCTCTCTGGCTCTCCCCCACTTACACTCTGTGTCTCTCTCTCTCTCTCTCAAAAATAAATAAACATTAAAAAAAAAGTTTTTTAATGCCAAGGCTGTAAAATACAAAGAAATGTTTATTAGATGTTAAATGAATGCAGTATCTCTACCCATTCAAATATTTACTGAGCAACTACCATGTGCCAAGTACTGTTCTAGGTAACGGGGATATCATGGTGGATACCATAGTCCATATCCTCATGGAGTTTATCTTCTTGTGGGGAGGGGAAGACATACAACAAATATGCAAACAAGGTAAAGTGAGAAAATGAGGGAGCTGGCACAGTGGTGGGAGGGTTCCTTTCTCTGGATTATGTTTCTAGGAAAAGACTCTCTGAGGAGGTAACACAGGATGTCCAGGAGCCAACCAGCTAATCATCTCTGGTATGACCTTGTAAAGTCGATGCAATAACAACTGCATAGACCCTGGGACAGGGACAAGCTTGGTAGTTTGAAAAACATCAAGGAAGCCCTTATGGCTGAGGTCCCTTCATGAGAAATGAGGTTTTATGTGGCAGGCAGCAACAAATACTAATTAATGACTGTGAGCCATCGGGCGGTGTTTGTGTTTTACTTGAACCATAAGAGCCAAGCAGGGTTTTAGGCAGGGCAATGACATGATCAACTCCTCATTTGTTAAGGGGAGAGACAGGATTGTAAGAAAGAACAGACTAAACAGAATAAATCCTAAGAAGCAATTAATTATAAGAAGCCAGAGAAACTTGCTGTATCTTCCCAGAGATCTCTGCAACTACAATACAGAGTCATTTTTCTATACCAGACTCTAACAGGAAATAGCACTATTACCAAATCTAAATCTACAATAATGGAATATTATGTGAGTAATACATTTGGTTAAATAGTGGGAGTAGATTTTTCCAAAGGAGCACCACCCAGCAAACTTTACTGAAACCAAGTTAAGTAGACCCTGCCATAATTAGAATCACTCTTCTGCTCTCCACATCCACCTTGCCCCAAAGCCACTTGCCTTGCTTCCCCCATTCATATATATCACCAGGTTCCCCGCTCAGAGACTTCTGAGCTATCTACCATACAGCAATTCCCAGAGGCTACTCTGCCAGTCTCAACTTTTAGCCAACAAAACAGTGTCTTAACATGTATATAGCTAAGCATTTACCATATACTTACTCTGCTTTAATTGCTGCTATTGACTGCTCAAATCAAACTCTAAGGGCAAAAATCTAATCAACTGAGTAATCTATAAAGCAAAAAGAAAAACACTACCAGGAAAGACTTTCAGTTTCTATCTTCATAATGCAAAAAAAAAATTTTAGCTGTTTATTTTTCAGAGAGAAAGTGGTGGGGGGAGGGGCAGAGAGAAAGAGAGACAGAAGATCCGAAGTAGGCTCTGTGCTGACAGCAGCAAGCCCCGTGTGGAACTCGAACTCAGCAACTGTGAAATCATGACCTGAGCCAAAGTTGGACACTTAACTGACTGAGCCACCCAGGCACTCCATAATACAACAATCTTTACAGCTATGTCAAAGTGTACACTATTTTAAAATGCTATTGAAGTAAACAAACATGCAAAAATGTCAATAAAAACCTTCTTAGCATTTTTATAATTTATTTAAATCAATTAGAGCCAAAAGCATAGTGAATGTTAAGACACTAAATGGAACATTTTAGAAGTGCTAAGTTAATTTAAGTTATATAAACTGCTAAAAAAAAAAAATCTAAGATGGGAGAGCTGACAAATGTTCATAGCATAAGAACATTCTGTAAAAAGTGGACAAACCTGGAATTTATAAGGGGCAAGTTCAGAGAGAAATGAATTGTAATTTTATTTATAATTTTATTCAAAACTTACTTATTTTCTAGCTTTCAAGTCACCAAAAGTCTCAAAGACTTTTTTTTAAATTTCTTAACATAACCATGCTTTTCTGCTAACGCTAAGGTTCATCTTTTCAAAAGAGGGTGCTAACTTCTCCCCAACCTGAGTTTTACCCAAATTCACTCATTTTAGGTCTACTATATTTGGGAATGCCTTAGAAAAAACAAAACAATGATCTTAAAAAACAAATATATGAGAAAACTATTTCTAACTGCCATTCTCTGAAATCTGCTTCCCCCAACCATTCACTAACCCCTCCAACCTCACCCCTTATATTCATTCTCCACAACAAACAGTGGAAAGGCTTCCTGTCTACATCCCCAACCTTGACCTTCACTACGCCATAGATGACTGGACACCTTTTGTCGGGGGGAGCCATCCTATTAAATAATCTGAGTGAACTCAATCCTTTCTCCTGGGGAATTAGAACACAGAGATTCTAGTCAGTCTTTTGTGGACCTAGAATTGAAGACATTGGGGTAGCCATTTGTACCATGTTTAAAGAAAGAAAGCTATTTTATAAAGAGAATAAAGATTTACAGAAAAATAAATATGAGACACAGAGAAAGATAAGATCAACTAAAACTGACAAGAGAATTTAAAAGCAAAATACTGAAAGAGATAGCTGCCTCAATTCCTATAAGCTATTCAACTCCCAATTCCAAGTCCTTGTAAGACTCAGTTATGTTCTGCACCATGGCAGTTCATAAAATACGCTCATATACTTCCAATAACTCTTCCCCCCCATTTTCCACTCTAATCAGTTTTAGTGGACTTCTGTTACAACCAAAAGAAACGTAATTAATGTTTGTGGTAAGTAGCCTCCAAGAGGTCCCTAAAGTATCTCTAGGTTTTCACACTCTTATGTAATACCATCTCCTTGAGTATAGGTTGGATTTCAGAGACTTGAGCCTAACAAACAGCAATGATGGCATGTTACTTCCAAACTCAGGTTATAAAAATGCTGTAGCTTCCATCTTGGGGGTCTCTCATGCTCTCCCTCAGATCACTTCCTCTGGAGACAGCCAGATACCACGTTGCTACCTGCCCTAAGGAAAGGCAAACATAGCAAGGAACTACTGACAACAACCAAAGAGCATCTGTTGCCATGAACATCCATTTGAGTAAGTTTAGAAGCAGATTCTCTCCTAGTTGAGCCTTGAGAGGACTATAGCCCCAGCCAACAGCTTGACTACAATCTCATGGAAGAACCTGAGCCAAAGGCTCCCAGCTAAACTATGCCTGAAGTCTTGACCCACAGAAACAGAAAAAATACTGTTGCTCTAAGCTGCTACATTTGGGGATAATTGGTTACACAGCTTAATAACTAACATAATTCTCTAAGACATAATTATCATTCAGGTTGTAAAAAAAAACAAAACAAAACAAAATTAAGATGGGTCAAGATTAACTTCTTCTTGGGAATATTTAACCTTGTTGTGGGAACTGTAGTGTTGAGTGAAAAGGCTCTAACCTTCCTGCCTCTTTTCCTCCCCCAGCCCAATCAGGGGACTTGCTCTCAGGCTGCAAACCACTATAAACTAGTTGTGTGATGCTGAGGAGCAATCCCTCTTAGCTCAGTTGCCTTATCTGTAAAATGAAGATCTCTATGGTACTTGACAGTGTGAATGTTCTAGGACTCTATTTTCTCATACTCAACAAAAACAGCATATTGCTTTCATAGGTCTGAAAACCTCTATTCTGTCTTCCATGTTACAACTTTGAGTAATCCTTTTACAAAATCTAGAAGATATGCAAAATACACAAAACTGTTCTCCAATGCACATCCATCCATTATGAAATCTTTTAGAATAAATGTCCTCCTAATAAGCATAATCCATTATGTAAGATTTTTGGGTATTAAGCCACCAAAAAGTTCCACATTACTTACTGACTTCAGAACGAACCTATGTCCCAATGCATCCTGGATCTTTCAGAAACAGAGTTTCCATCTGCCTGTAGCACACTTCCTGTCTCTTCTCCACTCCCACCCCTCTTGTCATTGCCATAGGGCTGTCCTGGCAAAGCCTTCTCTGACCACATACCCTTATCACCCAGGGCAGAGGTAATCATTCTGGCCTCCCTTCTACCTCTGTACACTACAATCATTTATTTATAGATCTGTCTCCCTTAATAGATCATTAGGACCTTAAGGGCAAGGTCCAAGTTATATTGCTACTGCATTCCCAGCATCCAGCAGGGAACAGGGAACTTAGCACTTAGAGGAACCAATGTTTGTTGACCTACTTAAGAACTGAACCTTAAAATCCTATAGGGGGAGGGGGCAGTGGGCATCAAATTCTCACACTTCTTAAAAATGCCCCCACCACAGGGGGAATTCAATGGACCGACTAGAGTAATCTGACTGCTGTAGTCGTGACTCTGAGCCTAGGCATTGCAGGTACCACTAATTTCCCCCTAACGTGTTGGAGAATAGGCATCTCTCAGCCAATACCTGCCTACTAAATTCCATTTTCTCTCCAACTTCTTCTCTGTGGTTGAAGAGAACACATTCTAGAATCACATCCACATAGAGGATTTACGACTTGCTAAAATGCTAGTTTAAAAGGAAAGGAACTCGCCCCCACTTCTCTGTTTGCCTAGTTCCTCCAGTATTAGCATTCTGCTTAATACGGTCTCTTTATCTGCAGCATGAATTCCAAACTAAAAACCTGTCACCACTTTTGAACTCTGGTTCAAAAAAAAAAAATTGTGATCAGTTTTCAGCCACAGCCACCATCAGCATTAACAGTTATTTTCAAATAAAAAATAGTTAACAAGACATGTATTCTAGATAGACTTCAGTGGAGTAAAAAAAAGTGAAATGAAAGCCAAAACATCATTTACCAAGCATCTTATAATAATATCTAAATTAGATGAACTATTTACATGGTCTGAAACAAACAATACAGCTAATTTAGATCTGAGTGATCACTCCCACCATGGGCTGGCTAAATTGAACCACCAAGCTGTACAAGGAGAAATGGCTCCATAAACTGGTAAGCTAAAGACACTCAAGAAAAGCATCAGTCTTTATTAAGAGAACAGGATTTCAATGCATCATAAATACCCCTTTATACACAATACCCTAATGATTAGCTAGTTAACTGTTCACCAAAAGAGGTCCTGTAAGGGCACCTAACAAGCAGCACTTTTGTTCCTCTTGTTCCAATGCTTTTATATGCTTAAAATGAAAATATCTTAAATATTCTATAATCATAATTTTCTGTTTCAGAATTATATCCCTGGTCCCCACAAACTGCTAAAAGCCCTTATGTGGTACAAAATATGTTTTGTCATATTTTCATTTTGTGCAAACAGGCTTTGTATATAATTTGCATCTGAAAAGCAGGTGAAAGAGCTCAAGAATACATTTAGCTTGGGTAAGGCTAGACCTTCCCTGAGAGACCTTATTTCATGGAAACAGGCATATACCGGGGTTGGTTAAGCTTTAGATTCACCGTAAAAATAATACTTAATGTCACTTTGGAGAATACAGAAAAAATAAAGAGAAATAACCAAGGTCTAACTATTTTTTCATGGCTTAGCTTGATCAGATGAGTTTATCTTCCACGTCCCTTCCAGATGTGCCTTATAAACAAAGTAAGGCTCCTTCTTATGACTCCAAAAATGCTACTAATGGTTCTGCAGACACTGACAGCCCCAGAAATAGTCACAGCACTGAACACTTGGTCTTCCCATCTTTCTACCAGGAGCCTTTTCAATCCTGTAGTCACGGCTCAGGCAACCCTGTTTCCCTCTGTGCTCTGTAACAAGGGTGCTGAAAACCACCTCTCTAATGAATAGCTGCATTCTATAATGAAAACGTTTCCTAACAATGTGTGCTACATGGGCGCAGAAGAGGTTGATTATACATTTTCAAACCTCAGGCTTTTGGAAAATATCTTCAAGTTCAAGAATCACTCCCATTTGTATCTTTATATTTTTACATCTAAGGGACTGACATTTTTGGCTCAAATATTTTTAGAGAAAACAATTGTCAGGAATACAACACCACCACATTTCTTGGAGCATTCTTCATCTAGACAAGCTATAAATCAAGACTTAAATTTTTAACCTCTATTTCAAGAAACCAATGCCACCACGTCCTTATTCCAGCAGAAGTGTCCTCAGGTAAAGAAACTGACTCTTGAAATCAAATAAACAGGTACCTCCTTAAAATTTTTTTCCCTAAATGTGTAACAGTGCCACACAGATGCAACAAGGGTTTCCCCACTCCACCCCAAAGGTTTCTACTAAGATGTTCTTGAATGTCAGACCCAAGAATCAAACATCCTGTGTTCACTGCCTGCCCCTGGAGGCCAGGGTATTAAGCTGTGGTTGATGAAATTTCAAAAGATCCATAAAATACTAAATTGCACTGAGCATTGTCAAACCAAGCCAAAGCTACTGTCAGAAAACATAGACCAGAGAATTACAGACTATACAAGACATTCCATTTTTATATTCTTTATCAGAATAGACTCTCAAAAGGAAAACCCACTGTGAGTACTATAAAATATGAAAAACCCACACACAGCACTAGCCAATTTTAAAATTGAAGTAAAAAATAAAACTGTTGGCTAAAAGAAGAAAAACTTACCGTACCTTTCAGTATATTAAAAATAAGAAAGAAAGAGAAAAAGTAAAAGTAAAAGTAAAAGAAAAAAGAAAAAGGAAAAGAAAAGAAAAGAAAAGAGAAAAGAAAAGAAAAGAAAAAGAGAGAAGCTGTAAGGGAAGAAGATTAAGTGATTTTTGAATTTGGGTAAATAAATTACACAACTCCCTGGTGCACACCATCCATTGTCAGAAATGCAGGCAATGTCTATTCTGTCAATAATACCATTAGAAGCACCATCTTAGAACACGATGCTAATTCTAAAGGGTTCAAATGAACAATGCAACGCTGTGCAAAACTGGTAGAGGAGGGGCAGGGCATCATTCACATCAAGTCTGAAGTTAATGGCACTCCCTGGAGCAGTGCAGCCTAGAGTCTATAAAGTTCTACCCCAGGTCTTGAATGTATGAAAGTGACCAAGATAGCCAAACCACTAGGAAGTTACTCTACTGTTTATTTTTCACCTTGAATCCTAGAGCCTGTAACTCAATGGTCCTCAAGAGAAGTAGAGGGAGAGTCGCTCCTTGGGGAAATTGTATTTGGCAATGTATGGAGACATTTCTGGTGTCACGACTGACAGTGGGGGTACTCTACCAGCATCTAGTGGGTAGAGGCAAGGATGCTGCTAAACATCCTACAATGGACAGGGCAGCCCCCACCACCAACAACAAATATCCCACCCAAAATGTCAATAATGCCAAGGCTGAGAAACCCTGGTATACCTTCATTAAGAACTCCTGCTTTACTGAAGAGGTCCCTGAATTTTACACTAAGAAGCTAGGCTCAGTAAATACACTTTCACATGTGAATGTGGCTAAACAAAACAAAAACCCATATGAACATTACTTTGAGAAATAAAAAACTAAAAAGTACATTGTCAATTTATACTGTTATTCTCTACTAAATATCAATATTAGAGTTTGACACGTTTCAGTGTTAACTACAGCCAGATACAGATAGCAAGGAAAAAAGCATTCATTTGATACCATGAAGTATCAACCTTCCATGTCCAAAGTGAATATACAGATCCAGTCTGAGGACACAGGAGACTAAGGGGCAAGGACAAGGCTGCATTAAGCCATGCCTAGTGGAGGTAAGTGGCTTCCATCTAGCAGAATACTGTACACACTCACCTACAGACATGAGCCCTTTGCAGTTAGATTTTCACTTCAGCCAAACACTCCTTCCCACAATCCCCTTCATTCTTTCCTTCTAGTCCTGTCACAATGTTGTCTTATAAATACCCAGGCACAAGAACAAATTTCATTTTCAAAAAACTCAACAAATGTTCCTCTCAATATGTACTAGTTAAATGAGAGAAGACAATTTTATCTGGATATCCAGTCTCCTGGTTTCATGTCAGAAGTCCACAGGGCCTCTCCCAGGAGACCATCTCCATCAACTCAGAAAATCACTGCCACGCTTGCTATCCATCCCAAATTGGTCTCAAGGATGCAGAGGAACCCAAACATCACCAATTATAAAAGCAACCATTCCACTTCCTGATGCCTATTTCTCACCTCTCAGGGCCTGGCCTGGCTGTTACAATGAATGCTGCCTTGCATTTGGGTCCTCCCTGACTTATCCCACCTTAACCATTCTGCCACAGCTCCTCCTCACCTCCTTTGTTCATACACTTGACCTCCAACACCCAGAGGCTGCCAACAGCTTCATAACCTGAGCTACAAAGTAACCCTCCTACTGCAGAAGAGAACCCTACAACAGCCCAGTGTGCACAGAGAGCATGCATGGTGCTTAAGATATGTGGCCTGTCAGAAACAACCATCTTCTACAGAAGCAAATGGTTTACAAAGCAAGAATATATTCCCTACCCCTTAAATTTATCCCTGAGTGGTTAATACTTCTGAATATCAGCTTTGCTAGGCTTTACTTCCTACAAAATATAAGAAATGGAAAAATCAGACATTAGATTTACTTTACAGAAAAGAGTCAAATATATGCCAAAAATAAAGTGAATAAACAACTTGTATCTCTTCAGTAACATCAACTCTAGCTCTCAGAAGAAAGAAGGCGATCTCTAATGCTATATAAACCCTGTTAACCAATGCTTTCAAGTAAAACTACACATTAAAGTAACAGCACGCTTACACACAACTGGAGAGAAAAAAGGCTGTGGAAAAATAAAATTACCCATATAAACTGAAAAAAGTAATACTCACTGTAAATGAAGTAATCCTTGATGAATTTGTGAGTTTGAAATTTTTGAAACTAAATTAAACAAAGCATCATGATTGCATTTTTCAACCTGGACTTTGACAGGATACACAGGAAGTCCTAAAACCTAGACTTTTAAGCAACTATACAAAGTCTGCATCCATACCTAAAACCAAGAGACAGCTTAAAGGATAATTATGATTATACTTAATGGAATAGCTGTAATCAATTAATATTCTATAAGAATATAGAGTCATAATGGACAGAATACTGAATTTAGAGTGAAATCTTTTCTTGAGAGGCAAAGAACGGACCTCTTAACCCATCTATCCATGCACTAATTCCTCTATTGGTAAATGTGCAGAGTGAGACATGGAGTTTACCAAATATAATCAAAATATTTTTAATAACTTCTTTTCCCTTTTTGCCCACCAAGAACAGAAGCATCCATCCAAAGGAAAGAATTTGTTTATAAAATGTTTTAAACACTGCATTTACAGTTTTGCAACACAAAGCTATATTACACATGAACTCCCATGCAGGGTATTTCCTGTTCTTCCTCCTTAAAGCCAGAAGGTCTATAATCAGAGGTATCCAAAATAGAAGTGACTTGCATTTCATTGTCCAACTAAGATTTCTGCAAGGCTCAAAAAGCAAACTGGCAAGGATGCAATTGCAATTGCTAACAATTATCTTTACTATACCTAGCTGTATTTTTCTCAGTGCCAAAAGCCAATTGACATGTCTACAGATGCTAATACATTTCCACTGAGCGTGGCACTTACAACTATCATACCCAATGAAGCCCCCCTATACATCCCCAGGAGGGAATAAAGCGTACAAAATAATGACCCAGGAATTAAAATTCATGTACTAGGTAATGCAGCTACAAAGTAATGAAGCCAGGTTACAGTAATTTTTTATCAAGGTAGTATAACCATGGAAAACTAGACACTTAGCCTAGAAATATTACCATCACCAAACATTTTAGAACTTCCTTTTTAGAACCGCCTTTCAGTCCAATTTTTCAACCATATTAAAAAACAAATCAAAAATATAATTTTCTTTACAAAGTCAAAACTAATGTATAAAATGTCAATATTCTGGGGCGCCTGGGTGGCTCAGTTGGTTAAGCATCCAACTTCGGCTCAGGTCATGATCTCGCGGTTTGTGAGCTCAAGCCTCGCGTCAGGCTCTGTGCTGACAGCTCGGAGCCTGGAGCCTGCTTCAGATTCGCTGTCTCCCTCTCTCTCTGCCCCTCCCCCGCTTGTGCTCTGCCTCTGTCTCTCAAAAATGAATACATGTAAAAAAAAAAATGTCAATATTCTGACAAAGATGAAGAAAAAAAGATCTCAAGGTTTTCCAATCCAGTTTTTAAAAACTTGGTGCACCTGGATGGCTCAGTTGATTAAGCATCCGACTCTTGATTTCAGTTCAGGTCATGATCTCACAGTTCATAAGCTCAAGCCCTACATCGGGCTCCACACTCTCAGTGTGGATTCTCTCTCTCCCTCTCTCTCTCTGCCCCTCCCCCACATTCTCTCCCTCTCTCTCTCAAAATAAACATGTTAAAAAATAATAAAATTAGGGGCGCCTGGGTGGCGCAGTCGGTTAAGCGTCCGACTTCGGCCAGGTCACGATCTCGCGGTCCGTGAGTTCGAGCCCCGCGTCGGGCTCTGGGCTGATGGCTCAGAGCCTGGAGCCTGTTTCCGATTCTGTGTCTCCCTCTCTCTCTGACCCTCCCCCGTTCATGCTCTGTCTCTCTCTGTCCCAAAAATAAATAAACGTCGAAAAAAAAAAAAAAAATTAAAAAAAAAAAAATAATAAAATTAAAAAATTTTTTTTAAATAAAATAAAAACAACCTTCACAGCAAGGCAACAGAGATGTCCAGAGTGTAGTAGTTTGTAGCTAACCAACTCCTGAGGTGATCTCTTCTCTCAGATTCACTGAAAGACTTTCCAGGCAAAATCTTACTGATTTGAAGTTATCTGTCAGATGACAACAATCGACTGGAGCTTTGGAACACCCCTTTCCTCCAAGTAGCAGATAGTGAAAAGAGCCCCTAGAAGTAAAGGAAGAGAGCCAGAGGAAACAGCTACAAGCATCTGAGAGAAGGAAGGGAGAAATGGGTTAGAGATCTGAACTCTCTGCAATTGTGGATCTAGGTAGCCTCCTTCTAGAAAGAAATGGGCACAAACAGCCCCCAATAACTTGTTTCAGGCTGACTGAGCTCATTTTTCAGCCCATCAGTTCTCCTTTATATTTTTTTGTTTATTTATTTTTGAGAGAGAGAGAGAGACAGATCACAAATGGGGGTGAGGCAGAGAAAGAGGGAGAGACACAGAATCCTAAGCAGGCTCCAGGCTCTGAGCTGTCAGCACAGAGCCCAATGTGAGGCTCAAACTAATGAACCCCAAGATCACAACCTGAGATGAAGCTGGAAACTTAACCAACTGAGCCACCCAGGCACCCCAAGTAGTATTTTAATATAATAAATTTATGCACATGTGCACCTTAAAAGTTTCTCTGAAGAATAAAAACAAAACAAAACAAAACAAAAACCTGGCTTCAGCCTCCATCTAAGGGTACATACTAACATCAGTAGGAACGTCGCTCCCATGGCACAGTCAGCAGACTGCCTGGGTGGACTCTATTATTCCCAGGAGTCCCACTGCTCATTGCATGCCATCACGGTATGACTTTGGAGAGATTGCAACCCAGAAGGACAATAAATGTTAGAAAGAGTAATATTTCTATTCCAAATTCTACTGCCAGCAAGATTCCCATTCAAAGGTTATACAGCTGTGTATAACCTCATCCTACCCAGCTCTAAAATTCCAGTTATCTTTCTGGCACTACCTTATGAACACTGACTGCACTGATGTCTTTATTAGGATGAGCCCCTCAGGCTTCTAGCCTCTCTGGTTATGGAAAGTTCAAACACACTTTGTTGTATATCTTGGAACACATTTAATATTTAATGCAAGAAAATCAACATAAGTACTATGTTCAATGACACACATCCATCTAGTACTTTTTGGTTTATTAAGCATTTCAGCTTCATTTTGATTCTCATTTTAGGTACCTCAGGGCATAAGGCAAGGCAGTACTCTTAGACACATTGTTTTTAAGCAAAAAGGAAAGTGAGGCCCAGCAGGACAGAGGTCCCCCGGTAAAGGCAGAGCCATGTCTGAAACACAGGTCTCCTGATTATTCAGCTCCTGCTCTCATGCGCTCCACCACACTTCACAGAGCTAAAGGCACATCCCATAAACCACCTGGGAAGACCCTGTCCTGGATTTATCCTTCTTGAGCCCTGATTCATTCTTCAGGAAAGGTAGGATAGAATAATGTTGAGAGTCTCAGAGTACAGAGAAGAAACAATCTCCTGACCAAGAATCCCAGCAACAAACTACTCAACGTTTCAAGATGATGCAAAATGCTGCAGGGAAAATGAACTCTTTCCCTCCTTCCAGCCATACGCTGAAAATCTGAAAATGATACTGAACACATGATATCAACTGCTATTGCCATGGACTGAGCCTGGTTGCCTATATGTTGACTCATGAAAGGATTTGTACTCTGAAGTATGACAAGCATGATACCATCAACAGCACTCTTGTGAAAAATACCAAATGCTGCTTCCTTAAAGTAAACTAAATATGACACGCTTGGAGCTAAATCTCTGACCCTGTGTGACTAAAACAGAATTTCAAAGCCACTCACAGGTCCTGCATCTTATTATTTTTTTCCTTTTGGCTCTGCTCTTTCCTAGATACCAACAAAATTTAATCTTTGTGTTGGTTTCATCCAAACAGAAATGTGAAAGTAATTTGTCTCCTTAAGATAACAGAGACAATCAGCTTTGTAGAAAAGGGTGAGAAAATTTACCATCAACAAAATCATTTAATCTTTCACTCCTCTAAAAAAGCAGGCAGAAAAGTAAAAATCCTAATCACAAAGTATTGTCAACCCAAAGAATACAGACAATGAACGAATGGCTTAAAGCAGGCATGGGCTAGGCATGGGAAGAAGGGGGCCAGATTTTAGACCCAGGTCACTCCCTACTTAGCTGTCACAGGGCAGTTGAGAGGTGGAGCTTTAGCAAGTGACAGCAGATTGAATCCCAACTCTGCCATTAACTAGCTATGAAAACTTGAGCAAATTTCTTAACCTGTGAGTCTCAATTTCCTCTTCTGTAAAATAGAGAGAAACATATAAAGATTTTTAAAAATACAGATCAAGTAATCAGCACAGCACTTGGCCCAAAGTTAACACATAGTAAATTCTACTGCCCTTGTCCATGATTGGCATAACCTGGGCAAGAGACAGCACCTCTCCAAATTTCAGTTTCCTTATCCGTAAAATGAGGGTGGGGAGCAATGACTCCATGATTCTAAAATAGAGAGGAAAATAAGTGTAGTAGAGGTCATGGAATCATCATAGTGCTTTGGAGAACAGCACTCTCAGCAAACCTTTAAAGTGTACCTCTCCACATTGCCTAATATGCATCAGGCCATGCTTGATCAGGGTGTCTTCCCAAGTCTTACAAGCGGTGCAGCTAATAAATCTTAGCCTGGAATGAAAGTCCAGGTATAGTTTTGCTAATCAGGCTGGAAATGGTAAGTGGGTCTGAGACACAAGAAAAATGAAGCCAAAGAGATGAGGCTGCAGATATCCAAAAAAAAAAAAAAAAAAAACACCAAGAACAATAATTTAAGCTAATACTATAACAGGTGCTTAGATCTTAAATTGCTCTTTTGTCTCCCCACCCTTGTAACAGTGAGAGCACTTTTTCCAGTCATCTTTCCCATACCGAGGATGAACCCCTTAGGCTTCTAGCTTCTCTGACTATGGGAAGTGAAAACATCATTTGCCGTATATCCTAGAATACAGTTCATGTTTAATAAAGAAAATCACCATGAGTGGCTATGTTCATAATTGCATATGTTCATGTAGTACTTTTTGGTTTATTATGCATTTTGGCCTCATGTTGATCTTTAAGGATGGAAAGCCACCGCTAAAGCCATTCATCTGAAGAGATAAGAAAAAAAAGATTAAATATATCACATTGTTAAGCAGACTTCCATTAGCCATAGTTTATTTCAGTTTAGGTTTTTTTTTTTCTTTTGTTATGCTTTCTTTGTTATGTTTTCTTTCCTTTCTTTTCTTTTTTTTTTAAGTTTACTTATTTTGAGAGAGAAAGAGGCAGAGAGAGAGAAAGAAAATCCCAAGCAGGCTCCACACCATCAGTGCAGAGCCCGATGCAGGGCTCGAACTCCTGGAACCGTGAGATCATGACCTGAGATGAAATCAAGAGTTGGACGCTTAACCGACTGAGCCACCCAGATGCCCCACTTTAAAACCTTTCTTAAGTTTCATTTCAGGATTTTGCCATACCTGCTACCTCTCAGGTCAAAACACAAACAAAACCAAAAAGTTTCATATCCACTCTACTTTCATTATTACAAGTCTTGTCATTCTCTATTTCCCTCCTATGCTTCTCATGCAATAAATACTCAAGATGATACTCTGACTCCGATGTCTTGAAGTTGCTGGCTTCACTCATACATTCAAACAAAGAGTGTCTTCAGGGCAGCAGGCACTTGGGTTACATCAGTGAACAAAATGAAAATCTTCTAGTAAAACTTAAATACTAACAGACAGAAATAGTTGTTGTTATGACATATGTATATAAATATTTATAATGCACATTATAGGTGATATGGAAGAAAAACAGTAATTCAGAGAATGTGTACCAGGATTGCTGATAGGGTAACAGGAGAGATGTTAAATGCAGGCCCATCAGGAAGGCTTCACTGAAAAGGTGAGGCTTGAACCAAGACTGAAGGCAGTTGAGAGAGTTAGCCAAGAAGAAACACAGAGAAAAACATTCCAGGCAGAGGGACAGAGCAAAGGCCCTGGGGTGAGAACATGTCAGGTTTATTCAAAAACCAGCACTGAAGGAGGCCCATGTGGTTTGTGTGAGCTAGCAAGTGAGCCAGGAAGGCAGGAAGATCACACAGGGCCTTGAAGTCTATTATAACGACTCCATGGTAAAAGTCCATTGTAAAGTTCTTATTTGATGTGGAATAAGGAATCACTCAGTTTTTGAGCAAAGGAGTCACATGCTAGTTTTTTTGTTTGTTTGTTTGTTTTTAAAGGATCTCACCATGGCTGCTGTGTTGAGAACAGACTGTAGTGGGCAAGGGTAGAAGCAGGGAGACCAGTTAGGTGGCTTAGCTCAGAAGAGCAGCAGGAGAGGTTTTGAGAGCAGTTAGATTCTGGATATATTTTGAAGGTTGAGGGCCATTCTTTCCTAACAGATTAGATACAGAATAATAGAGAAATTGGCTTGTCAAAGAAGACAACTGATCTACAAAGGATGAAACTGCTAGCAATCATTTTGAGGCAAAACCCTAAATTGACACTTTGGTACAGATGTTACAGGCATCCTGTTCTACTTTCCTCGGTCTCATCAAATCTCAAATTCTCTTTAAATCCACCCCTCTTTCTCTCCTCCCACAGAAATAATCTAATTAGAGAAGGGCACTCTATTGCAGATAGATGATATTTCCTCTGAGAAACTGTGGCTATGACTGCAAAGACAGACACCCTGCCCCAGGCTATCCAAGCAACAACGGAAAATTTCCATGTGTCATGTACTGGCTGTATGACTTTGGGCAAGTCATTTCTCCTCTCTCTGCCTCATTCTTTTGTCTTAAAGTTAATACTATCCACAGGGTTATTGTGAGTATTAAAAGACTGAATAGATATCAAGCAGTTAGAACAGCATCTGACACAGAGTACACAATATATAAGGAGTGCAATTATTACTGTCACTGTCATTAAGTCTTTCTGTTATTTCTCAGTCTCAGAATAATTTTATGAGAAATAATATCTACAGAGCTGATGAGTCTAATATGTATTATTCCAAAAACATGAATAATCTAACACTAAGGTACTGAGTACAGGGCAAGTTGCTGGTAGGTGTCATAGAAGCCTAACTGCCCTAACTCAGTCACTAAAACAGTACAGGACAAATATTACCCATTGTGTGTTTTAGGCAAAGAAAACATGGATTCATACCTCATGTCTCTGTGATTTTAAGAAGCTGACCTATCACAGAAGCCCCATGAACTTCTCTGAACTTTTCAACTCTAGTTGTCTGAGATGTTTTAAGGGATATAAAGATGGTATCTAAGCACTTCAGCTTTTGTTACATACCAGAATCAAGAATGTTTCAGCTGTGGTTTTAAAGTGTTCACTAATCATCTAGCAATATAATTCAGAACTTAAAATCTGTATCTATTTCTATATGCTACTTAACTTAAATCTGTTCTCTTCTCCCAGCTTCTGATACTGAATGAATATCTATGGAAAATGCCACAGAACAACAGGTAACACTTTCAAGACTTATCCAGCCTGGGATTCTCAATCCTACCTGCATCTTAGAATTACCTGGAGAGCTTTAAACATATTAATGCCAACGCCCACGCCTAGATCTCTGGTGTAATTGAAACCAACATTGAAAACTATGGATAGGCAAATCCTATAAGTATTACTTATTGAACGGGAGAGACAAAGAGAGTATTGTTTAAATAGTGAATTCGTATATCTGGATTTAAACTAGCATCATCTGGGGTGAGTTCTGGGATGGGAAGAAACTACTAACCTAGATTAGAAATCTTCTTAAACTGCCCCAGAATCTCTTACACTATCCTGAACTTCCAAAACAAGAGGTGGTAATCTTCCATATGTTTTCTCAAAAATGACTTGATGACCAAAACTTAGTTTTCTTGCAAATGAAAGAACACACAATACTATTCTATTTTCCTTTGGCAAAATCCTTCCAAGACTTAGTGCCAAATAAATGGTTATAATTACTATTTTTCTCCATTTCCTTATTATAGTCAATAATAGTATATAGCTTGCCTTTAAGAAGTATGAATCTTCCTTTCATCTGTATTTTTTAATTCATTATCTAAAACATAAAGCCTCTTCTCTGTAATAGTGCATAACATGGAGAAATTATTTCCAAATGTTTTTGCCTGTCAGCATTGTATAAGACTGGGTAATAGCTTTCTATAATAAACTCATTCATTCATTCACTCCTTTAAAATACAATACTTACTAAATCTTTACTATACACTAGAAATGACATTTCTTTCAGCTGCTTAGATCATACCAGTGATCAAGACAGACCAGACCTGAATATTCTTCTAGATGCCTTTAAATGCATAAAATTAAAGTAGAACTATAGGGCAAAGACATCTAAATAATAGGTTAAGATAACGGAAATCTAATATAACTACACTACAAATGCCATATGGAACCCTAATTTACTAAATGTCTACTATAAACCAGATGTTATATTAGTCCCTTTAATATATGGTATTCATTTAATAAAACTGCTGTCCAGTAGAGATGACATTACTATTTAGAAGAAATTAAAAGAGGCTAAACAGTGAGAAAATTCTTTCTTTTAGCAGTTTAAATTTGGCTTTCCACATTAGAGGAAATTCTACATCCCAAAGCTGTCAAGAATGACTTGTGACAGAGTTGTGTCAATTCATTTCAACAAAAAAATTTTTCATCTTAGTTCAACTACATCAACTGTGAGATTTGGGGGCTTAAAAAAAAAGAAATAATCACATTGTCATAAGAATACGTTACCAATTTCACATTTTTTAAGTCGAAAATTATGTAAACTGTGTTTCAAGCATAATGCATAAACTACCTATCCATAGATATTAAGCCACGCAGCTTAAGGATAACTTAGTATTAACAAATATACTGAGACCAATAAAATACATAAACATTACTAGGTACAGTGATGAATCCTTTAACTTCCTTTACAAACACTAGTCCAAACCAAACGTCACTCAGCTCAATCAGAAATCTATAGGACTGTAATTCCACCCCAAGGAAAAACTGGGTGACAACCCAAAGCTGTCTCCAAACCATTCTAATAATAATCTAGTTTTGTTTTTTGTGTTTTTTTAATTATTCGTGTGAAGCTATCCAATCCTACACGACCCCCCCCCCAAAAAAAAATCCTTTTTTTTTTTTTTTTTTTTAAGTTTTTAACGTTAATAGGGAACTGCCAATTGGGGTCAATTTATAAGTTTCCGGGGAAAGCTGATACATGCCAACCCTGTTAACTAACTCTAGGTAGAGACTGATTCCAAAATGGGATTCACTCCTTCCTCATTTACACCAAGGATCATCCATTCCCTTCGCCTTTTAAAGGACAAACGAGCTCACTCTGATCGTGCACAACTTGACTTGTAGCTACGTTCAGACAGTGCCTGGAACGCAGGCTTTCGGGCCGCCCCCGCCCCAGAACTGGCCGCTCAAGTCTGGACGAGGGCCAGCTCCTGTCACCTCGCGACCTGCGCCCCTCTGCCCCCACAGTACTCCCGAGCCGCCCGCCGGCAAAGTTTCCCCGCCGCTCACTCGGGGGTACATCCGAGGGGGCCACTCGGGGTCGGGAGGACCCCGAGCTCCCGGGTTACGGAGACGAAGACATCGTCCTGCCCTGGTTACAGAAGCAGGCTGAGAAAGCAAAAGCAGCCTCGGCCATACAGACGCCCGGTTGTGCAGGCAGAGCACCGCGGATGCAGGCGGGGTGCGGGGACGTCAGAAGGGGGCTCAGCGAGGTCCCTGCCCCGCCACCCGGACTCGCCCGCACTCACCGTCGATGTTCTCCCGGTCGCTTATGTGCTGCAGGTTGCAGCCCGTGTCCTCGCGGCTCAGGTCCGTGTCGGGCCGATAGGACTCCAGTCGGGAGTGGGCATTCCTCCGGAGCTTGGGGCTGGACGACACGCAGCACGAGGTAGTGTTCCCCATCTTCGGTGGCCCCCCGACTCCTGCTGCTCTCGCCTTCCTCCCCGTCCCCGGGCGCGGGGCGCGGGCGGCGGGGGCGTGAAGGGGAGGCCCGCCCGCCCGCCGCCGCGGGAGGGGGCGGAAGCCGCGGCCGGCCCCCGGGTCAGCAGCAGCGGCGGCGGCGGCGGGGCCTCGCCATGGGCGGTGGCGGCGGCGGCGACGAGCGGGCGGCGGCCCCGGCTCCCCAGGCTCTCCCTCGGCCTTCGCGCGCGCCCGCCCTGGCCCGGCGGGCCTGTCTGCGGCGGAGGAGCGCTCGGGTCCGCGCGACTGCGGCCGCCGAGCCTAGCTCACCCCGCCGCGGCCATGGCGGGCGGCGCCGCGCAGGCCGCCTCCCCCCTGCGCTTCCCGGTCGGCCCCCGGGTCCCCGGCGGCGGCGCTGGCCTCCGCAAGAGGTTCCGGTTCAAGCGGGGGAGACGCGTGTCCGCGCGGGGCGGAAGGGCTGGCGGGCGGACGTGGGCACGGCCCTCAAGCCCCGCGCAGCGAGGCGCGGTGCTGCCCGCGAGGATGCTCGGGCGCCCTCCCCCGCCGCAGCCCCCGCCCCGCCCCGTCGCCGCCTCTTCCCTCTGCCCTGGAAGCAGATCGGCGGCCGAAGAGGGAGGTCCCGTGCCGGCGCGGCCGCGCGCGAATGTGGGGTCGGGACCTGGGGCCGCGCCTCACGCAGGCAGGCGTGAGGAGCCGCAGTCCACGCCGTTGGAAGCTTAGCGCCTCGGTGTCCTTACCCTCCCGGTCTCCGCGTCCTCCACCTCCCTCGGGCCTAACACTGGGACGAGAGGTGTGTGTGGCGGGCCTGCGCCGCCCTGGGCCCGGCCGAGTCCCGGTAGTCCGCAAAGGGGCCGGAGCGAGCGGGGGCGCAGACAAGGAGCCGGAGGGGAGGACGGGGGGCACGGGGTGGAGGAGGGCTGGGGTCGCGGCCGCCGCCCTGGGGTGATGGAGCCTGCGTGGCTCACACCCGGCAGGGGGCGGGGGGGGCGGGGGGAAAGCTTGCTTGCTTGCTTTCTTGCTTGCTTGCTTTCTTTCTTTTTCATCTCTTAAGCATTAAAAAGGAAACTGGATGTTGATTTGGGACTTCTCACTTGTTGATGTTTGCCAGGATTTAGTGGCCTTGTATTAAGCGGTGAAATAATTCTTGGGGCCCCCTGGGTTACATTAATGTTGAATTAGCTGTAGAGTGCTTTGAGTTTCTAGGAAGTTAATGTGAAGTAGAGACAGATAACACCAGTTATCTTTCTTTACTTTTGAATGCTGTCGGGTTGTGTCCTGCCGCGACCAGTCTGACCTGAGGCATATTAGAGTGCCTGGCTCACAGCAGAAGTTCAGGAAATCGAGGGCTCCATTCCCTCCAGACACCCCAGAAAGACCTTCTTGCCTCAAGAGCATAAGGTGGCAGAAATAAGCTCCCCACTCTTTTTCCAAGTAGTCAATGAAGAAGGCACGAGGAGACTCAGGGAAAAAATGGTTTTGAGCACAGAAAAATCTGGCACAACCTTCTTAATTTTATATATGAGGGAACTGAAGTCGCGAAAGATTAAGTGCCTTGATTTGCTCCACGTCTCAGTACTAGTTAGTGACAGTTGCAAGTACTAAAAGGGAAGGAAAAGAGTAAGGGAACTAACACTTAGGTAGCATCAGCAACGTGTTATCCAGTTAATGCTCTGAACTGGATTAATGCCATTTGTTGGGATCAGTAGCAGATGTCCTTGGAAAATAAATGGCATCAAAGTGCTGATGCTGACAGGATGAGAACGGAACTGTAAAGGGAAGTTCCAATGAACTGCAGCCCTGAAAAGGTGGGTAAAGAGCAACAAGACACAATAATGCTCTTTATTAAAGCAGCTCTGACCGTCTTGCTTCCCAGGAAAGTTTGGGACATAACTGCAAGTCAGTGAATGCGTATATTCACATTTTCAAGGCCACAGTGTGTGGGTAAGATGGATGAAAATTGGGACAGGGGTTACCATATTGTCTGCTCTGATTGCTGTTTTATAATTTGGACATTATAAGCACCCAAATACTGAACCATATGTGTATGGCATATCCACTCATGCATATTAAATACTTTTCATTTAATTGCAGAATTTTTAGTATTTATATTAATGATATGGCTTGAAGGGGTTAATAGGAGAGACAGAGCGCCATCTGCAAGCTTACTGTGCTGGCAGGTCATTCGGGAGTGTTAACTGAAAAGAGCCTCTGGAGGTGAGGGAAGACAGGACTAGGGGTAGAGATAGCCACAGATTTTTGGCCAAAGGATGGACAGCCACTGGTCAGGAGAGGTTTTTTGGTTCCCCACCTTCCCCATCCCGTCTTTGACATTCCTGCTATGTTCCCTTTAGGAGTGCACCTGTTGGGCTTATTCAAAAGTGTGACTTTTGGTCAACAACAGGCCCAGACCTAGTGCTAAATCCTCACCAGTGATTTACCTGAGTGCCACGCCCCCTGCCCCTCCCAACACACACATACCTCAACACAAACATACCTCCTCCACAGAGAGCTACCTCCTCTTTGACACACAATGAGACTTTAGAAGAGGTTGCAGAAGCAAGGTGATACCAAGATGATAATGAAATGTGTCATTAATTGAACATCTGTTAGAAGCCATGCTCTGTACTGGTTTTTTTTACATCCTCAGCCTATGCTGTTTCCCACATTTTACAAATCAAGACACTTTCTGATAATTAAACCCAAGATCAGACTACTGAGAAAAGGTGTAATCAGATTTGAACCTTGGTTCTTACTGTGAAGTCTATAAGGTCCCCTCTCAGTTGTATCCACCCCAACACCTCCTGCCCCCACCAGTAGGTATCACTGAGCAGGAAGGGAGGAGAGAAGCAGGTTAGAATAATGAGAGAAGAAATCTGCAAAGCTTTGGAGTGAAAAAGAGATTCTAGTGTTGCTTCTTCCCTTTTCTATTCTTTTTGAAGGAAGCTGGCAGTGACTGCTTAGGACTAGCTCTAGACTTGAAGAAGAGAGGGGAGCCTTATTTCTGTGGGCACCGCCCTTCTGACCAGAGTAAGTAGACACACAAGAAAGTTGAAGAGAAGCAAGAGAAGTGTATGCAGAAATAACATGTGCAGTTAGCCACAGCATCTTTGACATTGTGCCACGTGGGAATCTAAATGCAAGAACACTTCCTCAGTAGGGTAAATCTAGCCCAGGATTGGGCCAGAGGGAGAGAGAAAAGATGAGCACTGCAAGCCAAAACCCCTGTCCTCAACTCAGTTTTGAGAAAATATCAACCTGCATCTACTCATAACCCACACCCTGCTCTTTAAGCAAAAACAATCATTTGGGCATTTTCCTTTCCTTCGGCTTTCACTACGATGACTCTTTAAGATTGTGGTCATTGTGAAGAGTTAAATATGGAACTTGGGTGAACCAGCTAAGTCAGTGCTCTTAAATTTTTTTTTAAGGAGTAGTAGCGCTTTTTGAACAAAATTTTCAATGGAACCACAGTATTTAAAACGTGATTGGTATTAGTATTAATCTATAAAATCTACTTATAAAAAACTACTGAGAATAAGCTACCTTAATTGAATCAGGTCTTCAGTCACACTTCTATCCATGAAATATGGATCAGTCACTTGCACAATGCCCTGAATCACCTCCTAGAATACAGAAAACACTGAGCCAAGTTAACCCAGGACCTGGACTTTTGGTCAAAAGAAGAAAAATGGGTAAAGTCTTGGGGGAAAAAAACCTTCTCAGAGTATATCTGCCCTTTCCTTATCACTTGGTAACCAGGTTTCTGTGTTAGTTACTCAACATTTGTGAGGCAGTTATGAAAAAACCAAGACCCTTTGTGGTACCACCAATGCTCTTCCTGTCACCCTCTTATTTTCTAGTGACCTCCACTATAGATAAGGCCTCTCCCTAGTACTTGAAGGTAAGTAGTCTACAATGTAACCAGCTATTGGCGAAGTATTTGCTTTGATAGCCACTTGACCTTGACCAAGGTAGGTGATTCATTTATTGATAAAATATTTCTCAGAAGTGTACTGAGCCAGGCACCTTAGGGATACAAAAATGGTAAAATATAGTTCTTGCCCTTGAGAAATTCATCATCCAGTAAGGTAAAAAAATCAAAAGATCAGATGTAGAACATGTCCATCTATGTGAGTGATTGTGGTCACTTGGTGGTGAAATCTGAAGAATGCCAAGACTATATATTAAGTAATTTTCTTCCCTGTGGATGCATGTAAAATTCCACTATAAGAGATTTATTCCTATGAAGTAAAGAATTATACCCAGAGATTCTGTCAGAGTGAAAATTCCCAAAAGCAATTAACAATGGCTAGTATATTTAAACACTAATGCCAAATCTTTTGTACTAGAGTAACTGCCAGGAACAATATGTTGAGAAGGATTCTAAGGTCCTGTTTCCAGCCCAACAGGGAAGAATGCTGCCCTAAGGAAAGGAGGAGGAGGGGCAGGAGATAGCACTTGTGCCACATATTTCCTATCCATGAGTCAAACCTTTGTTTATGGAACAAATAATGAAGCTGGGGACAGACAGAGTCTTTGGGTTTCTGGGCAAAGGCCCACAAGGAAACTGATTTATCTACCACACAACTGAGAGTTCACCACCTGTCCCCAGGCTAACCAGCCTTAAGAAGTCTAATCTCTCTCTTGCCATTGCCAAACTCAATCTTTATTCTTCTGTGCTCAGCAGGAATAGAAATGGTAAAGGTATGTGCAATCTTTGAGAACTAGGATAAGGCAAATCCCAACATCTCACAGGGTTGGTCTGACTGGGAGAGGCTGTTACTTCTCTACTCAGGATCAGTCCTTCCATCTTCCCTTGTTATGGAATCCTCCATTTTGTGAGGACCGGCAGCATGCCCCCCTCAAAGATGACAGCTGGCCATGTGACTAGTTTGGCCAATGATATGTGAGGTGAATCTTACAAGAAAGCTCTCTGGTGGTATTTCCTCTTTTGTTTCTTGGAATGTGGACACGGTGGCTGAAATTCTAGCCTGTGCTTTGTAATACCAACTGACCTTGAAGATGAAAGCCATGAACTAAGATCTGTCCCTGTATGCTTCTTTTACATGAAAGAAATAAACTATGTTGTATAAGCCACTGTTGTTTTGCATTCCCAAGTAATGTGCAGCCAAATCTGATCCTGATTTGTTGAGGATCTGATATTATCCTTTGATAGAGTTTTATGTCTCTGTGTCAGCAGTTTTCACTCATTGGCCCCCAGAAAATGGGGATTCTGACCTACAACTGGGCAGTCATCATGTGTACTTGGCTGCCCATAGTAGAACGCAGTTTGGAATGGGAAAATGCAGTAGGCAGGCTCAAGCCAAGGTAAGATTTTGTAGCAAAAAGAAGTTGTTCCCCCAAAAGGCAGATTAGTCCCCATGGAAATTGAAAGAATTAACTGCCTGATGCATTATTTTAATACAGCATTCTTTCAGTATTCCCAGAACTGGAACTGAGCATAGTATGCTGTATGTGTGTCTTACAGACATACTGTGGTAGATATTAAAGATCCACCTGACCCAGGAAATTAATTCTCTCCTGTTCAAAAAGTTTTTTCTGGACCTCTCTTCATGACTCCTCCACTGACTATTTGGAAAAAGGCTAGAAAGTTGGTTTCTGCTACCTTATATTCTTCCAAACACAGGCAAGAAGTCTTTCTAGTCAAAGATGGTTGGCATTGGGGATGTTGGAGGGGATTTCTCCCATGAGCCAGGCACTTTGCATACCTTTATGTTAGTTAACTGGCCTCACGTTAGACCCTGTTGCCAACGTGACAAAAACCAGCAGCATTTTAAAAGTAAAATAAAGATAATTGATAAATTGTGTTAACTTATTGCCTGTACCTCACATTTATGATCTCGAGGGAACTTTAAACACTACAGCTATAATTCAACATTCAGACAGCCCTAGTGTCCCCAGGAACAGCTGGGTAGATCCTGCTGAAGTGGGCAATCCTGTCACCTCCCTGCTTGAGGTTTGTCAATAGCCTCTCACTGGCTATAGAATAAAAACTCCACTCTGCCTGGCATTCAGGCCCACCTTTCTCCAGCCCATCAGCACTGTTCACAGTTAACAGGCCTGTCATTCTGGTCTCACTTTACTCGTGTGACCTCATTGCCTGAACACCTTTCCTCCTCTGCTGCCCAGCTCCATGTGTTTTTAATCCTTCTTAGCCTTCAAGGCCCAGCACAAGCACTGTTTTTTCTCAGTCCCTCATGCTGGAAACCATAAACTCACATAGGTTTTATCTAAAACCATCCATCTTTTCTAGTTGTTGTTTTTATGCATTAATTTCTTTTATCTTGCCTACTAAACTCTAAACTCCTAAAAGACACCCTTGTTTGCTTCCCTGAATCTTCTTTGCAGCACTTTGCCACGTGCCTGGCATGTAGGAAGTGCTCAAGGACTATTTGTTACCTGATAAGAGGTTAGACAACCTGAACACGCTCCTTTTTTAACCCCCTCAGTCTTCTGGTACTTTTCTTTCTCTCCATCCTTTATTCTCAGCAAGGAAGGACCTACTGAACTGGAGGCAGGGAAAGGGGGTTGTGTTAGTGATGATTGTAGAAAGTCTTCACTGATAATTCCCTTTTATTGTGTGTTGAAATATTTGAGGAAATATTTCTTGCGTTGTAAAGCTTTTGAGATCCATAGAGATCTACAGGCAATAAAGTGTTTATTACCTTTTATGCCTTCTTGCAAATTAATTAGCCAGGAAAACAGCTTTATGAAATGAAGTTATGCTTTTCAGAGCCTGGTTCTGACCGTATTAGGAAGAAACACATTAGAGAGTGTCATTCATTAACTTGTCCACTTCAAAAAGAGAAGATGGAATCTCAGAGCTTAGATTGCCATGCTTCATGTTTTTTTAAACCTGAAAGCATCCAAATCCAGAAGAAAAAAGGTAATATGCCGTATATGTGTATGCATGTGTGTACGTGCATGGAATACATACATGCTCAAAAGCCCTGTTCATTCAGTTGACAAATTTTGCCAGTTTGTCCAAATCAGTGAAAGGGCAGATTGCCCATGTCTAGAGACCTTTCTTGTCACCGCTGGGGAGGGAATGCTCCTACATCTAGTGGGTAGGAGCCAGAGATGCTGCTAAACATCCTATAGTGCACAGGACAGCCCCCACAATAAGCACTGTACAGCCCAAAATGGCAGGAGTGCCAAGGTTGAGAAACCCTGTCTAAATTTGCCAGTTATTCACTTCACAAATGTTATTCATTCTTTCTATTAGGAGGTACACATCCTTACACTTTTCATAGCATCTGAAAGAAAATAACAGCAATTACACTCTATCACGAATTCATTATCTAGTTTAGCTTCCCACTGAAAACGGTTTAAAAGGAAAAAGTAATACTTGTTTAAAAAAGAAAAAGAAAGATTGTTGACTTCAAAATACTTCTTATAACTTCTACAGGAGGTCTTTTAAACAGTCATTCTGGTTCCAGTTTTCCCACGTCATTCTAGAAATATATATATATGTGAACTTGGAAACATGCCCAGTTGCAGATAAGCAGGCCTGTAACAGACTTTTTTTTTTTAACTAAATGAGAAAAAAATCTAAGAGCTTAGAAGCTTAAGAGCCTCTTTGAGAACATTGTTGAGATGATGTGCAAGGCACAGAAAACACCACTGGATTTACTCTATTTAAAGTCAGAGATTAATGACATTTCCTTCGTATTAGCTCTCATTCAGTGTTTTGTTAATACTTTCCCCTTTTTTGAGGGGAGCATGATTTCCTTCAGCCATTTGATCATTTCCCATATATTTTCTTTTATGATAATGTGATCATATTTTATATATATATATATATATATATATATATATATATATATATAAACTTTATAGCCTCCATTTTTTTTAGTGTCTTAAGTACTTTCCCAAACCAGTTAACAGTTTTTAAAAACTATCACAACAGCAAAATATATCCTATATAGATGTGCCATAACTCATTAAACATTCCACAATTATTGGACATTCCATTTGTTTCTTTTCAGTATAATAAACAGTTCTGAGGTGTGCATTTTGATATACTGATCTTTTTTGCATCTACTTATTTCCATAAAAGGAATTAGTCTGA
Organism: Leopardus geoffroyi; assembly: GCF_018350155.1. Taxonomy (NCBI): domain Eukaryota; kingdom Metazoa; phylum Chordata; class Mammalia; order Carnivora; family Felidae; genus Leopardus; species Leopardus geoffroyi. Next base: position 32,039,948 of record NC_059341.1, on the reverse strand, counting down.
GTCATTTTGACCAGATAGGAACATCTTAAAATCTCTTGATAAGTGTTGCCATATAACATTTTAGAGAGTTTATGCCATTTTGCAATTGTTTCCTTACTGAAACTCAAAGCTCAGAAAGGAACTTCTGGCCATTCTATGATCTGTAATTGGATGAGTTTCCATTGTCTCTGACAACATTTTATATACACCTTTACCCCAGGATTTATTATATTTTACCCACCTCTCTCCAAGTAAACTCTGAAGTAGAGAACAGAACTTGTCTTATTTTTTTGTCGCCCCAGTATTATGAAAATAAACACCTAACAGGCATCAAGGTACTGTCAGGTAAATCTCCGGAAGCAGTAATTGTGTCAATCTTAGTTTCCCTGTGATGGACCACAGTGGTTTTATACATCTAACAAAGGGAGGCTGCATATAGAGAGCTGTGTTCTAAATCCAGTCCTGACAATTCTTCAGCATATTGTTTTTCCAAGTTCTGAATTGCTTCAGTGTGTCCTGTTATTTCTATTTTCCTTCTGTCCAGCAGGTGAACTTATAGCTGATAATCACCTGCAATGTTTCTTCATAATGTCACCTTATCCCAAGACCTTCAAGAGCCATGATTGTTACAAACCTAATAGAAACTTCTTTCTATTACTTAGTTGCTATCCTTCTGCATTTCTTGGGAACTTTACCTTGGCAGGATATGTGACGCTAAGTTTTAATGAATGTTGAGCAGTCATTGTATGGTAAATACCAAGAAAAACAATGAGTGACGCAAGGAAAGAAGTGAAAATCTGTACCTTCTGCCTTTAGCCCCGCTTCATATCTATACCTTTTAGCATCAGCCCCAAGGATTGGGTCTTCTGTTTGAAAATGAGATCAATTTCATAAGTTCTGAATACTTCTTGCTATGATACTGGGCTGGAGAGAAGCTGGCACCTCCCTCAATAGTGTGGCCTGAAGATGCAAAGTCCCCCCTTTGCTTGGTGATAATGCCATCAACTGCCTAACAGGATGCTTGAAATTCCCCATTGGCCTCCCTTGGCAATAAGGCTTTAGTCTCATTTTGCCTTTGATAAGTGTTATTTGGGTTAGTCACACATGAAAATGTTACTGTTCTCTGCTAGCACAGTACCAGTTAATACATCTGATTAGCCAGATGGATCACTTCTCAAGGCTCCAAAGGTAGAACACAGGGCAACATCTTCACTCACAAAACTCAGAGGGACTAGAGAAAAAGCCATGAGAGAACAAGACGCACTCTGAGTGGAGCTCAGCCAGGAGGCACTGTGGTGGGCCTGGGGTACTCAGAGGACAACCTGATGGAGGAGGGGTGGACCAAGTGATGGGGGAGGGGCTCAGGTGAAAAACAGTAAAATCAGTGCAGAGAAGACTCAGACCTAAGACCTTCCACTACTTTAACCTGCTCCAAGAATGCATAGGTCACAGCTCTGCTTTGGGACACTTCTGTATATAAAGTGCTAAACAGGGGGCACCTGTGTGGCTCAGTTGGTTAAATGGCTGACTTTGACTCAGGTCATGATCTCATGGCTCATGGGTTCCAGCCCCATGTTGGGCTCTGTGCTGCTGACAGCTCAGAGCCTGAAGCCTGCTTCAGATTCTGTCTCCCTCTCTCTCTCTGTCCCTTCCCTGCTCACTCGCTCTCCCTCTCTCTCAAAAATAAATAAATGTTAAAAAAAAATTTTTTTAAGCGCTAAACAGATGAGAGGAATAAGATTTAGGTTCCCTCTCCCATACATGGTATGGGGAGGTTCCCTCTCCCATACATGGTGCACATGGTAATATTGTGAATAGAGTAGAAAAAGGTTTTCCTTCTCAGGAAATAAAAATACTTCCACTCTTGTTAACGGTTTTCTCCACTCACAAATCTGTAGAACTGATTTAAAAAATATTTGAAAAGAATATTAACATTCATAGATGTTAAGTTATTTGTGTGAAATATGGTAATTATTGCCATTTAATTTATAATTGTGAAAAAACTGGATGCACCTAAATGCCCTTGAAGAAATGACTAGTTAAGTAAATTCTGCTACATACAGTAGGATCTATGAAGTCATAAAACTAAAGATGTATATATATATATATATCTATACTTATTTTAGAGAACCATGAAATGTTGAGGGGGAAAAGCAGATTACATACCTGAATGTATCATTTGATTCATGAAAAATTATATATCCCTATGAATATACATGCAAAGGGATGTGTTTTGGGATTCATTAAGAATTTTTGCATCTACAGCACCTGGGGGGCTGAGTTGGTTGAGCATCGCCTTTTGATTTCAGCTAAGGTCATGATTTCAGGGTTCATGAGTTCAAGCCCCTTGTGTAGAGCCTTCTTGGGATTCTCACATGCGCACCCACTCTCGCGCTCTCCCTCTCTCTCCCCCTCCCCTGCTTATGCTCTCTGTCTTCCAAAATAAATAAATAAAATTTAAAAAAAAGAATTTGGGGCTCCTGGGTGGCTCAGTTGGTTAAGCATCCAACTTTGGCTCAGGTCATGATTTCAGGGTTCATGAGTTCAAGCCCCGCATTGGGCCCTGTGCTGACAGCTCAGAGCCTACAGCCTGCCTCAGATTCTGTGTCTCCCTCTCTCTCTCTGCCCCTTCCCAACTCATGCTGTCTCTCATCTCTCTCAAAAATAAATAAACATTAAAAACTTAAAAATTAATTAATTAATTTAAAAAAAGAATTTTTGCATCTATCTTCAATGAGGTGTATCAGTTACTAGTTTTCTTGTACTGTCATTGGCCTCAAAAAAAAAAAAAGTGGAGAAATGTTCTCTCTTTTTTGGAAACGGTTTGTACACAGTTGGTATTACTTCTTTCTTTTTTTTTTTTTTTTAATTTTTTTTTTTCAACGTTTATTTATTTATTTTTGGGACAGAGACAGAGCATGAACAGGGGAGGGGCAGAGAGAGAGGGAGACACAGAATCGGAAACAGGCTCCAGGCTCTGAGCCATCAGCCCAGAGCCTGATGCGGGGCTCGAACTCACGGACCGCGAGATTGTGACCTGGCTGAAGTCGGACACTTAACCGACTGCGCCACCCAGGCGCCCCAGTATTACTTCTTTCTTAAATGTTTGGTAGAATTTACTAGTGAATCCATCTGAGCCTGGAGGTTTTTTTGTGGGTAGCTTTTAATGAATGATTTTTATCTTTATTTTAATTATTAATTTTAATTACTAATCTTTAGTGAATATAGGGCTACTCAGATTTTCTCTTTTTTCTTGAGTCACTATTGTTAATGACTTTCAAAGAATTTGTTGTAACAACACCTATGTTGTTATATTTGTTATATTTTTTGTTGTAATATTCCTTTATTTTTTTTAATGGTTGCAAGATCTGTGGTATTGTCCTGTCTTTTTTCTACTAATGGTCATTTTTTTTTTTTCTTTTTCTCTCTCTCTCCCTCTTTCTCCCATAACTGGTCTGGCTACAGGTTTATCAAGTTTCTCATTTTCCAAAGAGGTTTTATTAGGCTTTATTGATTTTCTAATATCTATTCTGTGTTACTATTTTTTTTTATTTTATTTTTTATTTTTTTTTCAATGTTTATTTATTTTTGAGACAGAGAGAGACAGAGCATGAACAGGGGAGGGGCAGAGACAGAAGGAGACACAGAATCTGAAACAAGCTGCAGGCTCTGAGCGGTCAGCACAGAGCCGGACGCGGGGTTTGAACTCACAGACCGTGAGATCATGACCTGAGCTGAAGTCCCGAAGTCGGACGCTTAACCGACCAAGCCACCCAGGCGCCCCGATTCTGTGTTACTATTATTTTGTTTCCTACTTTATCACTTTTAACTCCTATATTTATGATTTCCTCCCTTTTACTTTGATTTAATTTGCTACCCTTTTTCTGGCTTCTTAATATGGAGACTTAGATTGATTTTAGCACTTTCTTCTTTTATAACATGAGCATTTAAAATTATGCATTTTCGGGGCGCCTGGGTGGCGCAGTCGGTTAAGCGTCCGACTTCAGCCAGGTCACGATCTCGCGGTCCGTGAGTTCGAGCCCCGCGTCGGGCTCTGGGCTGATGGCTCAGAGTCTGGAGCCTGTTTCCGATTCTGTGTCTCCCTCTCTCTCTGACCCTCCCCCGTTCATGTTCTGTCTCTCTCTGTCCCAAAAATAAATAAACGTTGAAAAAAAATTTTTTTAATTACGCATTTTCTTCTAAGTATTCTTTTTATCCTACAAATTTTGGCGTATTTTAAAATTTTCATTCAGGTCAAAATGTTTTATAATATGTGATTTATCCTACCCATAGCCTATTTAATTTGAATGTTTTGTTGTTTGATTTTAAAATATTTTAGGATTTTCTAAATAATTTCAGATAATTCCATGTTTTCAGAAAATGTGATCTATAATTATTTCAATCTTTTTAAATATGATGAAGCATATTATATGACCCAGCTTTTGATCTATTTTAGTAAATGTTTCATGTGCACTTGAAAAAAATGTGTTTTACTGTTGTTGGGCTAAACATACTATAAATATAAATTAGATCCAGTTGTTTAGTAGGATTGTTCAAATCATCTATATCATTAATGATTTTCTATTTTTTCTATCAAATACTAGGAGAGGGGAAATGAAGTCTCCAACTATACATTTGTCTGTTTCTCTTTGCACTTCTATCAGTTTTTCCTTCATATGTTTTGAAGCTCTGTTTTAGGCACATGCAGATTTAGTATTTTTATGTCTTCTTGATGAACTTCCAAATCTACATTGTTCTTGTTTCTTTTCCTACCTTCTTTTGGGTTGTTTTTTAAAAGCCCATTTTACTTCCACTAGTAGTTAATAAGCTATTTCCCTTTGTCCTAATTATTAATGGTTGCTCTAAGATTTACAATATTGTTCTTTAACTTATTCAATCTACATTGAAATAATATTATTCCATATCTTATATAAGATATGTAAGACTCTTACAATATTATGCTTGCATTTTTCCTCTCTTGTCCTTTGAGCCCTTGTTGTACATTTTATTTCCACATGTGTTATGATGTGCTTTTGTTGTTGTTGTTTTTTGTTTATTTTTGCTTTGATCAGTTACCACTGAAGAAATGAATAAATTGATACAAAAATTATTTTATATTCACATATTGACCATTTCTGGTACTCTTCATTCCTTTGTGTAAATTCAAGTTTTCCATCAGATAGCATTTTCCTTTTGCCTGAAGAACTTTAACATTTCTCCTAGTTCAAGTAGCAGGTGCAAAGTTTCCATTTTGTTTATTTAAAAGTTTGCTTTTGTTTTGAAGAATATTTTTACTGGATATAGGATTCTAAATTGATTTTTTATTCTTTCAGCATTTTATAGAGTCATTTCACTTTTTCTTGCATATATCTGCTGAGAAGTCTGCTATAATTTTTATCTACATTCCTCTGTTTGTAATGTGTTTTCCCCTTCTCTGGCTGCTTTTAAGATATTTCTCTTAATCACTTGTTCTAAGCAATTTTTCTGTGATATACCTCAGTTTGTAATGCAAATATGTGTATTTATTCTGCATGGGATTCCTTGGGCTTCCTGGTGTGTGGTTTATAGTTTTCATTAAATCTGAGAAGTTTTTTAGCCATCTGTTACTCACCTTCCCCTTTCTGGGAGCTTGGTTTCATATATGTGAAACGACTTCATATTCTCCCTGAAACTATGTTCACTTTTTTAGCCACCTTATTGAGATATAATTTACAAACCATAAAATTCAGCTGTTTAAACTGTACAAGTCAATGGTTTTTAATATATTTACAGACTTGTGCAACCATCACCATAATCTAATTTTAGAACCTTTACACATCCCCAAAGGAACCAATTAGCAATCATTCGCCATTCCTACTCTCCCTACCCCTTCCAGGTCTAGGCCAGTAATCTGCTTTATGTGTCTGTGGACTTGTCTATTCTAGACATTTCATATAAATCATCATATAATATGCGATCTGTTGCAACTGGCATCTTTCAGTTTGAATAATTGAGGTTAGCATGTAGTGAGGTTCATCAATGTTGTGTAATTTATCAATACTTCATTCCTTTTTGTCACCAAATAAAATTCCTTGTATGGATATACCCTTGTTTATCCAATCATTAATTGATGGGCATTGTGTGGTTTTCACTTTTTGGTTATTATAAATAAATTTGCTTTGAGAATTATATGTCCACACAAGTGTAGACATATGTTTTCATTTCTCCTGGATAGATATCTAACAGTGGAATGGGATAGATATCTAACAGGGTCATATAGTAACTCCATGTTTAAATTTCAAGAAATGATGGGGCGCCTGGGTGGCGCAGTCGGTTAAGCGTCCGACTTCAGCCAGGTCACGATCTCGCGGTCCGTGAGTTCGAGCCCCGCGTCGGGCTCTGGGCTGATGGCTCAGAGTCTGGAGCCTGTTTCCGATTCTGTGTCTCCCTCTCTCTCTGACCCTCCCCCGTTCATGTTCTGTCTCTCTCTGTCCCAAAAATAAATAAACGTTGAAAAAAAATTTTTTTAATTACGCATTTTCTTCTAAGTATTCTTTTTATCCTACAAATTTTGGCGTATTTTAAAATTTTCATTCAGGTCAAAATGTTTTATAATATGTGATTTATCCTACCCATAGCCTATTTAATTTGAATGTTTTGTTGTTTGATTTTAAAATATTTTAGGATTTTCTAAATAATTTCAGATAATTCCATGTTTTCAGAAAATGTGATCTATAATTATTTCAATCTTTTTAAATATGATGAAGCATATTATATGACCCAGCTTTTGATCTATTTTAGTAAATGTTTCATGTGCACTTGAAAAAAATGTGTTTTACTGTTGTTGGGCTAAACATACTATAAATATAAATTAGATCCAGTTGTTTAGTAGGATTGTTCAAATCATCTATATCATTAATGATTTTCTATTTTTTCTATCAAATACTAGGAGAGGGGAAATGAAGTCTCCAACTATACATTTGTCTGTTTCTCTTTGCACTTCTATCAGTTTTTCCTTCATATGTTTTGAAGCTCTGTTTTAGGCACATGCAGATTTAGTATTTTTATGTCTTCTTGATGAACTTCCAAATCTACATTGTTCTTGTTTCTTTTCCTACCTTCTTTTGGGTTGTTTTTTAAAAGCCCATTTTACTTCCACTAGTAGTTAATAAGCTATTTCCCTTTGTCCTAATTATTAATGGTTGCTCTAAGATTTACAATATTGTTCTTTAACTTATTCAATCTACATTGAAATAATATTATTCCATATCTTATATAAGATATGTAAGACTCTTACAATATTATGCTTGCATTTTTCCTCTCTTGTCCTTTGAGCCCTTGTTGTACATTTTATTTCCACATGTGTTATGATGTGCTTTTGTTGTTGTTGTTTTTTGTTTATTTTTGCTTTGATCAGTTACCACTGAAGAAATGAATAAATTGATACAAAAATTATTTTATATTCACATATTGACCATTTCTGGTACTCTTCATTCCTTTGTGTAAATTCAAGTTTTCCATCAGATAGCATTTTCCTTTTGCCTGAAGAACTTTAACATTTCTCCTAGTTCAAGTAGCAGGTGCAAAGTTTCCATTTTGTTTATTTAAAAGTTTGCTTTTGTTTTGAAGAATATTTTTACTGGATATAGGATTCTAAATTGATTTTTTATTCTTTCAGCATTTTATAGAGTCATTTCACTTTTTCTTGCATATATCTGCTGAGAAGTCTGCTATAATTTTTATCTACATTCCTCTGTTTGTAATGTGTTTTCCCCTTCTCTGGCTGCTTTTAAGATATTTCTCTTAATCACTTGTTCTAAGCAATTTTTCTGTGATATACCTCAGTTTGTAATGCAAATATGTGTATTTATTCTGCATGGGATTCCTTGGGCTTCCTGGTGTGTGGTTTATAGTTTTCATTAAATCTGAGAAGTTTTTTAGCCATCTGTTACTCACCTTCCCCTTTCTGGGAGCTTGGTTTCATATATGTGAAACGACTTCATATTCTCCCTGAAACTATGTTCACTTTTTTAGCCACCTTATTGAGATATAATTTACAAACCATAAAATTCAGCTGTTTAAACTGTACAAGTCAATGGTTTTTAATATATTTACAGACTTGTGCAACCATCACCATAATCTAATTTTAGAACCTTTACACATCCCCAAAGGAACCAATTAGCAATCATTCGCCATTCCTACTCTCCCTACCCCTTCCAGGTCTAGGCCAGTAATCTGCTTTATGTGTCTGTGGACTTGTCTATTCTAGACATTTCATATAAATCATCATATAATATGCGATCTGTTGCAACTGGCATCTTTCAGTTTGAATAATTGAGGTTAGCATGTAGTGAGGTTCATCAATGTTGTGTAATTTATCAATACTTCATTCCTTTTTGTCACCAAATAAAATTCCTTGTATGGATATACCCTTGTTTATCCAATCATTAATTGATGGGCATTGTGTGGTTTTCACTTTTTGGTTATTATAAATAAATTTGCTTTGAGAATTATATGTCCACACAAGTGTAGACATATGTTTTCATTTCTCCTGGATAGATATCTAACAGTGGAATGGGATAGATATCTAACAGGGTCATATAGTAACTCCATGTTTAAATTTCAAGAAATGATGGGGCGCCTGGGTGGCGCAGTCGGTTAAGCGTCCGACTTCAGCCAGGTCACGATCTCGCGGTCCGTGAGTTCGAGCCCCGCGTCGGGCTCTGGGCGACGGCTCAGAGCCTGGAGCCTGTTTCCAATTCTGTGTCTCCCTCTCTCTCTGCCCCTCCCCCGTTCATGCTCTCTCTCTGTCCCAAAAATAAATAAACGTTGAAAAAAAAATAATAAATTTCAAGGAATGACAAAACTTTTCCAATATGGCTGCACCATTTTACAATTCTCACCCACAATGAATGCGGATTCCAGTTTCTCCACATTCTTATCAACATTTGTTATTGCCTGTTTTTCACTATAGCCTTCCATTGGGTATGAAGTGGCATCTTATTGTGATTTTGATTTGCATGAAGTTCAGTATCTTTTTGTGTGCTTATTGGGACTTTGTGTATATTTTTTGGAGAAATGTCTATTCATGTCCTTTGCCTACTTTAAAACTAGGTTATTTATCTTTATGTTACTGAGTTGTAAGAGTTCTCTACATATTCTGGAAATAAGACATTTATCAGATATATCATTTGTAAGTATTTTCTCCCATTGTATGGGTTGTCTTTTTAACTTCATGGTTCCTCACACACAAAGTTTCTGTCACATGAGGAGGGTTCTCCCATGTTATGGAAGGGGTGAGAACACAAATCAGCCCTTAGTGTGAGAATATAGAAAAGATAATACTGTAATATGTCAGATATTGATTTGCCACTGTTAACCGATTTTGAGTCACTTGAGTGCCTTGGCAAACTTGATTTGTGGTATCAAATATTGTTAGCAGCCAGAATCATGGTTGGTGGGAGATCTGTTATATAGAGATTAAATTCAGACATCAAACATCAAGAAGCTATTTCCGGGGCAGCTTAGTAGGTTAAGCATCTGACTTCAGCTCAGGTCATGATCTTACAGTTCGTGAGTTCGAGCCCCGCATTAGACTGTGTGCCGACAGCTCAGATCCTGGAGCCTGCTTCAGATTCTGTGTCTCCCTCTCTCTCTGCCTCTCCCCCACTCACGCTCTTTCTCTCTCTCATGAATAAATAAACATTAAGAAAAAAAAATTTTTAAAAAGCAGCTATTTCCCTAAAATCTAGGAGTCACCTCATGATCTATACAAAAGAATTAGGTAATTGGCATGGTTAATCTTCAGAAATGTACCTAGGTTCAAAATCATAATTTTTTAAATTCATCTTTAATAAATTTCTGATGTTTAAATGTTAGTCCGTACACTTTGTAACGTAAAACATCCTCTAACCAATACATCAGTTATTGATTTCTTGTCTATCAGAATGCTTTATCAACACATCCTGGTATTCAGTTGTGATTGTACTACACTATCTTGGTATGTTCGGCTTTCATTCCTCATTGCTGCAGTTATTCCCTTAAAAGTAAACAAGAACATAAACAGTTTCATAACCATGTAATAGAGTCCAAAAACCAAGAAGTTTCTTTGGCAAGATACCCATAGGACAACTTAGTAAACAAACAGAAGTATTCCCGCTGAAAAGTATGCTTGTTTGTTTTTTATCTTTTGTTTATTTAATTTGCATCCAAATTAGTTAGCATATAGTGCAATAATGATTTGAGTAGTAGAATCCAGTGATTCATCCCCTACATATTACACCCAGTGCTCATCCCAACAAATCTTCCTTAGTGCCCCTTACCTATTTAAATAGCCCATTCCCTTACCCACAACCCCTCCAGCAACCCTCAGTTTGTTCTCTATATTTAAAAGTCTTTTATGTTTTGTCTCCCTCCATGTTTTTATATTATTTTTGCTTCCTTTCCCTTATGTTCATCTGTTTTGTATCTTCAGTTCCACATATGAGTGAAGTTATATGATACTTGTCTTTCTCTGACTGACTAATTTCACTTAGCATAATACACTCTAGCCCCATCCATGTTGTCGCAAATGGCAAGATTTCATTCTTTTTGATTGCTGAGTAATACTCCAGTGTGTGTGTGTGTGTGTGTGTGTGTGTGTGTGTGTACACCACATCTTTATCCATTCATCTGTCAATGGACATTTGGACTCTTTCCTTACTTTTGCTATTGTCAATAACGGTGCTATAAACATTGGGGTGTGAGTGCCCCTTCAAAACAGCACACCTATATCCTTTGGATAAGTACATAGTAGTGTAGTTTCTGGGTGATAGGGTAATTCTATTTTTAATTTCTTCAAGAACCTCCACACTTTTCCAACTGCACCAGTTTGCATTCCCACCAGCAGTGCAATAGGGCTCCTCTTTCTCCACATCCTTGCCAACATCTGTTGTTGCCTGAGTTGTTAATTTTAGCCATTCTGACTGGTATGAGGTGGTATCTCATTGTAGTTTTGATTTCTATTCCCCTGATGATGAGTGATGTTGAGCATTTTTTCATGTGTCAGTTGGCCATCTGGATGTCTTCTTTGGAGAATGTCTGTGTATGTCTTTTGCCCATTTCTTCACTGGATTATTTGTTTTTTGGGTAATGAGTTTGATAAGTTCTTTATAGATTTTGGATACTAACCCTTTATCTGATATGTCATTTGCAAATATCTTCTCCCATTCTGTCAGTTGCCTTTTAGTTTTGCTGATTGTTTCCTTTGCTGTACAGAAGCTTTTTATTTTGATGAGGTCCCAGTAGTTCATTTTTGCTTTTGTTTCCCTTGCCTCCAGAGACATGTTGAATAAGAAGTTGCTGCGGCTGAGGTCAAGGAGGTTTCTCCTGCTTTCTCCTTGAGGATTTTGATGGTTTCCTGTCTTATGTTTAGGTCTTTCATCCATTTTGAGTTTGTTTTTGTATATGGTGTAAGAAAGTGGTCCAGGTTCATTCTTCTGCATGTCGCTGCCCAGTTTTCCCAACACCACTTGCTGAAGAGACTGTCTGTATTCCATTGGATATTCTTTCCTGCTTTGTCAAAGATTAGTTAGCCATACGTTTGTGGGTTCATTTCTGGATTCTCTGTTCTGTCCATTGATCTGAGTATCTGTTTTTGTCCCAGTACCATAGTGTCTTGATGATTACAGCTTTGTGATATATCTTGAAGTCTGGAATTGTGATGCCTCCAGCTTTGGTTTTCTTTTTCAGGATCCCTTTGGTTATCCAGGGCCTTTTCTGGTTCCATACAAATTTTAGGATTGTTTGTTCTAACTCTGTGAAGAATGCTGGTGTTATTTTGATAGGGAATGCATTGAATATGTAGATTGTTCTGGGTAGTATTGACATTTTAACAATATTTTTTCTTCCAATCCATGAGCATGGAATATTTTTCCATTTTTTTGTGTCTTCTTCAATTTCTTTCATAAGCTTTCTATAGTTTTTAGTGTATAGATCTTTCACCTCTTTGGTTGTGGTTATTCCTTGGTATTTTATGGTTTTTAGTGCAATTGTAAATAGGATCAATTACTTGATTTCTCTTTCTGCTGCTTCATTATTGGTGTATAGAAATGCAACGAATTTCTATGCTTTGATTTTATAACCTGTGACTTGGCTGACTTCATGGATCAGTTTTAGCAGTTTTTTGGTGGAATCTTTTTAAAAAAATTTTTTGTTTAATGTTTATTTATTTTTGAGAGAGACAGAGACAGAGTATGAGTCAGGGAGAGGCAGAGAGAAAGGGAGACGAAATCCTGAGCAGCCTCCAGGCTCTGAGCAAGCTGTCAGCACAGAGCCTGACGCAGGGCTTAAACTCACAAACTGCAAGATCATAACCTGAGCTGAAGTCGGACACTTAACCAACTGAGCCACCCAAGCTCCCCTTGGTGGAATCTTTAAAGTTTGACTTCCTCATTGCTGACTCAGAATCCTTTTATTTCTTATGTTGTCTGATTGCTGAGTCCAGGACTTCCAAAACTATATTGAATAACAGTGGCGAGAGTAGACATCCCTGTCTTGTTCCTGACCTTAGGAGGAAAGCTCTCAGTTTTTCTCCATTGAGGATGATATTAGTGGTGGGTCTTTTGTATATGGCTTTTATGATCTTGAGGTATGATCTTTCTATTTATTCCTACTTTCTTGAAGGTTTTTATCAAGAGAGGATGTTGTATTTAAATGCTTTCTCTGCATCTATTGAGAGGGTCATGTGGTTCTTGTCCTTTTATTAATGTGATATATCACATTGATCAATTTGCAAATATTGAACCAGCCCTGTATCCCTGGTATAAATCCCACTTGATCATGGTGAATAATTTTTTTAATGTATTGTTGGATCCAGTTGGCTAGTATCTTGTTGAGAATTTTTGCGTCAATGTTCATCAGCAAAATTAGTCTCAGTGGGGTCTTTGTCTGATTTTGAAATCAAGGTAATGCTGGCCTCATAGAATGAGTTGGAAAATTTTCTTCCATTTCTATTTTTTGGAACAGCTTCAAAAGTATAGGTGTTAACTCTTCTTTAAATGTTTGGTAGAATTCCCCTGGAAAGTCATCTGGCCCTGGACTCTTGTTTTTTGAGAGGTTTTTGGTTACTGATTCTTTACTGATTATGGGTCTGTTCAAATTTTCTATTTCTTCCCATTTCAGTTTTGGTAGTTTATATGTTTCTAGGAATTTGTCCATTTATTACAAGTTGCCCAATTTATTGGCATATAACTGCTCATAATATTCTCTTTATATTGTGTGTGTTTCGGCAGTGTTGGTTGTGATCTCTCCTCTTTCATTCTTGATTTTATTTATTTGAGTCCTTTCCTCTTTCTTTTTGAACAAACTGGCTAGGGGTTTATCAATTTTGTTAATTCTTTCAAGGAATCAGCTTCTAGTTTCATTGATCTATTCTACTGTTTTTTGCTTTTTGTCTTTTATAACATTGATTTCTTCTCTAATCTTTATTATTTCTGTCTTCTGCCATTTGGGGTCAATATTTCTTTAAATATGTTTAAAGAAAATTACATGCAAGGAGCACCCAGGTGGCTCAGTCAGTTAAGTGTCTGACTAGGCTCAGGTAATGATCTCACAGCTCGTGGGTTCAAGCCCCACATGTCAGCCCCTGCTGTCAGCACAGAGCCTGTTTTGGATCCTCTGTCTCCCTCTCTGTCCCTCCCCCACTTTCTCTGTCTCAAAAATAAATAAACATTAAAATTACACCCAATGTTGGCAATAACACTGAAGAGATGAAGAGTATTTTACATTACTCCAGGAAATATAAGTTGGTTCTAACTTTGACAATTTTGCAATCAATACTCATCAAAAGCCTTAGAATATTATAAGCCAGTTAATCCTAAATTTCCATGTCTATGAGTTCACCCAAAAGAAGTAATCATTGATACATTTAAAAAGAGAGATATATGATGGAGCACCTGGGTGGCTCAGTTGGTTAAGTGACCAGCTGACTCTTGATTTCAGCTAGGGACATGATCTCACAGTTCGGTTTGTGAGATCAAGCTCCACTGTGAGCTGACAGTACAGAGCCTGCTTGGGATTCTCCCTTCCCTCTCTCTTTGCCCCTCCTTCACTCACGCATATGCGCTCTCTCTCTCTCTCTCTCTCTCTCTGTCTCTCTCTGTCACTCTCTCCAAACAAACAAATAAATAAATTTATTAAAAAATACAGCTATATGAGATATGCATTGCAGTAGTGAACATGTGGCTAAGTTCTACCATTAAGGAAATGAGTGAAAAAGAACACAGGGGAAAGGTTCACCTGAGTATCTTCTTTGGAGTATCTGCTCAGGGGAAACCCTCTGTGTCTTTCACTTCCCATCCCTGCCCACTGGCCAGCTCTGCTACCCTGCAGGCAAAATACCACCAAATGTTCAACAATAGCCTATTGTTAAGTAAATATGATCCATTCAATGGAATATAATGCACCATTAAAAATCATATTAGAAAGGAATATTTAATAACAAGATACACTGTATGTTATTACATATTTTAAAATAATATTACTAAACAATGATTTTATTCCTATTAATAGAAGGGAGAAATAGTACCATTTACACCAAAATGTTCAAAGAGTTTGGGAATACAGGTCATTTTTTTTTTCTGTTTATCTCTCTTTCCTAAATTTTCCAAACATTGAATCATCAGAAAAAAATTATTCAAAAATGATTCTAGCCCCACACAAAAAAATTGTTTTACTTTCATCTTGGTTATTTAAGCAAAGCAAGTTGTGTGGTATCTTTCTGTGTTCTGAATTGTCTGAGTGGTGTATAGATTGGGCTTTGGGTGTGCCTGGCAGAGTCCATACTAAGGGGAACCATCTGGAGACACTTGCCCATCAAACAGGCAGGAAATGCAGGCATGAGACTTTGTTGACAGGAAAAACAGGGCTTTTTCGAGACAATGTGAGACAGAAGGGACCTCAGGGAAGTAACAGTTATATGCCCAGTGACCCCAGAAAGCAATATGTAAGCATTGCTAGCTAACAAGAAGCATAGTTCTGCCTGTAAGCATTACACTTCAGTGACTTGAAGTAATAATGATCAAAGGATTTGCTACATTGTGAAGAATTTGTGGGGGGTGGGGGGGGGGGGGAAATGGTGTACCATGTGGAATCTGTGTGGTCTAGAGATGAAATTGCAATGCATTTGGCCATTTTCCAGTTTTTGTAACACTTTCACATACATTAGTCCATGAGAACCTATGCAGCCATTTAAGTAAGGTATGACAGGTCTTTTCATCCCTGGTATGTGAATTAGGAAATTGAGGCACAAGGAGGTAAAGGAGCTTGCCCTAGGGCATAGTATACAAGTTGTAGACAAAGAGAAAGTTAAGACCCAAGTTCCTGATTCCCAGTCCAAGGCATAAAACCTACACTAAACAAAAAAGAAATGCTGCGTTGTAATAATAATAAGTGTGATTCTCCCATTTCCTCAGTTTTTCACTCTCTAAAGTTGTGTTCTCCAAGGCAGGGGTGGGGGCACATACCCCAAGGTAAGATGATTTATTGGGAGGTAAGAGAAAATAGTAGAGCATCTATGGATATCCATTTCGTAGCAAGGAAGGAAGGTAGAGGGGGAAAGAGGGAGGGAGAGGAGAATTAGGCTGTATGAATGTTTAATATATAGACTGACCCTGGTATACTCACACAGTCCTACATTAGACAGCCATGGGTCAAGAACAGGATGTGTGATTCCCTGAAGAAGGTGTGGGGCCCACTTTCTACAGACAGGAGTTTGCAAAGACCTAGTTAATATGGATTATGTTACATAGCTTTACTAAACAAGCCCTCAGCCAAGTACAAGGTAAAAACAATGACAACATGATCAATTCTAATAGGAAATCACCCCAAAATAATTCTAAATTATCAAGAACAACATTTTTTTTTAAGTTTATTTATTTATTTTGAGAGAAAGAGAAAGAGAGAGATGAGCAGAGAGAGAGGAAGAGAGAGAATCCCAAGCAGGGATTCTGTGCTGTCAGTGCAGGGCCTGATGAGGGACTCGATCCCATGAATCATGAGATCATGACCTGGGCCAAAATCAAGAGTTGGATGCTTAACTGACTGACCCACCCAGGAGCCCCAAGAACAACATTTGAATTATAAAATTATATCCACATTTTTAGTAATGTACTCACCCTGGTGAATGATGTACCTTGAGATGTTAGCTAATCATGGTAGTATATGTATATAAAATTCAAAATTAAATATGTATATGTTGAAACTGAATTCTCAAAAAAATTATACTACTAGATATAAGCAACCAAAAAAAAAAAAAAAAGGCTTGGAGGTCACTGTGATAAAGTCAATGAAAAATCTCCACTTCTGTTTGAGTCGGGGGCATGGTCTGAACTGTCCCCACTTCCATTTAAGAAAACTGCAAAAAGATCCCCTCCCCAAAGTTTTTTATGTTAAACCTATCTGTTTCATAATTGTAGAGGTGTGAAATTCTCCCTGTCCACGGCCAATCACATGCCTTCAAACATCCCCACACCATTTAATTCTACAAAGAAACAGAGACAACCTTCCTTTGGCCCTGTGTCCCCTTCCACAGTAGGCCTATCCTAATTCTCAACTCCTGGAAGTCTGTAGATTCTCCATCATCTCTGCTCACTCCCTTCCATTCCTCCCCCACCTACTTCTTTCTGTGTGGCCTCTCTCCACCTTCACAATCTACTGAGCCCATGAGCTTCCTTCCTCAAAGAGCCCAAGTGATCACCTTCTGACCTGTCTTATATAGGGTGCCGTTATTTTTTCTATTTTCCTCATTTTCCCATAACTATCCAAAACAATCACTGTCTTTCCCTTTGCAGCCTCTTTTCCTTGTTTTGGCACCTAACCCTATGCATTATCATTGCCTTAGAGATATATCCTTTTTTTCTCCACATGGCTGATTCTCAAATCTTTGTCTCCAGCCTTGACTTCTCATGCATACTCCAATCTCCATTAGCCCAAATGTTTTACAGGGTTCCCAGAGGCAGCTTTAAGCTCAATGTACATAAAACAACAGCAACAAAAAGCCTTCACCACATATCTTCCTGATTTTCATTGCTTCATCAGAAACATCACTATTTTCAGTACTGCTAGGGCAAGAAATTCTGGAACATTCTGATCCTTCCTCTCTCGTGTACCATCCTCATCCAAGCTGGCACAGAGACCTGGCAATTTGCCTTTAAGGAGTCCCGTAGATCTGATGTTTCCTCTTTGTTCTCTTCAGCACACCCTGCTCTGGGCCCTCATCAGCTCACACCTGCATCCATCCTACTTCCTTTGCCTGTCTGCCTTCTCAAGCCAAAATTGACCCTTCTAATGTGCCACTGCCCATTAGGCTGGAGCCAGGCTAAACTCGGTAATAACTTGTTTCATCATGTTTCTCTCTCCAGGGCTTAGGAGCCAGTGAGCTTCCCACTGCCACCAGGTGAAGTCCAAGCACCTTTACTTGCCCTGTGGTGTCTTTCTAAGGAGACCATCCATAGCAATCCCATTTTATCTCTAGCTCCCAGTAGACTCTCTGTTCCCACTAGAATTGGCTTCATTGGTTTCCTGCCCTCCACACCTATTTCAGTCAGCCTTTCACACCTTACACACCCCTCTTTTTGCATGCTCTTCCATCAGATAACCTGTGCTCCAGTCCCAGCTCTGTCATTTATTACCACTGTCACCTTAAAGAAACTAACATCTCTGAACTTCAGTGTCTTCATATGTAAAATGGAGATATGACCACCTAATTCTAGGGGTGTTGAAAGGATTGAATGGCACAATGTATAGAAGGGTTATTTAGCCCAGCACCCAGCACAGAGATCATAACTATGCCTCTTCTTCAGAGTAGCAAAGCATGGTTAGCAAAGTGAATGTCATGGGGTAAACGCTCAGTTGGGTGACTGAGTAATAGAAGTAGTAAGTGCTTAGTGTATGTTGGCCTCAACAACCTTCAGCCTCTATTAACATTACCTGACCACAGACCCTGAAAAATTTCATTCTTCTTTAAACTCCTGTGACATTTAAACCCTAACACGTAAAACTTTATGACAGACTCTCTTTTGTAAATCTTTCATGTCTGTTGTCCCATTTCCCCTAGTTTACAAGTTCCTTGAGGACAAGGATGGTGATATCATTATACCTGACATTTATTGAGTGTGAACTATGGGCTAGCACTTTATATTGATAAACTATTTAACCCTCGTAACAACCTGATGACAGCTTGCTGTTGTCACTGCTGTGTTAGGAATCAGGGAACAGAGGCCTGAAATCCAGGATGCTAGTGAGCAGTAGAGGTGAGACCCTGCAGTCTGGCCCAGGGACCAGGTGTGCTACAGTCTGCTGCTCCCCAGGGCGTGGGATCCTGCCCACTGGGGTAGGGATGAGAGTACTCAGTATTTGGTACAATTCCCTTATAGCAGATGGTTGAACTCCCAGACACGTTGTTTAAAACTATTTGAGAGGAGAGGTGCCTGACTGGCTCAGTAGGTAGTGCGTGCATGTGACTCTTGATCTTGGGGTTCTCAGTGCGAGCCCCATGTTGAGCATAGAGATTACTTTTTATAAAAACTATTTGAGAGGAAAAGAACCCAAAAAACTATTTGAAATAGAACTACTGCCACCTTCCTGGCCCCCTAAAGACTAAACTTTTCCTTAAAGAGCATCCTAAAAGAAATCAGAATTATACGCAGAAGCCAAGATTATTGTTGGATGCTTTGCAACCTGAAGGTTGTTATATCATATAGGAAATTGTTATAGTGTAAATGTTTGTGTCCCCTTACAAATTAATATGTTAAGTCCTAATGACCAAAGTGATGATACTAGGAAGCAGGGCCTGGAGGTGATTAGGTTATGAAGACTCAGACCTCACGAATGGCATTAGTGCCCTTATAACAGGCCCAAGAGAGCTCCCTAGCCCCTTCCAACATGCAAGGACACAACAAGTGACCCCAAGAGAGTCTTAACCCTACCCTGCTGGCTCTCTGATCTTAGACTTCCAGCCTCCAGCACTGTGAGAAATAAATTTCTATTGTTTATAAAGGACTTAGCCTACAGTATTTTGTTACAGCACCTGAAACAGATGAAGAAATGAAGGAAGAAAGGAAAGAGAGAAGGGAGAAAGGGAATAGAGGAATATGGGAGAAGTAGGGGGAATAGTGAACAGAAAAAAAGGGACACCAGAGAGGAGGACAGATCTTCCCAAATAGCCTCCACCAGTATGGATGTCTCATTCTGAATGACCAACAACCTTCATTAATTGTTGCTTTGCACTTGCCCTTTATTGGTCCCCACAAGGAGGGGAAGAGTTCTACCCTGGGATGCTGGAATGGATGGACTGGAAGCTAGGGAAGAGGCTGCTGGAAACCTAGAGCAGAGGCTGGTGGCATTAATGCCCCACCAGGGAGACCTCTCCTCCACCAGAACTGTCCTGTGAGATTGAAATATTGCACAAGGAAACACAATGGTTGGGGCTGACTTTTACACTGTGCCCGATGATAAATTCAAGATGGTATATAAAACAAGAATTTATTTTTTTAATGTTTATTTGTTTCTGAGAGAGAAAGAGAGCGAGAGAACATGAGTAGGGGAGGGGCGGAAGGAGAGGGGGACAGAGAATCCCAAGCAGTCTCTGCGCTGTCAGTGCAGAGACCCATGTGGGGCTCAAACTCACCAGTTGTGAGATCATGACCTGAGCCAAAACCAAGAGTCAGACGCTTAACCAACTGAGCCACCCAGGTGCTGTACAAAACAAGAATTTAAAGTGCAAACTCACACAGGATGTTTTCCAACCCTAGAAACTCACTTTGAAAAATATGAGTGGATTTCATGCACCTTTTATCAAACAGTTTCATGGTAGAAATGATCACAGTGTAAGTGATCCCAAGCATATCTGTGGACTTTTATAAGGGGCCAGACTGGCACCATAGTCCCAAGGGTTGTCACTTCTAAAGATCATGTATCAAGAACCTCTAAAGATTGTGTATCAGGACCCAGATTCCAATCAGAGAATTTCATGTCATCAGTGAAAGGCCACCAAGCAAATATCTTTTCCAGATGAACATATACCTAGAAGCATCCACATATCCCAATTATCAACACTCAAATACAGAAAGATAGTATGACTGTTCTTTAGTTCTTACAGATGCAGAAAATAAGGAGAATTCAGAAAATGAAGCATGGCAGCAAACCATGGGCAGCCTAAACCTCACCTAATCTCTGCCTTGAACAGCAGTTCTGTTAAAACTATACCAGATGCTGCAACATTAGTTGGTTACAGTGAACTCACTATTAGCTCCTGTCACTGGAATAAACAAGTGTGCAGTTTTTTCAAAACCAAATTGTTTTCCATCTAATATCTACTTCATTTTCCTGCTCCCTCAAGCCTCTCCTGAAACCGATTTGATAATATCCACTACATTTTAAGGAGTGTTGTTTCACATTGCAAACGGTAACAGCATGGATTTTTATAATCTACGTCTTAGCAGGAGGGAATTACAGCATACCCGCAGGAAAGTTTTCTCTTGCACAATAAACGGAAAGCTTTGTAAATATAAAATAACAATTTGCATTAAAAGGTGCATGTTTAAATTTGGTATTTCCAGTTATATAAAGGGGAAGTTAATTCCAGCAAAATGACAATCGGCCACAACCTTTCCATAACAACTCTGGCTGTGGTTTTCTCCAAGCAATGTAAGGATTCATATTTTTCCAGAAGAGACAATAGGGAATCCCTCATGAATTGTTCCTTAGATTTTTAGTTCAGTACGACCCAACACTTCTGTATTAGACTCCAAAATACTACATGTAGCTGTAATAATACCAGTAATGAGTCACTATCTTTAGATCAAATTACACTTGAATTAATTATCTTCCATCTACCTCCTTTCTTTGGCTCCTCTTCCTCTGATCTGAGCATCTGATATTCCCAGCCTCTAACGTCACCATTCCCTCTTACAGCCTAGTTGTTTCCAACTGTGGCAATTTTGCTCCCCAGGAGACATTTGGCAATGTCTGAAAAACATTTTTGGTTGTTGCACCTGCAGAGTGCTACTGGTATCTAGTGGGTAGAGGCTAGGGATTTTGCTAGACCTCCCACAATGCACAAGGACAGGCCCCCAACTGGGGGTTTAAATATATTCATCTCACTTCCCAAAGTGGTGTTGGTTTGCGCTGTTCCACAGGGCAGTGCACACACCTTTAACGCTGGGGCCAGGGTGTGGCCCCAGGGCGCCTGGGTGGTTCAGTCGGTTAAGTGTCTGACTCTTGGTTTCAGCTCAGGTCATGATCTCACGATTCATGCGTTCCAGCCCTGCATTGAGCTCTGTGCTGACACATGTGGAGTCTGCTTGGGATTCTCTCTCTCCCTCTCTCTCTGCCTCTCCCTGCCATCTCAAATAAATAAATAAGTTTAAAAAAAATCTGGTCCCAAATGTCCATAGTACCAAGGTTGAGAAACCCTGCAATAACCTAACCAAAACATTAAAAAAAAAAAAAAAAGCCTTCTCAAGAATCTGCAGTGGATCCTTACTTATTACACTATACATTTTAACTTCCTCAGCTTTACTTTCAACAACTTCTAACGTACGACTTTTAACCATAACTAAATAAATATCTGATGAACTTCTATCATGTGAGGAGCTGCAAAGATACCAGAAGAGTCAGAGAGGTTGGTGCCCTCTAGAAGTTCAGCCTCTGAGGCAGGATACAGATCATTGACAAGGTGTCTAGTACAGGGCTAGCACCCGGTAGGTAAGAGGAATGGTCTCTCTCCTGCTCCTGGTTAACTCTTATCCCAGGCAGACCGTGATGAATGCCCTGTACAGAGCAATGGAAGCTTGCTTCCCACTATTCCCCATATAAACCCAACTCTTGGCTTTCTTGCAAAGAGATCAGGGCACAACATTCAGATTTCTCAGTGAGTAGTGACTGTGCACTAAGCATTCTCCGCTCCTTCCTAGTCCCGCTCGAGGATTTGTATGCAGCCAGCAAGGGCTAAAAGTGTGTGCACTGCCCTGTGGAACAGCGCAAACCAACACCACTTTGGGAAGTGAGATGAATATATTTAAACCTATATCACTAAACCTCCATTGATCAAAATCCCCAGGAAGAAAAAAAACATTTGTAAGTCCAATGTGCATTTGTTATATGGGAGAGGACTATCATAGAATAGTCCTCTCCCATATTATATCATAGAAACTCATGGTTTTCATTTTCTCTTCCTCCCTTGTCTCTTTAATTCCTAATAAATTATTTTGGTTATACTGATTAAGAATATGGTACCTATAATAAGCATTTGTATTTGGACTTCTCAAAATGCAATTTTCTACTCAGGCTTGATTATCTTTTAGTGTGCATGGTCACTCCACTCTTACTGCTAATTGAGGAATTAATGTTGTTGTCAATGGCTATGATCTAGATTGCATTTGTCAACCATAAATTGTTCCTCCTGAGATGCCTTTGGGTGTTCCCAAATTGTTTATCTCAGATTGACAGCTTTGTTCTTGATTTCAAAATATTAACAAAGTATTAACCTGTTTTGATAGAAAGATAGCAATAAAAACTTGCTTCTGGACAGAAGAGAAGACTTCGTATGTCAGATTCACATATCTCAGGTGTTGAAGAAATGAGAAGAGACATTCAATGCATAAAAGCTCTGTGCAGCCAAGAACTATCTGCAAAATGATGATTACAATTCACCACAGACCTTCATTCTCCTGGGTAGGACATAAATGATTCCACTCTAGGATATTTCCAGGGATGTCTTTATACCCTCTTTCAGACATCTTTTTCTAATGTTGATGAAAACATATTCATATTTCAGTCTATATTCATAGTTGGGCTTCCATCATGTCTAAACATAGTGACCATAAATCTATTAAAAAAAGGGATATTATGCCTGTGTTCAGGTAATGGTTGTTCTGAAAGCTAATAGAGTGTCCTATTTTTTTTCCTATTTTTTTTTTCTTTTTTGCTAGTAGAGTGTTCTAATCAAGATCTTAGCTCTAAGGCCAGCCAGACTGTCTGAGTTTGAATCCTGATCCTGCCACTTACTAGCTGTGTGACCTCTCTAAAGAGGTCTTTCCTCCAATTGTCTTAACATCAATCTATCAATCTTTTCCTGATTCAATAGCTATAAAGGAGGTTAAAAGTAGAACCTATCTCATGGGGTTGTGTTAGGCCCTAAATCAGTCATAAAAGGGGCTAGCTAGCACATAATTGACATTCAATAAATGGTAGCTTTTATTTCATCATGTGTGCATAGGCAATATCCATTAATTATGCACTCATTCTTCAAAATGAAAAAATTTCTGGGGCAATTGGGTGGCTCAGTCAGTTAAGCATCTGGCTGTTAGTTTTGGCTCAGGTCATGATCTCAAGATTCATGGGTTCTGACCCTGCATCAGGCTCCAAGCTATCAGCTTGGAACCTGCTTGAGGTTCTCTCACTCCCTGTCATTTATACTATCTCTCTCTCCTTCTCAAAAGGAATAAACTTAAAAAAAAAAACTGAAAGAATTTCCTGGAGCACCTGGGTGGCTCAGTCGGTTAAGTGTCCCACTCTTGATTTTGGCTCAGGTCATGATCTCGTGGTTTGTGAGTTTGAGCCTCCATGACAGGCACTGCGCTGACAGCCTGGAGCCTGCTTGGGATTCTCTTTTTCCTTCTCTCTCTGCCCTTCCCCTGCTGGTGTTCTCTCTCTCTCTCAAAATAAATAAATAAACTTAAAAAAAATTTTCCTGATTATAGTTGTTACAGATACTAATTGTAACAAAATAGTAATGACATAAACAGACATGAAAAAAGGAAGTAAAAGTCCTTTCTGACCCTTCCCCTTAAAAATAACCACTGTTAAGAGCTTGGTATAGATCTTTCCAGACATTTTTATGCATAAGCTCATTCAGACATACACACACACATACCCGCACATACACAGGCTTATATATTCATACCCATGTACATGAGCTAATATTTTTCTTTCAGGTTTCTGGGTTTGGTTTCCTCTCCTTTAAAATTGTGAATATCTTCTCCTCAGTGACTTAACTTTTTTAATGTTTATTTATTTACTTTGAGAGAGAGAGAGAGAGAGAGCACAATCTGGGAAGGGGCAGAGAGGAAAAGAGAATCCCAAGCAAGCTTCACACTGTCAGGGTGAGCCCAATGCAGGGTTCAATCTCATGAATTCTGAGATCATGATCTGAGTGAAAATCAAGAGTCAGACACTTAACCTACTGAGTCACCCTGGTACCTCCTCAGTGATTTATCTTTATGTTTAACTCTAATCCTTTTGGACTTTATTTTTGTATGTATTATTAAATAAGAATACGATATTTCCCCACATGGTTATCCCATTATCTTAGCACCAATTATTAAACAATTCCTTTCTTCCCTCATTGATTTGAAATGCTAATTTTAACATATACTAAATTCTTATATATTTAAGAGTCTATTTCTAGACTCTATTCTGTTCCATTCATCTATCAATCCATTCCTGCCTCAATAACACACTGTTTTAATTATACTGATTTTATAATATATTTTGGTATTTGTATAGTAATCTCTACCTCTTCTTAGCAAAATCATAGTTATTTTTAATTTCACAGATACTGGAATTCACTGAGGTAAGAAAAATAGGGAGTCACTATGAGTCAACTACTCAGAGAGTATTATATAAACTGAACTTTATCAATAAGAATAGGATCTTATTGTTACCAGAAGTAACTGAGAAATGTTTTTAAAAAATATAAAGTCCCCAAATAGATATTTGGTGTATTTATACACTGCTGTATAAAAAATACCATTGCTTTATCAGTAATTTGAAACTTGGGCAAATGAAATCTATCTAATCTTAGTTTCCAGTAAGGATAGGAAAAAAGAAGATAAACTTCCATTATAAGACAAGTTTAGGCTAATACATATTGGAATTTCCTAGTTATGAAGAGAGCATACTTGAGTTATGTTATCTTTTTTACTGTAAATTCTTAAGAAAGGCTCAGCTCACTACTTGCACAAAAGTGGCATGAATCTAGTTCTTTTACCCAACAAGAAATGGGACTGAAAAACCTCCTGTCCAATACCTAAGTCACTCTGAGATTGTGATGTTTCTGTTGTTTAAAGTCACATTTTTATTCTATTTAAGAGCCAATGAATAAAATTACATACACTAAATACTAATTAATAATAAAAATGTGGTGAAAACTAGCTTGAATAGCTATTAGCTTGAATAAATAATAGGCCTTGTATCACTTGTCTGAAAAAAACTCATATTTAGCCTAAAAGTTCTTCAAGCAATATATCTGCAAGCATATTTTACCCTCTGAGAAAGCAATTACTAAGTAGTAGAAAGGAATGAACATGTATTTCCATGTTATATATGGTAACAATAAATAAAAAATAGATCATATAGGCAAATGCAAAAATAAAGTTATAAGAAATACAAATATAACCAAAGAGTAAACAAATGCTTCTGACCTGAAGCAGTAACTGGTACTGGATTTGTTCTACTGTAACAAACAACAGGACACCAGAGAAGATACATAAAACAATTGTTTTCAGACAGTGAATAACAGAGGAAGCAGAACTATAACCCCTGAGAGAAGGGATACAAATAAAGTGAGGCTTGTGATGGTCCCAGTTTTCTTTCAGGAGCTACTTTTTGGATTGTGATGCAGGGAAGGGTAATTCTAGGAGAACATGGCAACTTTGTTGAATTGAGGAAACAGTGATCAGAGTTAGGGAGGCTGAGGCAGCTGAAATCTTCAGGGCAGAGTACCAGAAACGAGTAAGCTAGGCAGAGCAAGAGCTAGAAATCTGAAGAGGATCCCCCTTGCATCTTTGGTTAACACACAGAGTAAGACTCTATGAGGCCAGGCAGAGAACATTAGTGAAGGAGCTCTAAGATGAACAACCCCCAGAGCTCACAGAGATCTGCAAGCTGTTCAAATTCTGACCAAAGAGAAGGACCGTGGAAGTACAGTTGACCCTTTAACAACATGGGTTTGAACTACACAGGTACACTTACACATGGACTTATTTTTGATAAATACAATACAGTACTGTAAATGCATTTTTCTTATGTTTTTCTTAATAATATTTTCTTTTCTCTAGCTTACTTTATTGTGTGAATACAGTATATAATACTATAACATACAAAATATGTGTTAGTCTTCCTGTCAACAGTAGGCTATTAATTAGTAGTTAAGTTTTGGGACTCAAAAGTTTTATGTGGATTTTTGACTGCACTATGAGAGGGGTTGGATCAGTGCCCCTACCCCAGTGTTCTTCAAGGGTCAACTACACATTGATGAAAATTCTTACATTATTGCAGAAGTGGCACACCACTATTTAAAGGTACACTAATAATTTAAGATGCATGCCATAAACCTTATATCAACCATTAAAAAGTAAAATGAAGTAATATAATAAATTAGTTAATGGAAGACGTAAAATGGAATACTAAAAAATATTCAATTAATCCAACAGACAGGAAAAGAAGAAAAAAGAAAGTATATGGGGCAAGTAGAAAACAAATAGCAAAACAGTAGATTTAAACCTAACCATATCAATAATTACACTTAATGAAGATGGACTAAATTTTCCCATTAAACATCAGAGGGGCCCCTGAGTGGCTCAGTCAGTTAAGCATCTGACTTCAGCTCAGGTCTTGATCTAACCACTCGCGGGTTCGAGCCCGGTGTCGGGCTCTGTGCTGACAGCTCAGAGCCTGGAGCCTGCTTCAGATTCTGTGTCTCCCTCTGTCTGTGCCCCTCCCCTACTCACACTCTGTCTCTCTCTCTCTCTCTCTCAAAAATAAGTAAACATTTAAAAAATAAATAAGTAAAAAGTCAGAGATTGTCCAACTGGATAATAAAGTCTAACTACATTCTGTCCACAAGAAATTCACTGTGAATGTACAGACAGAGGAAAAATATAAGTAAAAGGATGGAAAAAGATATACCATGTAAACATGAAACATAAGAAAAGTGGAATGACTATCTTCATATTAGACAAAGTAGACTTTAGAACAAGGAATACTCCCAGAGATAAAGAAAGATGTTTTATAATAAAGTGTCAAGTCACTAGGAAGAAATGACATTCCTAAATGGGAATACACCCAATTGCTTCAAATTACATGAAGGAAAAACTGACAAAATTGAAAGGAGAAAAAGACAAATCCACAATTAGAGTTGGATATTTCAGCACCTCTCTCCACAATTAAAAGAAATAGTAGACAGAAAAGTAAATAGGAATATAAACAACTTGAATAATTCTGTCAAATAACTGAATCTAATTGACTTTTATAGAACACTTCACCCAGCAATGGCAGACTTTACAGTATAATCAGTGCCAGTGGAACATTTACCATATACTGGGCCGTAAAACTAGTCTCAATAAATTCAACAGGATGGAAATCACATGGAGGACTTCTCTGACAAAATGCAACTTGACTAGAAATCAATAACTGAAAGGTATCTGCAAATTACAAAATATCTGGAAATTAAACCATGAGTCACAAAAGAAATGAGAAGAGAAAAAGAGAAAATATTTTTCAAAGTTTGTGGGATGCAGCTAGCTAAAGCTTGGCTTTAGAGAGAATTTTATTGTACTTTTGTACTGTAAAATTTCCATTTGTTTTGAAAAATAATTTCTATACCTTTATACATATTTTTTATTTGATGTGACATTGTCATCATAGCTTCTTTGTTAAGCTGTCTGCTTCATTTGGTATTATACATAAATATTGGGCTTCACTAATTGCTAGATGATTGCTCTGTTGTTCTACAAAATGTCCTGGGGAGGTAAAAGGCCAGGGCTCAAGTGCCACAGAGTCTGGCTGTTCTTACAGATATTTAATAAATTTTTTTGAATAAATGTTTCTTCATTTGATATATTCCCTCAGGACAATTACTATTTACCAGTTATGGTTGTTTCACTGGGGAACAGGTACCTGGAGTGCCTCAGATAACCATTCCAGAAGAACCCCCACACTATTTTTCCACAGTGGCTGCACCAGTCTGCATTCTCTTTCCAAAGGGAAAGAGAGTTCTCTTTCTTGTGGGATACCATTAAGTACACCAACATACATGTAACAGAAGTACCAGAAGGAGAGGGGAAAGGAGCAGGAAAAAAATTAGACAAAATGATGACTTGACAACATCCTAAATTTTATTTTTAAAAATCTACACACTTGGGGAACCTGGGTGGCTCAGTCAGTTAAGCGTCCGACTTCAGCTCAGGTCATGGTCTCCCAGTCCATGGGTTTGAACACCGCGTAGGGCTCTGTGCTGACAGCTCAGAGCCTAGAGCCTTCTTTGGATTCTGTTTCTCCCTCTCTCTCTCTCTGCCCCTCCCCCATTCACATTGTCTCTCTCTGTCTCTCAAAAATGAATAAATGTTAAAAAGATAAATAAAATAAAAATCTACACACTGAAGAAATTCAAAGAACTCAAAGTATGATAGATGCTATATAGCAGTAATATCTATATCTCACTGGAATTAAGCTAGTGTAAGTCTAAAGTAGGTTCTAATATGTTAAGATGTATTTAGTAAACCCTAGAGAAACCACTAAAAAAATAATTAAGGAAATAACAAAAAACAGTGAAAAATATTGTTAAAAGAAGTAAAATGTTCCACTAGAAAATATTTACGTAAAACAAAGAAAGTAGTACAGGAAGAAAAAAGGAACAAAAAAGATGAGACATATCGAAAACAAAATGTAAAATAGCATATGTAAGTTCAACTATATCCATAATAAATTAAATGTGAGTGTACTAATCAATCAATCAAATAGCCAAAACTGTCAGGCTGAAAAAAAAGACTAAAAGGAAAAATATATATATATTCTGTCAGTTTTGCATTTTGGTGGCTCTGTTGGTAAATGCATATATATGTTTATAATACAATTATATAAAAATATATGCCTATAATACAGGTAAACATTTATGTTTATAATTATAAGCATAAGTTTATAAAAAATTATGTTTTGATAATACAATTATAAACATATGTTTGTAAAAAATCGTGCTTTTATAATATAATTATATAAACATATGTTTATAATATGCTGTTGTTTATACTACAATTATAAGCCTATATGTTTATAATACAATTATAAACATGTTTATAAAAAATCATGTTTTGAGAAGGAGGGCATTTGTTGGGATGAGCACTGGGTGTTGTATGTAAGCAATGAATCACGGGAACCTACCTCCAAAACCAAGAGCACACTGTATTCACTGTGTGTTAGCTAACTTGACAATAAATTATATTAAATAAATAAATACATACATACATAAATACATAAATAAACTTCAAAAAATCATGTTTTTATAATACAATTATATAAACATATATGCACCTACCAACAGAGCCACCAAAATGCAAAAACTGACAGAATTAAAGAGAGAAATAGACAATTCAACAGTAATAGTCAGAGGCTTCAGTACTCCACTGTCGATAATAGAATAACTAGAAAGAAGATAAACAAGGAAACAGAGACTTCAACATTTATAAACCAACTATACTTAAAAGACCTTTATAGGCCACCCAAACAACAGCAAAATGCATATTATTCTCCAGTGCACATTCACCAGGATAGATCATTGCTAGACTATAAAACAAGTATCAGTAAATTTTTAAAAATTTAAATTATATAAAGTATATTCTACAGCCATAATGGGGTGAAAGAGGAAAATCAATAACAAAGAAATTGGGGACTCACAAATATGTGGAATTAAATAATATATTCCTAAATAACTAATGTATCAAAATAGAAATAACAAGGAAGATATAAAAATACTTTGAGAGGAATCAAAATGAAGCTACAATTTGCCAAAAATTATGTAATGCAGCTAAAATAGTACTTAGAGGGAGAGTTATAAATGTAAACACCAAACTTAAAAAGAAGAAATATCTTACATTGATAACCTAAACTTCCACCTAGAAACACTGTGGAAAAGAAAGCAAAATGAACCTGAAGCAGACAAAAGGAAAGAAATAACAGAGATTAGAGCATAGATAAATAAAACGGAAAATTGAAAAACAGCACAGAAAAATTTAAAGGATCAATTTGGCTCTTTGAAAAGAAAAGAAAATTGACAAATATTTAGCTAGTCTGACCACACAAAAGGAAAAAGACTCAGATTGAAATAATCAAAAATGAAAGGGGGCACAATACTACTAACTTATAGAAATTTTAAAAGATTATAAGGAAGAGTCACTTGTCAGCCAAAGATGGCTGCACTCAGGCTAGTTGAGCAAAGGTTGGAGTGAGCCCCCATTCACTCAGCCCCCTGTCAGAGGAGGACTGGTGGAGGCACCAACTGCTGTGCAGAGAGCATAAGGCTCAAGATGGATAATCGTGAACCAGATGATATTGTCAAGGAAATTTAATTTTCAGTACCATAACCAGAAAAATTAATGAACTCCCAGAAGCAGAAAGGAATCTCTTTGAACATGGATCAACATATATTGGACTTAATGCTGCTTTCTGTGGTCTAAGAGCAAATAGTCTTTATCAACACATCTTAAATGTGACACAGGCTCATATAGCTGCTGGCTTACCAATCGCAGTGATCCCATTTATTACAGCACATGCATCTTACAAAGGTTTTGTAAATTTACCTTTGAATACAGATGATTTGACTTGTGAAACCTGTACCATAACACAGGTCTTATATCCTGTTTTCTTGGTGTTACCTATGAATGGTTGTAGAGCAGTTAGATATGAACCAGCCCTGCTACCAGAGAAAGGAAGCATCTTAACTTACTGGACTAGAATTTCTAAGCCTGTCTTTAGAAAAATGTTACTTCCCATTTGCTCTGACTGTGTTTGTAGCATACCTTGGATCTAGACAATATAAACTAATTAGAAAGTCTCTTCAGATACCTGAAACTGGCCTGGAAATTCAGTGACTGTTAAACAAATGTGCACACAAAAATAAAATTGTAATGTATGATTAAACATCTAGGTGTGAATTTTAAAAAGATTATAAGGAATACTATGAATAACTGTATGCTAACGAATTAAATAAGTAGAAGAGACAAATGCCTAAAAGAGACACGGAAAAATTGACTATTGAAATTGAATTAAAAAAGAAATAGAAAACTCAAATAGACCTATAACAAGTAAAAAGATAGAGGTATAATTAGAAAACTACCAAAATAAAATTTTCAGGCCCAGATATCTTCACTAGTGAATTCTACCAAACACTGAAATAAGAATTAATACCAACTCTTCACAGACTCTTCAAAAAAATAGAAGAGGATGAAACACTTTCCAAATCATTCTATTATACCAGTATTCCGCTGACACCAAAACCAGAAGACATCACTAGAAAAGAAAATTGACCGATAGCTTCTGTGAAAACAGATACAAAATTCTACAATAAAATACTAAGCAAACTGAAACCAGAAACATATAAAAAGAATTATGCACCATTATCAAGTGAAATTTATCCCAGAAATGTAAAGTTGGTTTAACATCTGAAAATCAATGAATGTAATACATATCAACAAAACAAAGGACAAAAACCACATGATCATCTCAATAGATGCAGAAAAAGCATTTGACAAAATTTAAACTTTCACGATTAAAAAAAAAAACTCAACAAGAAATAGAAGGGCACTTCCTTAATCTAATAAAGGGCATGTCTAAAAAATGTACAGCTAGCATAATGGTAAAAGACTGCTTTCCCCCTCAGATCAGGAATAAGACAAAGATGTCTCCTCTTGCTACCTCTATTCAATATTATACTGGAGATTCTAGCCAGGGCAGTTAGTCAAGATAAAGAAATAAAAGGCATCCAGATTGGGAAGGAAGAAGTAAAATGCTTTCTGTTAGCAGATGCAATGATTTTTATGTAGAAATTCTAAAGAACTTACTAAAAAAGATTAAAACTAGTAAATGAGTTCAGGATGGCAAGATAAAAGATTGATATACAAAAATCAACTGCAGGTATATACATTTCCAGTAATCAATCTAAAAATGAAACTAAGAAAACAACTCCAAAGAAATAAAATACTGAGGAATAAATTTTAATAAAATAAATGCAAAACTTATGCTTTAAAATATATTTCAAAAACTATAAAACGTTGAGGGGCCCCTGGGTGGCTCAGTCAGCTAAGCACCCAACTTCAGCTTAGATCATGATCTTGTGACTCCTGAGTTTGAGCTCAGGCTCTGTGCTGACAGCTCAGAGCCTCGAGCCTGCTTCAGATTGTGTCTCCCTCTCTCTCTGCACCTCCCCGCTCACATGCTGTCTCTCTCTCTCTCTCTCTCTCTTAGAAATAAATAAACATTAAATTTTTTTTTAAAAACTATAAAATGTTGAAAAAATTAAGATGATTTAAATAAATGGGAAAACAACCTACATACATGGATTGGAAGACTTAATATGGTTAAGATAGCAATACTCACAAATTGGTCTATAGATGCAGTGTATTTACAAGCATTCCAGCTGATTTCTTTGTAGACATTTCAAGCTGATTCATATGGAAATTTAAGGGACCCAAAATAGCCAAAAAAATCTCAAAAAACAAGAACAAATTTGAAGAGCTCCTACTTCCCTATTTCAAAACTTATTAGAGGGGCGCCTGGGTGGCGCAGTCGGTTAAGCGTCCGACTTCAGCCAGGTCACGATCTCGCGGTCCGTGAGTTTGAGCCCCGCTTCGGGCTCTGGGCTGATGGCTCAGAGCCTGGAGCCTGTTTCCGATTCTGTGTCGCCCTCTCTCTCTGCCCCTCCCCCGTTCATGCTCTGTCTCTCTCTGTCCCAAAAATAAATAAACATTGAAAAAAAAATTAAAAATAATAATAATAATAATAATAATAATAATAATAATAAAAAAAGAAAGCTAAGTAGTCAAGACTGTGTGGTTTTGATGTAATGACTCACACTGAAAGTCAATAAATACACCTTCACATTTACAATGAATTGATTTTTGACTACAGTGCTGAGACAATTCAATGAAGGAAAGTGTATACTTTTTAAACAAATGATGCTGGGACCACGAATATTCACACACAAAAGAATAAATTGGATAGCCTACTTCACACCATGTACAAAAACTAACCCCAAACGAATCAAAGACACAAGTGTAATAGGTATAATTATAAAACTCTTAGAGGAAAACATAGGAGTAAGTCTTCATAATCTTGAATTAGGCAATGGTTTCTTAGATATGATACTGAAAGCATAGAAAACAAAAGAAAAAATAAATTAAGCATTATAAAAATTAAAGACTCTTGTGCTTCAAAAAAATTAAAAAATAAATTAAAACTCTTGTCCTTCAAAAGATACCATCAAGAAAATGAAAAGACAATTCACAAAATGGGAGGAAATTTGTAAAGTATATAAAGAACTCTTGTAACTCAGTAATAAAAAGACAACCTAGGTAAAGAAGGGCAAAAAATTGAATTTCTCCAAAGACGTACAAATGTACACCAGCAAAGCAAAACCACAATGAGATGCCACCTCATACCCAATAGGATAGCTATAACCCTAAAGATAATAACAAAGATGGTAAAAATGTGGAGAAATTGGAGCCCCCGTACACTACCACTAGGAATGTACAGTGGTACAGCCTGTAAGCAGTCTGGTAGTTCCTCCAAAGATCAAACATAGAGTTACCACATGGCCCAGCAATTTTACTCCTAATATATACCTAAGAGAAATGAAGACCTATGTTCGTGTGGTAAGTTGTGCACAAATGCTATAGCAGCATTATTCATAAGAGGAAAAAAAAAGTGGCAACAACAGCAACAACTGATGAATGGTTAAGTAAAATGTGGTCTGGTTGTATAATGGAATATTACTTGGCAATACAAAGAAATGAAGTACTAATACATGCTATACCTTGGATAAATTTTAAAAACATTAGCCTAGGGGTACCTGGGTGATTCAGTCAATTAAGTGTCAGACTTTGTCTCAGGTCATGATCTCACAGTTCATGTGTTCAAGCCACACCATCAGTGCAGAGCCTACTTGGGATTCTCTCTCTCCCTCCGTCTCTGCCCCTCCCCAACTTGCACTTTCTCTCTCTCAAAATAAATAAATAAACTTGAAAAAAAATTTTAGTCTAAGTGAAAGAAGCCAGCTTCAAAAGACCACACATTACATGATTCCATTTATATGAAATGTTCAGAATTGTCAAATCTATACAGATAGAAAGTAGATTATTGTGTACCCAAGGCTGGAAGAGTTGGGGGTAAATGTGCAGTGACTGAAATGATCTAAAATTAATTGTGGTGTTGATTGCACAACTCTGAAAAATACTAAAAACCATTTAATCATTCACTTTAAATAGACAAATTAGGGGCACTTAGGTGGCTCAGTTGGTGAAGCATCTGACCTCAGCTTAGGTCTTGATCTCAGGGTCGTGAGTTCAAGCCCTGAAATGGAGGGTACTTAAAAAAAATGGATGAGTTATATGGTGTTGGAATTATATCTCAATAAAGATATATTCATTTCAATAAATGAAAAAGAAAAGAAAAAAATCTATTTAAAAGTCATAGCAAAATATAACACACTTTTAAGGTATAAATACCAACAAAGCCACTTTCTTAATCGAGGAGTAATTCAAAGTAATTCAAAGGCAAAGTAATTAAAAGGCAAAGACCTGATAAATGGCATGTACCAAAAAAAAAACCCAAAACCAACAACTAAAACTGAAAAAAACCCTAAAATAAAACATACCTAATGGTGAAGCTACCAGATGCTTTCACGCTAAGACTGGCAATAAAGTGGGACATTTACTTTCACCACTTCTCCACTTTTCTGGAGGGCCTATCTTGTGCAATAAAGTCAGAAAAAGAAAGGCTCAAAAGTTGAAAAGAAAGAAGAAAAACTTTCTTCATTCACAGGGACATATTTGTGTCTGAAGGAAATCCTAAGAAGTGTACAAAAAGGCTTATAGGACTAATAAGTGATATAAATAAGGTCATATGATACAAGGTCAATATACAAAAACCTATTATATTTTTATGTACCATCAACAAACAATTAGAAAATGAATATTAGCATCATTTATAATAATATGCAGAATGAAAGGATAAATTTAACAGTATATACAAGATACAATGAAAACTCAAACATTGCTCACCAAAATTTTTTTTCTTTCTTTATGCATTCTTTTTTTATTTTATTTATTTATTTATTATTATTTTAATATGAAATTTATTGTCAAATTTGTTTCCATATGGCTGAACAAAAATTTAAAAGACCTAAGTAGTGAAGAGATGAACATAGATTGTTCATGCATTGGAAAACAGAACCTCAATCTATAGATTCAACGCAATCTCTATCACAGTTTCAGAAGGATTTTTGAAATTGAAAAGCTGATTTTAAATCCAAAAGACCTAAGATAGTCAAAATAGCTTAGAAGAAGGACAAAGTGGAGGTCTTCTTACACAGCCTGATTTTAAGACTTACTATAAAGCTATAATAATCAAGAAAGCGAGGAAGAATCCAGAAATATATTTATGCATTGGTGGATATTTGATTTGATCAATTGACTTTCCCCAAAGTTTGCAAGGTGATTGAATGGGAAAAGAATACTCTTATCAACAAATGGTGCTGGCACAACTGGATATCCTTATGAAAGCAAAACAAAACGCTTGACCTTTTTCTCACTCCACACACAAAACTTAACTCAGAATGTCTTATATACCTAAATGTAAGAGCTAAAACTTCAAGGAGAAAACTTTGGAGAAAATCTTTGCAATCTTGGGATAAGCAAAGAATTCTTATGACACAAAAAGCACAAACCATAAAAAAAATTATAAATTGACTTCACCAGAATTTAAAACTTCTCCCCATTAAATTTTTTTTAATGTTTATTTTCGAGAGAGACAGAGACAGAATGCGAGTGGCTTGGGGCAGAGAGAGAGGGAGGCACAGAATCCGAAGCAGGCTCCAGGCTCTGAGCTGTCAGCACAGAGCATGACGTGGGGCTCAAACTATTGAACTGTGAGATCATGACCTGAGCCGAAGCCAGACGCTCAACCGACTGAACCACCCAGGTGCTCCAAAACTTCTCCCCGTTGAAAGAAAGCATTAAAGAAATAAAAAGGTAAACCACAGACTACAGAAAATATTGAAAATACATATATTTAACAGGTGATTCATTACTAGAATATTACTAGAATAGAAAATAGAATAATGAAACTTCTGTAACTCAAGACAACCCAAATAAGAAAATGGGCAAAAGATTTGAAGAAGTATTTCTCAATAGAAGAGCTAGAAATGACTCATAAGCACATGAAAGGATGCTCAATGTCCAGTCATCAGGGAAATGGAAATCGAACCATAAGATTTACTACCCACATTTAAAAAGACTGCCTGCCAGTACTAACTATGAGTAACTTATGTGCAGCAAGTTCAATACTTGTATGTCGCTAATGGCATGTAAGTGATAACATTTATTTTGGAAAACAGTTTGATATTCTCTTAGAAAGTTAAACATGTTTACCATATAGTCCAGCAATCCTACTTGTAAGCATTTACCTAAGAGAAGTGAAAACACATATCCACACAAAGACATTCACAAGAATGTTCATATCAATTTTGTTAGCAATAGTTAACACCTGGAAACAAACCAAAAGTTCATTAAAAAGTGAAAAGTTAGGGGTGCCCCCGTGGCTCAGTTGGTTAAGTGTCCAATTTCGGCTCAGGTCATGATCTTGAGGTTCATGGGTTTGGGCCCCGCTTCGGACTGTGTGCTGATAGCTCACATCTGGAGCCTGCTTCAGGTTCTGTGTCTCCCTCTCTCTCTCTGCTCCTCCCCCTGCTTGTGCTCTGTCTCTATCTCTCAAAAATAAATAAACATTTTTAAAAATTTTTAAATAAAAATCAACAAGAAAGTTTCACTTAGAACCACAAAGTCAGAACATGATATTAAGAGTAGCCTTTAGAGCTGATTAGAAACTCAAACTCACTTCAAACTTAATGATATAGGTAAATTAAAAGTAAAAGAATAAAAAAAGATATACCACCCCAAAAAAGCTACCCTTCAAACATTAATCAAAGGAAACCTGGAGCGGTTATATTAACATCAAAGTAGACTTTCTAACAAAAAAATTACCAGGGATAAAAAGGGACATTGCACGATAATACAATGTTCAATTCACCAAGCAGACATAACAATCTAAATGTGTGTACACATGACAACAGAACTGCAATAGTGCATGAAGCAAGAGCTGACAGGACTGAAGGGAGACATAGACAAATCCACAGGTAAACACTCCTCTCCCTGTAATGGGACCAGTAGGTGGAAGATTAGCAAGGATCTAGAAGAACTGACAACACTATCAACGAACTGGATCTAACTGGTAGTTATAGGACATTCCAACAGTTAACAGCAGAACATACATTCTTTTCCAGTACATATATAATATTCACCAAGATAGAGCAGTTGAACCATAAAACAAACTTTAATAAATTTGAAAGAATTAAAATCATACGAGGTGTGTTCTCTGAACTTAATGAAATTAAGCTAGAACTCAGTAAGAGAAAGATGAAAATCTCCAGATGCTTGGAAATTAACACACTTCTAAGTCACTCAAAGTCAGAGTGGAAGTCCCAAAGGAAATTAAAATTGAAACTAGAACTTAGCAAAATTTGTGGGATGCACCTAAATCAGTGATTAGAGGGAAATTTATAGCATTCAATGCTTGTATTGGAAAAGAGAAAAGGTCTCAAACCATAGTCTAAGTTTCCACTTCAAGAAACTAGAAAAAGAAGAGCAAAATAAACCTACCACCAGTAGAAAGAAGGAAACAAACATTGAAGAAATCACCAAATTTGAAAACGGAAAAGTAGGGAAACTTAGTGCCAATCCTCTGAAAAGATCAATAAGACTGATAAACCTCTAGAAAGACTGGCAAGAGACAAGACACTAATTACCAATATCAGGAATGAGAGAGGAGATATCATTACAGATTCCACAGGCATTAAAAAGAGGAAGGGGCATGAGGAAACTTTGCAGATGATGGATATGTTTGTTTTCATGATTATGGTGATGGTTTTACAGATGTATACATACATAAAACTTACCAAATTATGTATTTTAAATACATAGTTTATTGTATGTAAAGCATACTTCAATAAAACTATTTTTAAAAACCCTTTATGGAACAGAACATTTTCCCTTGGAGATGGTTAGAGCCCTCACTGCATCCATTACCTGCTGTCATAGCTGTCCGTACCCCTGTACATCATTCCTCCACCATTGACTTTCTCAAATCACAATAACCGTCCCTACCTAATACTTCTAGTGTGTACAATAAAATACTATATTTTCTACCCACTCCTATCTCATCTTCGATGCACTGAATTATAAAACTGAAAGAAATTAGTGTCTACTGTGGCTTGATTCACTTAAGTAGAGAATAGTTTCTATCGTCTAGTATCATCAATTATAACAGACTGGAATTATTCACAAGTATGTTCACCAGAGAGTTCCTAAAGGAACATGAGTCAAAAGCCAGTTTGGGCTCCAGGGAGAATCCACTGACTTCAGTGAGGCTGTAGATTACAGAATTTTACCTAAATGATCCCAGTGGGGTAGTGAAACCCAGGTGAAGTTCATTCAGTGCACAGCACATCTTGACACTGAAAGAAGTACAACCTTGGAAACATAGCATGTAATTACAAGCTAGAACTCTCTCAGGCACACAATGCTTGAGCACCATAAGATTGATCTCTTTGCTTTCATTTTTTGTTAAGCAGCAATATACAATTTATGGATTCTAACATCACAGTAATAGCTTCTTCTTCATTGAGAATTCACAACAACATATACTCTCACATTCCCGTTTACAGTGTGCAGCAAACACTTGATTTCAGGAGGCTAAAAAACAGAAAGGGTGCACAGAGTGAGCCTCCTTTTTGGTGGAAGCTTTAATTCACACATTTCTCTGTTGGTACAACCTACTTGGGAGCTTTCTCCTCCTACCCTACCCTCAACTAGCTTCCTCCATGACCTTCCTCTCTCCTGTCTCATCCTATCTATCACAGAGTAGTTTACAGCATGCTCTACCATATCTTTGTTCCTTTAAAAACGGAGATACAAACACCTATCCTGCAAGACTAATGTACAGATTTGAAACACAAAAACACACACAGAGCAAACACTAGCAGAGTGATCTGTATAATAGACACTCAAAACAGTGCAAATTCACTTTACTTTCACCTTCCTTTCTAATACCAAAGTAGCAGCAACCAGAGAAAAGAAGAAAATGTGCAGGCACAAGAATGGTGAAAAGCAGAAGAATCGTGCCAAATGCCTGTTTTCTCTTCTCAGAACACAAGTTTTGCTCAAAATGATCACTCTTGAGCATATCCCTCTGTTCTATAGCAGTTCACCTGGCTCAGGTAGGAGGCTTAGGTGGCCCAACTACTAACACACTTCTATTCTTCCTTTGCTTCAAACCACCACTCAAAAATTGCTCATTTATTTGGAATATCGTAGATATTTAGCACACCCTTTTCCTGGCTATTATCTGTCATTATTTAAACACACTAAGACTCTACTTAAAGAAGGAAAGAAAAAAAAAAAAAACTATCTCTAGCTTCTTCCCACTCCACCTATAAATGCCTGGTCTCTTGCCTCTTTTTCATAGCCAAACTCTATAAATGTTTTTCCACTTCTCACCTCACATTTACTCCTCAATTTACCACAAACTGGCTGCTGCTCAAATCATCTAACCATTTATTCTACAACTACTTGAAGTGCCTCTACTCTCTGCTAGACATTTCTAGGTGCAAAGAAGCCAGTGTGATTGGATGGAAAGAAGCATGAGATGTAATAAGAAGGGTAATCAAAAGCCAGGTCATGGAGCACCATGTTAGCCATAATAAGAATTTGGATTTTTCTTTGAGTGAGATGAGAAGCCATTGGGAGATTTTGAAAAGAAAGATATGACAAGGTCAGGGGTGCCTGGGTGGCTTAGTCAGTTAAGCGTGCAATTCTTGATCTCAGCGCAGGTCTTGATCTCAGGGTTGTGAGTTCAGGCCCCACATTGGGCTCCACTCTGGGCATGAAGCCTACTTTAAAAAAAGAAAAAGAAAAAGAAAAAAGAAACATATATGACAGGGTCTAATTATATTTTAAAAGGATCACTGTAGCTGCTATAAGAATAGACAGAAGCAAGGGGTAGGGGGCAAGGGTCAAAACAGAGACAAGTAAAGTGATTACTGAAATAATCCAAGTGAGGGATGATGGTGTCTTGGACCAGACGAGTAGCATTGGAACTAGTAAGAATGATTCTGATTCTCATTGGTTTTGAAAATGAAGTTGATAGAATTGTTAGAAGGGGATGTGAGAGACAAAGGAAAGTCAAGAATGGCTCAAAGTCTTGCCCTAAACAACTGGAAAAATGAAGCTACCACTTACTGAGAAAGGAAGTCACAGGGAGGGTCTGATTTGGGCAGGTGATGGAAGTAGAAAATCAAAAGTTCAGTCTTGAGGTGCCTGGATAGCTCAGTCGGTCGAGCATTCAACTCTTGATTTTGGCTCAGGTCAAGGGACTGAGCCCCACATCAGGCTCTGAGCTGACAGTGCAGGGCCTACTTGGGATTCTCTCTCTCCCTCTGTCTCCACCTCTTCTCTGCGTGCAGGTGGTGCTCTCTCTCTCTCTCTCTCTCTCTCTCTCTCATTCTCTCTCTCTCTCTCTCTCTCTCTCAAAAATAAATAAATAAATAAATAATATTTTTTAAAA
The DNA here is from genome assembly GCF_018350155.1 of Leopardus geoffroyi. Taxonomy (NCBI): domain Eukaryota; kingdom Metazoa; phylum Chordata; class Mammalia; order Carnivora; family Felidae; genus Leopardus; species Leopardus geoffroyi. Next base: position 31,999,283 of record NC_059341.1, on the reverse strand, counting down.
AGCTCAGTCTTATATATACTAAGTTTGAATTGCTTAGTACACAGCTAATTTGAGAATGGTTAATTTTGTGAGTCTGAAATTCAAAGGAGAGGTCTGGGCTAGAAATATAAATCCAGGAGCTATTAGCATATAAATGATATTTAAAACCACATGCCCCAAAAATGGATCCATAAATATAGAGAACAAACTGATGGTTGCCAGAGGGGAAGGAGATGGGGGATGGCCAAAGTGGGTGACAAGGAGTGGGAGATACAGGCTTCCAGTTACGGGATGAGTAAGTCATGAGGATAAAAGGTACAGCATAGGGAATAATAGTCAATGGTGTTATAATAGCCTTGTATGGTGACAGATGGTAGCTACACTTGTGGTGAGCATAGCATAGCATATACAGTTGTCAGATCACTATGTTGTATGTATGTATGTATGATCACCTAAAACTAATGCAGTGTTGTGTGTCAACTATACTTCAATTTAAAAAAAATTAAGATAAAATAACCTAGACAATAAGTAGCAAGAAAAGTTTAAAGCCTGAGCCCTGGGGCGCTCCTTTATTTAAAGGGTAAAATGAGGAAGATCCAATGAAATAGAAGGAGCAGGCAATAAAATAAAGTAGTAGTAATGTCCCTGAAGCCATTAATGTCCCTGATAGTATTTTATGAATGGGGAAGAACTCTGAATTGTTTTTGAGAAGTCCAGTAAAACGAGAACTAAAAATTAACTATTAAATTTAGAAACATTCATATCTCTTTTATTGTAACAGCTTTATTGAGATATAATTCACATATCATACAAGTCACCCTTTTACAGTGTAGAATTTAATGGTTTTTAGTATATTCAAAGAGTATTGCTGCCATCAACACAATCAATTTTAGGACATTTTCATCACCTTACCCATGATCATCCATAGTTGTAAAATATATCAGTACTTCATTCCTTTTTAAGACTAAATACTATTCCATTGCATGGATATGCCAAATTTTGTTTACCCATTCATCAGTTGATGGACATTTGGGTTGTTTTAATCATTTGGCTATTATGAGTAATAATATGCTCCTCTGAACATTTGTGTACAATTTGTTTGTGTAGACATATGCTTCCATTTCTATTGACTATATATTTCTGGGTCAAATGTTAACTTTTTGAGGAACTACCTAATTGCTTTCCACAGAGGCCATACCATTTTACATTCCCACCAGAAGTTTATGAGGGGTTCTAATTTCTCCATATCCTCACTAACCATTCTTATCTGATGTTTTTATTATAGCCATCTTAGTAGGTATAAAGTGGTATTTCATTGTGGTTTAGATTTGCATTTCTTTAATGATTAATGGTGTTCAGCATCTCTCCATGTGCTTATTGGCCATCTGTATATTGTCTTTGGAGAAATATCTATCCAAATCCTCGCTCATTTTGAAATTGGGTTGTCTTTTTATTATTGAGTTGTAAGGGTTATTTATATATTCCAGATACAAGTTCCTTATAAGATATGATTTGTAGAAATATACTCCCATTCCATGGGTTGTCTTTCTACTTTCTCATAGTGCCCTTTGAAACAAAAAGGTTTTAATTTTCTTGCTGTCCAATTTTTTTCTTTTCTGGTTGCTTGTGCTTTTGGTGGATCCATTGCCAAATCCAGGGTCATGATTTCTATGTTTCTTCAGAGTTTTATAGTTTGGGCTCTTACATTTAGTTATTTGCTCCATTTTGAGTTAATTTTTATAAATGACGTGAGGTAAGGATCCAACTTCATGATTTTGCATGTAGCTTTTCAGTTGGCCCAGGGCCATTTGTTGAAAAGACTATTCTTCCCACATTGAATGGTCTTGGTATACCTGTTGAAAATCAATTGCCCATAGAAACACGAATGAAACATCGAGATTTGGGTATCTGCAAAAAACAGTTTTAATGAAATGATGGAGACAAAAGTCTAATGGGAATGAGTTCATGACACAATGAGGGGAAAGAAATTGGAAAGAATGGATAGAAAAAAGTTTTTTGCTAGTGGGAGGGGCAGAAAAATGGAGCCATAAGAAAAGGGTGAGGAGTCTAGCTCCAGGCTAAAAACTTATGTGTTGTCAAAAAGAAACCCACAGGCCCCAAATGGAGCCACTTATGTTAAAGGGCCCCATGCCACCAAATTAAGATTTAGGTAAATACCTAACCTAACTACATTTTTACCCCCTGCCCCAGTCAACCTGGAATTTCCCGGTCAACACTGGGAAATTTACTGATAGACTCCTGTTCCCCTTAGGAGGGTGACCTTGCCTAAAACAATGCATTCTTTGCTAATAATTTCATTTTTTCCATTCCCTCTTTGCCTTGCCTTTCCTGCCAAACCTTGCCTTTCCTGCAGCTCAACAGAGCTCCTCTCTCTCTACTTGTTAGATAGGATGCTGCCAAATTCATGAATTCATTAATAAAGCCAATTAGATCTTTAAAATTTACTTGGTGGCATTTTTGTTCTTCAACAGTGTGATCTTTCAAACTTGACCATAGGCAATTACAAAGGCCTTCCCTGGCAGACCTTACAGGGGAAAGCTGTAAGGTGCACAGACTTGGTGCACAGCCAGTGTGCTGCAGCCTCTGAAGGGAGTTGCAGTTAAGGACTCAGATTCCTCTGGCTTAACCTTGCTCTTATGCACATTTGTAGTCTGATCCAGGCATCTCCAACAGAAGCCTGTTTTTTGGGGAACCTCTTGCACTGCTGGTGGGAATGCAAATTGGTGCAGTGACTCTGGAAAACAGTATGGAGTTCCTTCAAAAAAATAAAAATAGAAATGCCCTACGACCCCGCAATAGCACTACTAGGAATTTATCCAAAGGATACAGGAGTGGTGGTTTGAAGGGGCACATTTACCCCAATGTTTATAGCGGTGCTTTCGACAATAGCCAAATTATGGAAAGAGTACAAATGTCCATCAACTGATAAATGGGTAAAGACGATGTGGTTTAATATATACAATGGAGTACTATTTGGCCATGAAAAGGAATGGAATCTTGCCATTTGCAAGATTGTGGATAGTACTGGAGGGTATTATGCTAAGCGAAATAAGTCAGTCAGAGAAAGACAGATATCATATGATTTCACTCATTTGTGGAATTTGAGAAACTTAGAACCATAGAAGGGCAGGAAAAATAAGATACAAACAGAGAGGGAGGCAAACCATAAGAGACTCTTAAATACAGAGAACAAACTGAGGGTTGATGAGGGTGGGGAGTTGAGGGTGGGGTTGGGAAAATGGGTGATGGGCTTTGAGGAGTGCACTTGTTGGGATGAGCACTGGATGTTGTATGTTAAGTGATGAATCATGGGAATCTATTCCAGAAGCCAGGACTATACTGTATGTTAGCTAACTTGACAATAAATTAAAAAAAAAAAAAAAAAAAAAAAAAAAAAAAAAAAAAAAAAAAAGCCTCTTTCTCTGAGGTCTTCTGAAGCCTTCAGATGCCTCTTCTTTTGGAGAAAGGAAGGGAAACCTTGGAGACATCCTTTCCACCCTGACTCAGTGCTCAGTTTTTTTCCATTCCCAGCACTTCTCCTTTTCCCTCTCCCCAGCCCAAGGGTCCAGAAAACCCCAGGATCTTTCAGCAATGAGACACTGAGAAGGATTAGCCACCCCTAATCAACTGACCCTTGACTGACAGGCAGTTCTTTGAGGGAAACAAGAAGGCAGAGAGAGTCAGTGATTTCTCCAATTTAGCTTCTTGCTCTACACTATTGCTGTAAGCAATTAAAGTCTTGACTCTCGCTTTCATTTTGGCTTGTTTTGATAATTATTGCAATACCTGGAGGCTCAGCTCCCTCAAGCTCCTCTGAACCAAGCCAATAACAAAGGTTTATTTCTTTAATGGAAGGGATTACCAGCAGAATTGTATGCTGAGGAGGATGAGACAATAGACAGAGAAGAAGGTAAAGTGAGAGAGAGATAGGATTGCTGGAGTGATCAGGCATAATAGATCTGCCTAGATCCTCTCTTTAGGGCAGACACACTCACCCACAACTGCTTGCAGCATAGGCTCAGAGCCATGTCCTTCACTGGGAAATGCCCTCAGCCACAGGGCACTGCCTTGCCCAAGGCTACTTCCCTTCCCAAGACTAGTTTACACAGAGACACAAAGGTATTATGCTTCATCCCAGAGTACCCTGTAGGAGTGGCTTAGCTGCAACTGCATTATAGGTCAGCTTCTCTCTCTGCTCTATTGTGTCTACCTCACTTTCCTACACATGTCTCTCAAGCATTTCTCAACAAACCTTGAGCATGCAATGCTCTATCTCTCTGTTTCCAGGGAATAATCTAAAGATTGGAGAGCTCCTAGGAAGTAGACTCTAAAATGGAACTTTTGAGCTGGATCGCTTGCTGGCAGGCTAGCAACAAGGACCCCATCACTAGTAGTAGTGCAGTGTGTACAGGTCTTGGAATGCCATAGTTCTGTTGCTAAAACTTTTACCCACAGTGAACTAGGCTGGGATATGACTGGAATAGGATACAGTGGCTGGTATAATACCTCTGATCCTCAAGAGGTAAGAGGGAAATGATAACTATAAAGACTATGGAATTGGGTGGCTGTCGCTAAGCACATAGGTTCATTGAGAAGAAATAACAGGTGTTATTGACAGGTGTTCAGGAAAATTGATTCATCACCAATTCAGGACAAAACATGAGAGCTAGTGGGTCTCTTGGCAATGTTTAAGGAAATCCTAATCTGTACCTGGAGAGCTGATAAAAAGGAGGATGGGGCTCAAGGCTTAATCTTAACAGTAGCAGAACTCAGAGAAGGTTGACTTCTCGGCCCCTTCTCATCTCTGTACAGGGTCAGGGTCTAATAGCAAAGAAGTGGAACCCCTAAAACTTGGGATGAGATTATCTGTAAAGATGCAATTGAGAACCTTGAAGCCACTGGGCCTGCAGAAGTGATCCATTTCCCCTTATTAAAAAATAGTACCCTCCCTTTGCTTAAAGATCTTGTAGAGGCCTCAAATGAGGCGAGTGCTTTGCAACACCATGCTATCAACCCTAAGGATTACTCCCATCTCCTCTCCTGGCAGCCAGACCATCACAGGGGTCAAGCCCCAGCATAGCCCATCTGAGGACGTCCTGAGCCTACCAATGGAAGAGAGGGACTATACACCAAAGGAGCCGCAGAATCCAACTAATATATTCCTGCAGGAGCTGGGAATATACATGGAATGGAATCCCCAAGGTGCTAGATACAGAGCAACTGAACATCAGGTTGGGTAAGTAGGAGTTATCCACTCCGGTAATGCAGGATTTAACACACTGGCAGTGTTGAGACTGTGAGGATAGCTCTTGGAAGCTTGAAAAAAGTGCTGGGCCACATGAAAGGAAGGCATGTCTCACAAAGCCATGTTCCAAATGAGGGCCCGGAAGACACTATTTAGCAGAGCGATGGGGACAGGACTGCTGGTGAGGGGTGAGAATTGTGAGGAACTCAGTGGTGACTGTCCTCTGGAGGCTGTCACCAATGAAAGGAGATACCCTTCACAACTGGGCTCCTTGACATACAACAAGCACTGCAACTGTCCAAAAGGATAGAGGCAGGTGGCAGCATTTAACCATTAAAATCAAGGTGAGTGAGGACAAGTTGGAGTAGCAGCTAAGGGAGTCCCCATACAGGGAACCAGGAAGAGGACTAATTAGAACACATTTTTTAAAAATCAAAGTCATTGATCCCTTGCCCACCTTCTGGACCTGAGCCTGTTCTTAGACCCAGAACTTACTGACTGAAGGAGAAACCAGTGTCTGCAAAAGCATGGCAGGTGTATTCAATAGTGACTCCTCAGTACTTCCACAGAGAACTATGGCTGCTTACACAAGTAACCATGCATTGGAGAAAGGAGAATGCTTAGATTATTTTGAGGATTATTGGACAGTCTGAATTGACATTGTTACCCGGGGATCCAAAGTACCACCATACCTTCCCTGCTATGCTGGAAGTGGATGGGACCAGAGAGTCAGTGGGATCCCGGTCCAGGTTCAGCTCACAGACCTACACATTGGTCCCTTCAGCAGTCCCAAATTAACAATAAAACTGGGCATACTTTTTAGTTGACAGAACCCTCACCCATGTAAGATAAGAGCTTTTGCAGTGGAAAGGCCAAGTGGAAACTTCTGCAACTCCTTCCTTCCTCAAAGTAGTAAATCAAAAACAATGCCTCAAAATCAATACCACCTTCAAAGCCTTAAAGAATGAAGGGCTAGTGGTCTCTTTCATATCCCCCATTTAATTCACCAATCTGGCTCCTACGAAAGCTGGATAGATAATGGCAGATAACAGGGGACTGTGGTAGCTGTAACCAAGTAGTAGCCCCAATGACAGTTGCTGTGCTAGATGGGGCATCTTTGCTACAGCACATTAAAGCAACCTCTGGTACACACATATGTGGCCACTGATCTGGCAAATGTATTCTTTTCCATCCTATCAGAAAGAAGGATTACAAGCAGTGAACATTCACATGGGCAGGAAACAATATACATTTCACTCTTTCCCCAGTACTATGCTAGTTCCCTGTCTTCAGTCACATTCTAGGTGAAAAGGGACTTGGACATTCCACAGAGTAAGACACTGGTCCACTATATTGATAGAATGGTGCTAATCATACCAGAGGAAGAAATGAAGACACCAGAAGTCTAGAGGATGGGAAGTAAGCCTGTCAAGGTTTAGGAGCCTGCTACATCACAGTGAGGTGTTCAGAGCTCCAGAGGACTGGGGCATGCTGATATCCCATCACTAAGAAAAAGGCACACTGCGTGATCAGCCTCTCAGGGTCTGGAGGTGGCATATTCTACACTTGGGAATACTGCTCTATCCCATTTGGCAGATGACATGGAAGGCTGCCAGAGGGGACCCAGAGCAAAAAAGGGACCTGCAGCAAGACCAGTCATGGTGTGAGCAGTCATGTTGCTGGGCCCTCGAGGTACCTGTGCTAGGAAACAATGCTGTGGGAGTTTATGGCAAGCCGGGTAGGAGAAGCACAACGTAGACCCCTCAGGTTCTGAAAAAAGGCTGGCTACCACTTCAAATAAGGAAGCTCCTGTCAGGCAATTGGTCTTGTGAGAGTTGATATATGTAACCACAGAACATCAGGTAACCCTGAGCCAGAGCTGCTCATTGTAACTTGTGTTTGCCAAATGCACTGGGTCATATGGTTGGGGCAAGGGGTGGTCAACAGCAAGCCCTCATAAGAGGGCACGGGCACACCCATGTGGGATTGGACCCAGGCCAGGCCAGAGAGTGCCAGCAAGCCGCCTGACCTGTTGAGAATAAGAAGGCAGTGGCTTTGGAGACTTGAGGACAGAGAATGAAGGCAAGATGCACATTTAGGGGAGTGCTGGACAGAATGGGATAGGGAAACATGGGCTTCTAGGCAACACAGTTTTAGTCCATGAAACAGTTTTAAGTCAGCATGGGTTTGCGTTTTTCTCCATCCACATTCAGTTGCCTGGATGCAAGTTGGGTATTATTATTACTTTTTTTTTTTTTTTTTTTACCAGGACTGGGATTGTTGCTTCTATAAATGCAACAGAGGAGAGAGGGGCATGAGAGGTGAGGGTGTAAGCCAGGGAGTAATTATAAGGATGGACTGGGGAACCCAGCAGGTACAGAAGAAAACAAGATGCAGGCAGTGAGGTAAGTAGATTGGAAGTCCCCCTGGCGTTGAAGGGCCACTGGCATAAGGCTAAAAGAGTGAGCTGGAAAGATAGGTGGAGGTGACTGAGAGGGAAACTCAAACTCCTGAGCCTGTCAGAGGACAGGGGTCTGACCAGAAGAGGCAGAGCCTCTAAGGACAGGTTGCATGGACAGAAAAGCACCTAGCAGGTCACCTGATAGGAATCTCACTCTTTCAAGGGGCACAGAAGTTCTGACACTAACCTACAGTCACCATAGAGTCTGGGAAGCCCTGTGGCATTAAACCTTTAACCCATCCCTGGAACACTGCCTGTGGATTTCCTTGACACTGACTTGGGGACTTGGAGCAAGAATGATTTGTCTTCAACTTTCTACTGCATGACAGACCCACAGTTGCTAGACCCTTCAACTACCTTAAGGAATTTGAGAATTAAATGAGCTGATAGGTATACAGTGCTCAAAATAATGACTGGCATATAACTAACTCTCAGTAGGTATTAACCATCACTATCTAGAGAACAAATAAAATAGCAACAATACACACACACACACACACACACACACACACACACACACACACAGAAAGAGAGAGAGAGAGAGAGAGAGGATGAGAATAAGCAAATCTATAGAGGCAGAAAGTAGATAACAGTTGGGGATTGGAGAGAGCAATGAGGATTGAGTGATAATTGGTACAACATTTTTGTGTGTGTTGGGGGGTTGAGTATAAAAATTAAAGTAAAATTAGATTGTGGTGATGATTGCACAAATTACTTTAAAAACCCCATAGAATCATACACTTTAAAAGGATGAATTTTATGGTATGTGAATTATATCTCAAGAACTGTTTTTTTAAAGAAGCAATAATGAAAGTTATCCCAGATAAAGCTCTCAGATTGTTGCTATTGAGAATGATGCTTATCTTCATTACTCTTCAAGGGAATTTTTCTATATTAACTTTGTAATATCCTGTGGCTCATTTTTACCATGCCAGTGATAGTACCACACATATGAGAATCCCGAGAAATATGAAATCACAGTATAAATGATTGTACATGCCAGGTGGCTAGGAAGTGTTTGTTTGAATGCATTTTAATTCGTGTAATTGCATTTCTTGGAGGGAGCATTTTCTTCAGTGTCTCATTCTGTGTTGGCTTTTTTACTAGCCTGTTATCTACTCACATAGAGCAAGAAAACCATGCACTCCTAGGGGATAGGAATAATGCTAATTTTATTCATTTGGCAATACCAGGGGAAAAGATAAACTGATACAGAAAAAAATAGCTGATACTTTTCTTAGAAAAGATATTTTCATAGAAATATCTGCTTGTTTAATGCCTTTGTCCTGGTTTAGGCTTTAATGCTTGACTGAAGGTACCCTCAGGCACTTCTCATTCATTCATTCAACAACTATTCATTGAACTCCTTCTGTTTACAAGAAATAGAATACTGCTGTAATGTGAGTAGAGAATTATCTTATGAAAAAATAAATTAATTTAACTTTTTATAGCTTCTACTTCAAAGCTTCCTAGTGTGTACATACACAATGGAGGAGGCCAAATCTAAACGTAATTCCAGAAGAAGCATAAGGGAATTGAGCAGGTGCCTGGTGGTGGTGGTGGCCATCGTACAACTCACCCTTGCAGTGACCTCTCAGCAGCCCACCCAGGACTGGCCTTCTCCTTGTGGTTCTCAAACTCGCTGCACATGAGGACTGCCTGTAGGGCTTGGTTAAATACAGATTGCTGTCTTTTCCCTAGAATTTGATTCAAGAACTCTAGAATGGGGCCTAAAAATGTTCATGTCTAACAAGTTTCCATGAGATGTTGACACCACTCTTAGAAACGCTCCCCTAGCCGGCACCATGAGACAGGAGACATCTTTAGGACCACTGTCTTTCTTCAGCTTCCTTCTTACTTTTTGGTATGTATGGGAACTTATTACTAAAAAGAGCCCCCTACCTTGGACCAAACCCCGTATTCTGATAATTTCCTTCTTTTCCCCTCAATACACCCAACTTCTGGGTCCTTTCTATTCAAGGCCCTGCTTTTTGTAGGGAACAGCCAGCCAATCTAATAAAAGAATCAAAGGAATGCTTAGTTGTTGCCAAGGCATTCATGGGTGACCTTATGCTATAAAACTGCTTCCACTTGATATTCAGCTTGAATTTTCTCAGCCTTCCTTCAGGCCAAATCTGTTGTTCTATGTATGACAGCTTTGGCAGTAATGTCTACACTAATACTCCATTTTAATAGTTTGTTATCAGTTAGAGAAGGCATAGCTTCATTAATAATTTATTAAATTATTAAAACAAGAGAAATCTATCAGTCTCATATTCTCAGCATGGGAATCAGGCAGTATCTTTTAAATGTCTGGCACATAAATTCTCCTAAGATGCTTTAGGAACGGGCTCATAAGTAGGTCTTACAGCAGAAATCAGGATTTGAGCAACGCTTTAAAATTCTTTGTTGATACCCATGCAGGTGGCCTCTGACAAGTTGCTTGACTCCCCCTTAGGAACCAGAGAAGTGCCTTAAGCCAGAATCCATGCAGTAGAATGAAAGACAAATACTGGGAACCATAAGGCTAACCACCAAATCATGAGTAGAGACTGGATTTTATCTTACTTTACTTTATTTTAATGTTTATTTATTTTTGAGAGAAGGCATGAGCAGGGGAAGGGTAGAGAGATGGGGACAGAAGATCTGAAGTGGGCCATGTGTTGACAGCAGAGAGCCCAATGTGGGGTTTGAACTAATGAACTGTGAGATCATGACCTGAGCTGAAGTCAGCCGCTTAACTGACTGAGCCACCCAGGCACCCTGAGACTGGATTTTAGAAACAAAAGTTCTATACTGTAATGGAAAGTAGGTTGGCAGGAGTTGTGAGAAACTAGGAACTGAGGAGCAATCTTCAAAACCAGTTCATGTTGCCTTCATGGCTTCACAGGGGCATAATTCTTGGATGGGTTTCCTTAGCATAAAGGTCTTTGTGGGGTGGGCAGCTGTGAAGTCTATATGTGTATGTGACTAAAGTTAATAAGTCATTGTATCTACAGAACCAAAATTAGACTTTTTAAAAGGAAGGGAAAAATTAATGTGAAAGAAGACTTAAATAATACTGTCAACTACTTTGACCAAACAGACGTATACAGCACCATACCCAACAACTACAAAGATATATATTCTTTTTAAGTAAAATGGAGAATTCATGAAATAGACACATAATGAGCCATAGATTAAGTCTTATTGTCTCAAAAAAGGGAAATATTATAGCATATATTCTATAACAACACAATTAAATTAGAATCCATTTAATTAAGATATGAAGAAAAGCCCCAACACACTTTAAATAACTTATGAACAAAAGAATAAATCACATGGGAGTTAGAAAATATTTCTAACTGAATTATAATGAAAATACAACATATTAAATTTTATGGGATGCAGCCAAAGCAGTACTTCCTTAGAGGGAAATCAATACTTTAAAATGCTAAAGTATTATGCAATAAGAAAAGAAAAAATACTGTTTAAATATCAATGATCTAAGGTTGCAACATAGAGGCTTCATACGTAAAGAAGAACGAATTAAATCCAAGGTAAATAGAAGGAAGGAAATAAAAACCAGAAATCAATGAAATGGAAAACAAACAAATAGAGAAAATTAACAAAGCCAAAAGTTGATTCGTCAACAAATTCAAACAAGGTGATAAACCTCTAGTAAGACTGATCATGAAAAATATAGAAAAATGTAAATTCAACAATTCAGATGAAGTAGGCAAATTATTTGAAAAACACAATTTACCAAAAAGAAGATAACCTGAACAGTTGTATATCTACTAAGTAAATTGAATTTGGTAATCAATAATTTTCTGACAAGGAAAACTCTAGGCCAACGGTCTTGGTGAATAGTTAAGGAAAAAGTAACGTCATTGTACACAAATTCTGTCAGAATAGAGATAAGGCCAGGAAAACTTATAAGACAAGAAAAGAAAATTGTAGAACGTACACAGATAGAGGCAATAATCCTTACCAATAATTAGCAGTTGAAGTGAAAATGGATAACATATCATGACTAAGTAGAGTTTATCCCAGGAATACAAGATTGGCTTAATAGTTGAAAAACAATGTAATTCTCCATATTAACAGAATAAAGGAGAAAAACTATGATTGTCAATATACTCAACCAATGCAAATCAAAATCCCAGTAGACTCTTTGTAGTAATTGAAATTTTTTTAATGTTTATTTATTTTTGAGAGAGAGAGAATGTGTGAGCAAATGAGGGGCAGAGAGATGGAGACACAGAATCCAAAGCAGGCTCCAGGCTCTGAGCTGTCAGCACAGAGTCCAATGCAGGGCTAGAACTCACAAACCGCTAGTTCATGACCTGAGTTGAAGTCAGACACTTAACCAACTGAGCCACCCAGGTGCCCCTGTAGTAACTGAAATTTAATGCTAAAATTTCTATGGAAAAGCAAGGGGCAGTTTTTATGGAACTACCCCATGACCCACGGGAAGTGAAATTATGTGTCCACACAATCTTGTGAGAGAATGTCATAATTGTTGGTGCACCTGGGTGGCTCAGTCAGTTAAGTGTCCAGCTCTTGATTCAATTTAGGTCATGATCTCATGGTTCATGAGATTGAGCCCCAAGTTGGGCTGTGCGCTGACAGTATGGAGCCTGCTTGGTATTCCCTCTCTTTCTCTCTCTCTCTCTCTCTGCTCCTCCCCATCATGCTCTCTGTGTCTCAAAATAAATAAATAAAGTTTTTAAAAACTCTTAAAAAAAAAAGAATGTTATAATTGCATCACATATAAAGCCGGAACTTGACACAACCCAAATTTCCATCAGAAGAAGTATGATGAATTGGGGCACCTGGGTGGCTCAGTTGGTTGAGATCAGGCTCTTGGTTTCAGCTTCGGTCATGATCCCAGGGTTGTGAGATTGAGCCTTGCATTGGGCTTCATGCTGGGCATGTATCTTGCTTAGGATTCTCTCTCTCTCTCTCTCTCTCTCTCTCTCTCTCTCTCTCTCTCTCCCTCTGCCCCTCTCCCCCACTCATGTTCTCTATAATATAATATAATATAATATAATATAATATAATATAATAACAAAAGAAGTTTGAATAGACAAATTGTGATGTATTTATTTAATGCAATATTACTCAACAATAAAAAAAATGAACTACTGATACTTTCAAAACTATGGATGAATCTAAAAAATATATGTTAAGGGGCACCTGGGTGGCTCAGTCGGTTGAGTGGCTGACTTTGGCTCAGGTCATGATCTCACGGTCCGTGAGTTCGAGCCCCACGTCGGGCTCTGTGCTGACAGCTCGGAGCCTGGAGCCTGTTTCAGATTCTGTGTCTCCCTCTCTCTGACCACCCCCCATTCATGCTCTGTCTCTCTGTCTCAAAAATAAATAAATGTTAAAAAAAATTAAAAATAAAAAAAATAAAAAATATATGTTAAGTGAAAGAAGGCAGACATAAAAGAGTATATACTGTATGATTCCTTTCAAATGAACTCCAAGACTGAAGTAAACCAATATGTGGTGATAGAAATCAGAACAATAATTGCTTAAGGGAATGGGTACAGGAAACCTTTCTGGGGTGATGGAAATGTTCTAAATTATGATTTGGTGTAGTGATTACATGGGTATATACATTAATCAAAACAGATTTAATTATATACTTAAGATCTGTGCATTTAACAGTATATAATTTTTTAATAAACTTTATTTTTAGAGAAATTTTGGTTTCACAGCAAAATTGAGTGACAAGTAGAGTTTCCAGATATTCTCTATCCCCATATACACACAGTCTCCCTCACATCAACATTCTGCAACACAGTGGTACATTTGTTACAATCAGCAAACCTACATTAACACATCATTATCCCAATCCATAGATTATATAAGGGTTCATTCTTAGTGTTCTACATTCCATGGTTTTTGTTTTTAATTTTTTTTAATGTTTTTTTTTGAGAGAAGGAGACAGAGTGCGAGCAGGGGAGGGGAAGAAAGAGGAGGAGATACAATCTGAAGCAGGCTCCAAGCTCTGAGCTGTCAGCACAGAGCCCGACTCAGGGTTGGAACTCACGAACTGCGAGATCATGACCTGAGCCGAAGTCGGACAAAGTCGGATGCTTAACCGACTGAGCCCCCAGGTGCCCCTACATTCTATGGGTTTTAACAAAAATATAATTACATGAGGGAGAGGGAGTTAAGATTAGTGGAGTATTAGGGGAATCCTGGGCTTGTCTTGTCCCTTGAACACAGCTAGATTAACAGCAAATCATTTGAACACCTAGGAAATCAATCTGAGGCTTAAGAGAACAAGTTGCACAATTACAGGGAGAGAAAACGTCTGGTATGAGATGCAGTGATGTGAACTGGGGGAGAGGAAAGCTATATTGCCACAGAGGGAACCCTTTGGTGGAGAGAGAAGAGAGAAGGGGAGAGCTGCATATTGGGTTTGCACAAGAAAAACACTCCCCAAAGCAGGGAAGCTCAAATTCTGAGGTTTTAGAAGTCTGCACCATTGGCTGCAGTCAAGCCAGCTGGGCAGCAGTGCACCTGGGGAGGAGGGCAGAAGCCTAGGAGCAAACAGCATGGTATAACGATCTCCTGGGTCCCACTGGGAGAGAATGTTCCCCTTCTTAAAGGACATTTGGAAGAGGGGTATATTGCCTCTCCAAGGACAAAAGACCCTTGCCAGCACCATTGAGTGGCCATTCATCAGCAAAGGACAGAAATACAGGCAGAGGGCATATAATCTGGTCTCTGCTTTTTGCTGTGCTTCACCATAAACTCCAAGCACCGGTGCAGCCATGCAACTGCTTTTCTGGGACAGAACGGCACAAGACACAGCACTATGAGGCTCTCCTCTGAAGGACAGGAGCAGGTCTGCATCGTACCAGGCCCTTCAAGGTTTGGAGTTTTGGCTCTGGGCTGGGTGCCAGAGGTAAAACAAAGGAGAACTGTGACACCGGGTGTGTTGACAGCTTGGGCACAGACATGGTGAGGGCAGGGATCTGATGGAAGCTGGGACACAAGAGGGGAGATTGTTCCCTTGTCTGTGAGTGCTTCCTCAATAGTGGCAGGTGCAAGCTTCCCTCTCTAGAGACTAGACAGCAGTGTAATGCCATCTTCCCCTGGCCTACCAGTGTGGTTGGAGTTCAGTGAGCAACACAGCACCCCCAGTGGAGGCTGAGGCTGCTTACACCAAGCCCTGCCTCCCTGCACCCTGTGAATGCATCGTTACTAGGGCAGGTCTGACTGTGAGCCAGGACAGTGGGCCTCACCCCCAGAAGACCATCACAGGCCCCCACATTCACCAAGTCTATTAATCATAGAGTGCTCCAAATCATCAGCTTCAGTTCTGGTGGAAATAGGACCAGGCATTTATTTATTTATTTATTTATTTATTTATTTCCCTTGGAATCAGGCTTATAGTTTTTTGTTTGTTTGCTTTTCTTTTCTTTTCTTTTTTTGAGATCAGGCTTCTTTTTGTCTTCCTTTTTCTTTGAAATCAGGGTAATGTTTTGTGTGGCTTTTTTTTAAGTTTATTTAATTTTGAGAGAGAAAGAAGGCAGGCAGGGGAGAGGCAGAGAGAGAGGGAGAGAGGGAATCCTAAGCAGGCCCTGCACTGTTAGCACAGAGCCCGATGTGGGGCTTGAACCCATAAACCTATGAGATCATGACCTGAACCAAAACCAAGAGTCAGATGCTTAACCAACTGAGCCACCCAAGCACCCCAGGCTTATAGTTTTTTATTTTTCTATTTGTTTTGTTTTGTTTTGTTTTGTTTGTTTTTTATTTCTTTTCCTTTTCTCTTTATATATTTATTTATTTTTGGATTGGCTTTTTAATTTTTTTTAATTAGGCTTATTTTAACAAGCAAATCAAAGCACACCTAGTTAAATGTCAAAACTCTCCCCACTGTAAGCAAAGAGAAACTCTACAAAGGACTGACCTAGGGGAAAGAGCAGTCAGAAAAACAACAGCAAAGTATATACAGCATACACCAGAAACACTCCCTGAAGCACCGGGTCCTGGGATAGTGTATGACCCACCTTTTTATATAGCATTACTCTTAGGAGCAGGAAACATAACAAGCTTTCATAACACACAAAAGACAGAAATCAAGGCAAAATGAAAAGATGGAGGAATTCTCCCCAAAAGAAAGATCAAGAAGAAATCACAGCCAGGGATTTACTCAAAACAGATATCAGCAATATATCTGAACAAGAATTTAAAACAACAGTCATAAGTATTAGCTGGGCTTGCAAGAAGCATAGAAGACTCCAGAGAAACCCTTGCTGAAGAGATAAAAGACCTAAAACTAGTCAGGCTGAAATAAAAAATGCTATAACTGAGATGCAAAACCAACTGGTATAATCACAATGAGGATGGAAGAAGCAGAGGAATGAATGGATGATATAGAAGATAAAATTGTGGAAAATAATGAAGCTCAAAAGAAGAGGGAAAGAAAACTATTAGTAAACTATTAGATCACGAATATAGACTTAGGGAACTTAGCAATTCCATAAAGTGCAATAATATTCAGATCATAGTAGTTGCAGGCAAAGAGTGGGGAAAAGGGGCAGAAGTTTTATTTGAACAAATTATAGTTTAGAACTTCCATAATCTGGGGAAGGAAATAGGCATTCAAGGCCAAGAGGCTCAGAGAACTCTCCTCAAAATCAATGAAAACAGGTCAACTTATATCATAGTGAAACTTGAAAAATACAAAGATATGGGATTATGAAAGCAGCTAGGGACAAAAATTCCTTAACCTAAAAGGGTAGGCACATAAGGTTAACAGCAAACCTATCCACAGAAACTTGGCAGGCCAGAAGGGAGTGAGTGGCATGATATATTCAACATGCTATATGGGAAAAATATCCAGACAAGAATACTTTATCCAGTCAGGCTGTTATTCAGAATAGAAGGAGAGATAAAGAATTTCCAAAACAAGCAAAAACTAAAGGAGTTTGTGACACTAAACCAGCTCTACAAGAAATATTAAAAGGAACACTTTGAGTGGGAAAGGAAGACCGAAAGTGACAAAAACTAGAAAGGAACAGAGACAATCTACAGAAATATCAGCTTTACAGGTAACACAATGGCACTAAATTCATATCTATCAATAATTACTCTGAATGTAAATGGACTAAATGCCTCAATCAAAAGACATAGGATATCAGAATGGATAAAAAAAAAAAAAGACACATCAATACGCTGCTTATAAGAGACTTATTTTAGACTCAAAGACACCTCCAGATTGAAAGTGAGGGGATGGAGAACATTTATCGTGCGAATGGACATGAAAAGCTGGAGTAGTCATACTTATATCAGACAAACTAGATTTTAAAAACAAAGATTATAATAAGAGATGAAGAAGGGCACTATATCATAACAAAGGGTCTATTCAACAAGAAGATCTAACTATTGTAAATATTTATGTCCCCAACTTGGAGAGAAGTCAAATATAAACCAATTAGTAACAAACTTAAAGAAACTCATTAATATTAATATTATAATAGTAGGGGACTTTAACACCCCACTTATAACAATGGATAGATCATCTAAGCAGAAGTTCAACAAGGAGACAACAGCTTTGAATGGCACACTGCCCAGGTGGACTTAATAGATGTATTCAGAGCATTTCATCTTAAGTAGAAGAATACATATTGTTTTCAAGGGCACATGGAACATTCTCCATAATAGATAACATACTGGGTCACAATTTATCCCTCAATGGGTAAAAAAAGATTGAGATCATACCATGCATATTTTCAGACCACAACGCTATGAAACTTGAAGTCAACCACAAGAAAAAATTGGGAATACCACATATACATGGAAGTTAAAGAACACCCTACTGAAGAATGAATGAGTTAACCAGGAAACTGAATAAGAAATTTAAAAAATACATGCAAGGAAATGAAAATGAAACATGACAGTCCAAAACGTTTGGTATGAA
Organism: Leopardus geoffroyi; assembly: GCF_018350155.1. Taxonomy (NCBI): domain Eukaryota; kingdom Metazoa; phylum Chordata; class Mammalia; order Carnivora; family Felidae; genus Leopardus; species Leopardus geoffroyi. The sequence goes on along the minus strand of NC_059341.1, from coordinate 31,981,646 downwards.
GCAAAGGAGTCATAAGAGAGAAGTATATAGTAACACAGGCCTAAATAAGCAAGAAAAGTCTCAAATACACAACCTAACCTTATACCTGAAGGAGCTGGACAAAGAAGAGCAAATAAAGCCTAAAACCAGCAGAAGAAAGGGAATAATAAAGATTAGAGCAGGAATAAATGATATAGAAATCAAAAAAGCAGTAGAACAGATCAACAAAACTAGGAGCTGGTTCTTTGAAAGAATCAACACAATTGATAAACCCTTAGCCACATTTATCAAAAAAAAAAAAAAAAAAAAGAGAAAGACCCAATAAATAAAATCATAAATGAAAGGGAAGAGATCACAACCAACACCAAAGAAATACAAACAATTACAAGACACTATTATGGGCCAACAAATTGGGCAATCTGGAAGAATTGGATAAATTCCTAGAAACATATAAATTACCGGGGCGCCTGGGTGGCTCAGTCGGTTAAGTGTCCAACTTCAGCTCAGGTCATGATCTCACAGTTTGTGAGTTCGAACCCCATATTGGGCTCTGTGCTGACAGCTCAGAGCCTGGAGCCTGCTTCAGATTCTGTGTCTTCTTCTATCTCTGCCCCTCCCCCACTTGCGCTCTGTCTCTCTCTGTCTCTCAAAACTAAATAAGTGTAAAAAATAAAATAAAATAAAGAAACATATAATCTACCAAAACTGAAACAGGAAGAAATAGAAAATTTGAAGAACCCCATAACCAGCAACGAAATTGAATCAGTAATCGAAAATCTCCACAAACAAGAGTCCAGAGCCAGATGGCTTCCCAAGGGAATTCTATCAAACATTTAAAGAAGAGTTAACACCTATTCTTCTGAAACTGTTCCAAAAAAATAGAAATGAAAGGAAAACTTCCAAACTTGTTCTATGGGGCCAGAGGTACCTTGATTCTAAAACCAGAAGAAAAAAAAATCCACTAAAAAGGAGAATTACAGACCAGTATCCCTGGTGAACATGATGCAAAAATTCTCAACAGGATAGTAGCAAATCAAATCCAAAAGTACATTAAAATAATTATTCACCATGATCAAGTGGGATTTATTCCTGGGCTGCAGGGGTGGTTCAATATCCATAAGCCAATCAATGTGATACACCACATTAATAAAAAAAGGATAAGATCCATATGATCCTGTCAATAGATGCAGAAAAAGCATTTGACAAAATATAACATCCACTCTTGATTTTAAAAACCCTCAACAAAGCAGGGATAGATGGAATATACCTTAACATCATAAAGGCCATATATGAATATATGAAAGACCCACAGCTAATATCATCCACAGTGGGGAAAAACTGACAGCTTTTCCCCTAAGGTCAGTAACATGGCACGGATGTCCACTCTCACCACTTTGTTCAAAATAGTACTGGAAGTCCTAGCCTCAGCAATCAAACAAAAAGAAATAAAAGACATCCAAATCAGAAGAAGTCAAACTTTCACTATTTGCAAACAACATGATACTTTATGTAGAAAGCCAAAAACACTCCACCAAACTATTGCTAGAACTGATACATGATTCAGCAATGTTGCAAGATATAAAATCAACGTACAGAAATATGTTGCATTTCTATACACCAATAATGAAACAGCAGAAAGAGAAATCAAGGAACTGACGTCACTTACAATTGCACCAAAAACCATAGGATACCTACAAATAAACCTAACCAAAGAAGTAAAAGATCTGTACTCTACAAAACTATAGAACACTTATGAAAGAAATAAAGAAGACAAAGAAATGGAAATACATTCCATGCTCATGGATTGGAAGAACAGATATTGTTAAAATGTGTGTACTACCCAAAGCAATTTACACATCCAATGCAATCTCTATCAACACCAGCATTCTTCACAGAGCAAAACAAACATTCTAAAACTTGTATGGAAACAGAAAAGACCCTGAATAGCCAAAGTATGTTGAAAAAGAAAAGCAAAGTGGGAGGCATCACAATTCTCAACTTCAAGCTATATTACAAGGCTATAATCATCAAGACAGTATGGTACAAAAACAGATACATAAATCAATGAAACAGAACAGAGAACCGAGAAATGGACTCATAACTATAGGGTCAACTAATCTCCAACAAAGGAGGAAAGAATATCCAATGGAAGAAAAGACAGAGTCTTCAACAAATGGTGTTGGGATAACTGGACAGTGACATGCAGAAGAATGAAACTGGACCACTTTCTTACACATACACAAAAATAAATTTAAAATGGATGAAAGACATAAATGTGAGGCAGGAAACCATCAAAATCCTAGAGGAGAACATAGGTGGCAACTTCTTTGACCTCAGCTGTAGCAACTTCTTACTAGACACATCTCCTGAGGCAAGAAAAACAAAAGCAAAAATCAACTATTGGGACTTCATCAATATAAAAAGCTTCTGCACAGTGAAGAGAGCAATCAAAAAAACTAAAAGGTAAACTACAGAATGGGAAAAGATAAGTGCAGATGATGTATAGGATGACAAAGGGCTAGTAGCCAAAATCTATAAAGAATTTTTCAATCTCAACACCCCCAACATAAATAACCCAGTTAAGAAATGAACAGACATTTCTCCAAAGATGACATACAAATGGCTAACAGACACATGAAAAATGCCAAACATCACTCATCATCAGGGAAATATGAATCAAAACCACTACCTCACACCTGTCAGAATGGCTAAAATTAACTCAGGAAACAATAGATATTGGCAAGGATTTGGAGAAAGGGGAAACCTCTTACACTGTAGGTGGAATGCAAACTGGTCCAGCCACTCCAGAAAACGGTTGGAGCTTCCTCAAAAAGTTAAAAATAGAACTACCTCATGTCCAGCAATTGCACTACTAGGTACTTATCCAAAGAATAGAAAAATACTGATTCAAAGGGGCATATGCACCCCAATGTTTATAGCAGGACTATCAACAATAGCCAAATTGTGGAAAGAGCCCAAATGTCCATTGACTGATGAATGGATAAGGAAGATGATATACTCAGCCAACAAAAAGAATGAAATCTTGCCATTTTCAATGATGTAAATGGAACTAGAGTGTATTATGCTAAGTGAAACGAAATAAGTCAGAGAAAGGCGAATACCATATGATTTCACTCATGTGGAATTTAACAGACAAAACAAATGAACATAGGGAAGGAAAAATAAAATAAGATAAAAACAGAGAGGAGGCAAACCATAAGAGACTCTTAACTAGAGAACAAACAGTGTTCCTGGAGGGGAGGTGGGTAGAGGGATGGGCTAATTGGGTGATGGGCATTAAGAAGAGCACTTGTGATGGGCACTGGGTGTAATATGTAAGTGATGAATAACTGAATTCTACTCCTGAAACTAATTTTTTAAAAAGATATAATTACATGAATCCACTCTTGTAGTATCATGTGTCATGCAGAATGGTTTTCACCACCTATGTGCTCTGGCTATTCTTCCTTCCTCCCCACCCATCCTCTGGCAACTACTGATGTGTTTATTTTCTCTACAGTACTGCATTTTTCAGAATGTCTTGAATACAGTATGTATACTTTTGAAATTGGCTTCTTTTACTGAGCAATATGCACTTAAGTTCCTCCATGTCTTTCATAGCTTGATAGTTCATTTCTTTTTTAGCACTAAATAATTAATACTCCATGATCTAGATGTACCACAGTTTTGTTTTTTTTTTACTAATTTACCTACTGAAGGACATCTTGGCGGCTTCCAAGTTTTGGCAGTCATAAATAAAGGTACTATAAACATCTGTATGCAGCTTTTTGTGTAACCCAGTTTTCAACTCCTTTGGGTAAATTCCAAAGAGCATAATTGTTGGATCATATGGTTAGAGTATGTTTAGTTTTACCAAACTGTCTTCCAAAGCGCCTGCACCTATTGCTCCATATCCTCAGCAGTATGAGTGCTTTGGATTTTGGACATTCGAATAGGTATGTATCTCATTGTTGTTTTAATTTGCAATTCCCTAATGACATGATGTCAAATATCTTTTCACATGCTTACTTCTCATCGGTATATCTTCTTTAGTAAGATGTCTGTTCAGGTCTTTGGCCTATTTTTCAATCAGCGTGTTTAATAATCCTTTATCAGATGTGTCTTTTGCAAATTCTCCCAGTCGGTGTTTTAACTTCTATTCTCTGTACATTGGGTTTTGCAGAACAGAAGTTTCTAATTTTAATGAAATCTATCTTATCAATTATTTATTTCATGGATTGTGACTTTGATGTTGTATCTAAAAAGTCATTGCCGGGGCTCTTGGGTGGCTCAGTCGGTTAAGCTTCTGATTTCAGCTCAGGTCATGATGTCACAGTCCGTTAGTTTGAGGCCTATGTTAGACTCTGTGCTGACAGGTCAGAGTCTGGAGCCTGCTTTGGATTCTGTGTCTCCTTCTCTCTCTGCCCCTACCCCATTCTCTCTCTCTCTCTCTCTCTCTTAAATAAAACATTTAAAAAATTTTTAAATTAAAAAAAAGTCATTGCCATCACCAACATTTGGATTTAGTATCTGGGTTTCCTCTTACGTTGCCTTCTAGTAGTTTTGTAGTTTTGTGTTTTATGTGTAGGTCTATATTTGGATCAATTCTGCATGTTTTTGAAAAGTTTAAGGACTGTGTGTAGATTCTTTTTGTTGTTGTTGTTGTTGTTGTTGTATGTGGATGTCCAGTTTTACCAGCACCATTTGTTGAAAAGACTATCTCTTCTTTGTTTTCTTGTTTTTGCTCATTTGTCAAAGATCCGTTGACTATATTTATATGAGTCTGTTTCTGGGCTTTCTATTCTCTTCCTATTCTTTCATCAATGCCACACTGTCTTGATTGTGGTAGCTTTATAGTAATTCTTGAAGTAGAGTAGTGTCAATCCTCCAATTTTGTTCTGTTCCTTCAATATTGAGGTGGCTATTCTTTTTTTTTTTTTTTTTTTTTTGCCTCTCCATCCACAATTTAGAATCAGTTTGTTGATACCCACAAATAAATTGCTGGGATTTTGATTGGAATTGTGTTGAGAATAACTGACATCTTAAGTCTTAAGTCTTTGTATCCATGAATATGGATTATCTCTACATTTATTTAGTTATTTGATACCTTTCATCAAAGTTTTGTAGTTTTCCTCGGATAAATCTTGTACATATTTTGTTAAATTTATACCTAAGTATTTCACTGATTTGGGGTGCTAATGTAATTTGCAATGTGTTTTTAATTTCAACTTTCACTTGTTCATTGCTCGTATATATGAAAGCAATTGACTTTTGCATATTAACCTTTTATATTGTCACTTTGCTATACTTGCTTATTAGTTCCAGGAAGGTTTTTGTTGTTGTTGTTGTTAATTCTTTTGAATTTTCTACATAGTGATCATGTCTTCTATGAACAAAGATAGTTATTTCTTCCTTCTCAATCTGTAAACCATTTATTTCCTTTCCTTGTTTTATTGCATTAGCTTAGGACTTCAAGTATGGTGCTGAAAGGCAGTGGTGAGAGAAGACATCCTTGCCTGGTTCCTGATCTTAGTGAGAAAGTTTCAAATTTCTCACCTTTAAGTACGTTAGTTGTGGGTTTTTTGTAGATGTTCCATATCAAGTTGAGGAAATTCCTACTTTGGTGAGAATTTTTAACATGAACAGGGGTTGGATTTTGTCACATGTGTTTTGGCATCTCTTGATGCAATCGTGTGGTTTTTTTCTGCAGCCTGTTAATGTGGTGGGTTACATTAGTGATTTTCAAATATTGAATCAGCCTTGCCCACCCAGGACAAATCCACTTGGTCATAGTATATAATTCTTATTTATCATTGTTGGAGTCTATTTGCTACCATTTTGTTGAAGATTTTGCATCTATGTTCACACATATATCGATCTGTAGTTTGTTTGTTTTTTTCCTTGTAATGTCTTTTTCTGGTTTTGGTATTAGGGCAATCCTGGCCTCAAGGAATGAGTTAGAAAGTATTCCTCTTGCTTCTATCCTCTGAAAGAGATTGTAGAGAATTGGTATGATTTCTTCCTTAAATATTTGGCAGAATTCACCTGTGAACCCATATGAGCCTGGTGCTTTCTGTTTGAGAAGATTATTAATTATTGATTAGATTTTTTTGATACAGGCCTATTCAGATTATCTATTTCTTGAGTTTTGACAGCTTGTATCTTTTATTTTTTAATTTTTTTTAAATTTATTTTATTTTATTTATTTTTATTTTCCACAGGGTATAGAATTCTTGGTTGTTGGTTTTTCCTCCCTACACTATAAATATCTCACTCCACTCTCTTCTTGCTTGCAGTTTCTAAGCAGAAGTCAGATATAATGCTCATCTTTGCTCCTTTTTTCCCCTTTTTTTAAATGTTTATTTTATTTTATTTTAGAGAGAGAGAGAGAGAGAGAGCAAGGGAGGGGGCAGAGAGAGAAGAGACACAGAATCCAAAGTAGGTTCCAGGCTCTGAGCTGTCAGCACTGAACTGGATGCTTGACCAACTGAGCCACCCAGGTCCCCCTTCATCTTTGCTCCTTTTTTTTTTTTTAATGTTTTATTTATTTTTGAGAGAGAGAGAGAGACAGAGTACAAGCAGGGGAATGGCAAAGAGAGAGGGAGACACAGACTCTGAAGCAGGATCCAGGCTCTGAGCTGTCAGCACAGAGCCCCACATGGGGCTCAAACTCGTGAACCACCTGAGCTGAAGTTGGACGCTTAACTGACTGAGCCACCCAGGCTCCTTTTTAAGTAAGGTGTATTTTTCCTGTGACTTTTTTCAAGATTGCTTATCTTTGCTTTTCTGTACTTCGAATATGATATGCCTATGAATAGTTTGTTGTTGTTGCTGTTGTTGTTGTTGCTGTTGTTGTTTTAGCCTTTATCTTGCTTGGTTCTTTGAGCTTCTGGGTCTGTGGTGTGGTGTCTGAAATTAATTTGGGGAAAATTTTCAGTCAGTATTGCTTCAGATATTGCTGCTATTCCTTTGACTCTTTCTCTTCCTTGTGGTGTTCCTGTTACAAGTATGCTATACCTTTTGTAATTGTCCCACGGTTCTTGGATATTCTGTTCTGGCTTCCCACCACCCCCCCCCCCCGTCTTTTTTCTCTTTACTTTTCAGTTTTGGGAGTTTCTGTTGTCATTTCCTTAGAAATTCTTTCCTTAGCCATGTCCAGTCTACTAATAAATCCATCAAAGGCATTTTTTTCTTTCTGTTACGGTGTTTTTCATGTGTAACATTCTTTTATCCTTTCTTGGAATTTCCATCTCTCAGGGTGCCTGGCTGGCTTAGTGGATGGAGCGTGCAACTCTTGATCTTGGGGTTCTGAGCTCAAGCCCCATGTTGGGTGTAGAGATTACTTAAAAATAAAATCTTAAAAACGAATTTCCATTTCTCTGTGCTTACATTATCTCTCTGTGTTTGCATGTTGTCTACCTTTACTATTTTGGCCCTTAAATATTAATCAAAGTTTAAAAGAATTCTTGGTCTAATACTTCCCAACATTTCGGTTTATGGTTCTGATGCTTGTTCAATCTCTTCAAACTGTATTTTTGCCTTTAGTATCCCCTTCAAATAGAGAGTTCAGCCCCACCTCACATCCTTCCAGACTTGAATGCATCAAATGTAATGAGTTGCCTGTTGAGGACCATAGGCCTGACTTCATATAAGCATGCCAAATATTGTGATTCAGTTACAATCTCAGGTTCTCTCACTTTTTCAGCTGGGTGTTAACCTATCACCTTCTCAACTTTGTAAATCAATTACTTTATTCTGCCTCCCAGCTTTTTACCTGACATTACTCAACTCAATCAGGAACTTATAAGGTAGACAAAAGGCCACAGTCATGCCTGAAATGTTTTGTTTTGTTTTGTTTTTTTAATTAGTCGCTTTGGTCTTAATTCTGGGAATCAACACTTGGCATCTTTTTCTATCACAAATGAGAGCAGGAGCCCCATCATCTTCCTTCCATACCTGCATCTTCAAAGGAGCCTCTCCCTTGGCTTCCCACTGAATTCAGACCAAATCCACTCCCATCTTTCCACTGCCTAGAGACACTGGACACAGGCTGTTTATCCCAGCAGAAATGAGTGCTCTCTGCTATGTGAAAGCTATGAGCTGCTCCCCTCAATGGGCTGTTTAGTCCATTCTTCACTTGGCAGTTGTAGAACTAGACAAACCAGGAAATTTTGAATATGTAAGCAGAACCCATACAGGGAATAGCTTTGCAAAAGTCCTAGGGTGAGGTGAAATGAGTCTCTTCTGGAAAGGGCTGTTCTGTATGCTATTGTTACTCACAGTATGTCATCCTTCAAGGTAAGCCTTAGAAAGTAAATAAATTCCATTCAAATCAAATCAACAAATTCTTGCTAAACCACAAGTAGGAAACAAGAATCCTGACTAAATTTATCTTGCTGCTAAGGATTTCCCACCCACCATCTGCTAGAGGGAGGATCTCTGTGACTGAGTCTCCATTAGGGCTCTTGTTCCATTCTGTTCTATTCATTCACTGTCACTGAGAAATATTGTTAGTTCTACACAAGAGGATCCTCTCTATATGGCTTACAAATAGAACAATAAATATGTCTGCCTGTGTCCAGCTTGAGAGAGTTTTAAACCAACAGCCCTCCCACAGGGTAATCAAGAGAAACATGCTAAGTTTCTCCTTTAACAAATTATCTGAAGGTAATGTAAAGCCTCTTCTGTCATCTTTTCTTCTCCATAATCTACCCAAGGATGGCTTATGTCATTTAGATTGTAAAAGATAATTACACTTGTAGAACATGAGGAATGGGGCTGCCTTCTGCATTGTGACTCATAGCCTTTCCTGCAGGTGACTTGCAGGTGTGTCCCTCAGAGTGAAGGGAGGAAGTAAGCATGTCAATGATATGCTACTGAGGCTGCATGTCCGCCTCTGCCTTGACCAACCCACCAAGACTTATTCTGTGTTCCTGATTCTTGTAAGCTGTATGCTTTAGAGCACCATACCCTGAAAAGCCCACTTTGTCCTTAACCGCTAAGGAAAATTAGCTAACTCAAGGCAACCATAGGCCACACTTTAGTGGCATGATGCCTTTGTACATCCTGAAATCCTCATTTAAAGTCAGGTGTGGGAGGAATACCTTGAGTCCTTTGGCATTGTCCTTTCAATACTCTATTCAAATGGTTCTCAACTCCGGCTGTACAAGGTAAAGATCCAGTACACATGGGAGTCACTACAGGCAAAATGCCCTCCAAGGAAATAAATTATGTAAGTGCAAAAACTGCAAACGTATGTTCAATAAGTGACAATAGAAATAACCCAGAGATCCACAACCAAAAGTATTGCAGAAACCCTAACCTCCAACTCTCTTCTCCATTTATCTAATTTTTCCCCATTTGTCAAGAAAACATACAGGTGTAGAACATAATATGCCCCAAATTATTTCTTCACACTATTATCTTCATTATCATATATCTCCAGTCTACTAATATTCTCAGTATATATCTAGTCCTTCAATTGTTAAGACTTTTATTGTGGACCATTCCCAAGCATATCATAGCATTCTTAAAAGTAGAGACACTCTTCTCTCAACATCCACTTTAAGAAAGTACAAATGCTTTTTTTTTTTAAGTAGGGTTCGTGCTAGGTGTGAAGCCCAATGTGGGGCTTGAACTCACAACCATGAGATCAAGACCTGAGCTGGTATCAAGAGTCAGATGCTTGACTGATGGAGTCACCCAGGTACCCCTAAAAATGCTTTTTAAATGATATATCTTACTTCTTTCCTTCCATCCCACTCTGCTCCTTTCCCCTCCTCCTCTCCTCTCTTTTCCTTTCCTTCTTCCCTCTTCACTCTGTTCTTATCCTTTAGAATGCTAGTAATACTTTCTTATGTTCTATTTCTACATATTTTCTCAAGTCATGTTTCTCAAGTCATGGGTCAAGGTACTTGAGAACTCTTTCCAGAAAAGTCCAAGGTCAGTAGTGTTTCCTCAATATGGTTTGTAGAGAATCTAAAGAGAAGTCAATACTAGCATAATCCAAACTTTTAGAGTCCTGGTCCCAATATTAATCAGTGAAATTCTCAACTTGTAATGGATTCACCTTGACTTTCTTCAAGTTTTAGGTTTGATGCTCATGCTATTCATTATTTAACACACCAAGCCTTTCAGGAATCCCAAAGAATTTACAAAAAAAATTTTTTTTAGTTTTATATATTTATTTTGAGAGAAAGAGAGAGTAAGTGTGCAAGTGGGGGAGAGGTAGAGAGAAAGAGAGGGAGAGAGAGAGAATCCCAAGCAGGCTCTATACTGTCAGTGTGGAGTGCCATGTGGGGCTCAAACTCGCAAACTGCGAGATCATGACCTGAACTGAAGTTGGACGCTTAACTGACTGAGCCACCCAGGTGTCCCCCAAAGATTTTTAAATTTAACTGTTAGATTCTAAGGTAATTCAGGGATCTCAAAAGTTCCTTCAGTTATCTTTAGTTGGGATTTGGGTGTAGCAGAGGGAAATCAAGCCCTGATGACAGGCCCTGCCTGGCGATGAGAACTGGACAGTGATTTTAAACCCTGGAAAACCATCTGATTGAGCTCAGGTGGGGCTCAGGCACATTTTTCTGAAGTTTTGTAGGTAGTACTCATGCTTAGCCAGTGTTTAGAAACTTTATTTTAGGAAAAACTTGTATCTTTTAGGGTTTGCCAACTGGCTGCTTTCTCAGCCTCGTCCCTGATCCAGGTCCTAGACTTGACACACTATGACAATTCCAAGAGGGAAGAGGGCAGTGGGAATGATGGAATGGTTTCAGTCCACCCTGGAATGGGGCTATGGCAGGAGCAGGGTCATTGTTGCAGGAGGTAGACTCTTACATGTAAGATTTGCTCTGCTTTGACCTAAAATAAAACCCATGATTCAAGATTCTCTTCCCTCTAAGGTCTTGTCGAACAGACTCTGAGAGGAGTTAGCAGGAATTAGTTCATCAGTTGCTTGGTTGTGATAAGAAGAATCAGGTAACATGATACCACTACAGAGTAAGTTGTGCTTTGGGAGCAGGAGGGCCCAGAAAAGAACAGAAAAAGGCATTGGAAGTGGAAATAGACAAAGGACAAACTGGATCCAATTCTCAGTCTGACAGGGAGACTGTGCTTTCTCTGACCCTACTGCTCTTGTTTTCTTTCTGAGATATTAGTAGAAGACCATCCTAGGGGTGAGGAGAGCGACTGAATTTCCATAGCGATGTGCTATCTCAGGGCCCCCCTTTCCAAACTGCTGGTTGGTTATGTTTGAAACGTCTAGGAGACCCATTTTTTTTTTCTACTTTGAGAAATTAGGCTGAAAATACAATCCCACCCTGGGAAGGGTACCAGAAGTTAAAGTCATGATTTTTAAAAAAGCCTGAGTTTAAATCTAGGGCAGTGGTGGGCAAACCAGTCTGTGGGCCAAAGCCCACCTGTTGCCAGTTTTTGTGTGGTCCAGTTTTTGAGTGGTTTTTAGATTTCTAAATGATGGGAAAAGAAATCAGAAGAATAGTATCTTGTGATGTGAACATCATGAAATTCTTTTCAGTGCCCGTAAATAAAGCTTTATTGAAACATGGCCATACTCATTTGTTTACATGTTGTGTACTTCAATGGCAGTTGAGTAGTTATGACAGGGATTGTATGATGTCCTCTATCGCTGTGCGGAACTGCTCAGTGACACAAGCAGTGTCACAATTTTTAATTCAACAGCATTTTGAGTGTTGTACATATTGCCATAGCATGACATTTTATATATATTTTTTAAATTCACATTTTATTTAGGTTGAAATAAACTATACAAAATCAATTTTCTTCACCAAAAATAACGGCAATATTTTCTGTATTATTTCTAGATAAACCACAAAGCACTTATTTTTGTAAGTTTTTCAGTTTTGTTTATAAGATGAGATGAAGCAGTACATACAGCCATGGAAAAAGAGGAAAACAGACAAATCAGTTGTTGGTGTCCATGGCCTCTGATCCTGTCTTGACCATGAAACAGAGGTGTTCGACATATACCTGCTAAAAAGCTTATGAAGATGGAGGCTCAACAGAGGAGTGTAAACAGCAACAAACTGATGCACAACAATGGCAGGCTTGCCCATTTACACTTTTAACTGTAACTTGTTCCTCTAAATTCATTTGATAAAGACAAAATACACTGAAATCCTTGCTTGGCAAACTCACATGTTTCTCTCTCACTGTCTGGTAACTCCCTTAACTGTCCATTACAGATTTTTTTGGTAATGTTTATTTCATTATTTTGAGTGAAGGAGAGAATGTGTCTGAGTGGGGGAGGGGCAGAGAGAGAGAGGGAGAGAGAATCCCGAGTCAGGCTGTGTGCTGTCAGCACGGAGCCAGACTCAGGATTGGATCCCATGAACTGTGAGATCATGACCTGAGCCAAAATCAAGAGTCAGGACAGACACCCAACCAATTGAGCCACGCAGGTGCCCCACAGATCTTTAACATACTTAACATTCCTACTATTCAAAGGTCACTTGTGAATTTCATTGTAACATTTTATAAAATGTATTCCTTCCTCCCACACCTCTTCAAAATCTATTTCTTCTAAGAAGTGATAACTCAATACCCAACAATTGGATCCAGTGATAATAAATGTTATGTCTAAAATGACTTAACTAAAACAATTTCAAAGTGCCATTAGCAGAGATCCTATAGAAGTGTAATATGGCACTTTCAATGCTATCTTCTGGAATAACAGTTATATCTCCAAAACATGAGAGTTCAATCAGGGGCCATTTAAATAGGCAGATTATCAATGGCTAATATACTCCATGAGAAGTCAATAGGTCAGGATATTCAGTGAGTGGGGCACCTGGGTGACTCAGTCAGTTGAGTGTGGTCTCTTGATTTTGGCTCAGGTCATGATCTCACACAATTTGTGGGTTCAAGCCCTGCATCGGGCTTTGCACTGACAGTGCAGAGCCTGCTTGGGATTCTCTCTCTCCCTCTCTCTGCCCCTCTCCTGTTTGCATTCTCTCTCTGTGTCTCTGAAAATAAACATTAAAAAAATATTTTCAAACAAGATATTAGTGATTAAATGGTCTATATACACCGGACAGCTTTTCCATAAGATGTTTTCACATTTCTTACAGATTTTTCCAAATAACAAGCATAAGAGAAAGCTTACTTTATTTTTTTTAACTTTTTTAAATGCTAATTAATTTTTGAGACAGAGATAGACAGAGCGTGAGTGGGGGACTGGCAGAGAGCGGAGACACAGAATCTGAAGCAGGTTCCAGGCTCTGAGCTGTCAGCACAGAGTCTGGCCCAGGGCTCGAACTCACAAACCGCAAGATCATGACCTGAGTTGAAGTCAGAAGCTTAACTGAATAAGCCACTCAGGTACCCAAGATAAAGCTCACTTTAGAGGTCTCTTAGGTATTTTCAATGGTTTCTGAGTTATCTGTAGGAAGCTCTTAGTTGTAGAGTTTGATATATGTGTCCACAATTAAATCAGGATCATGTTTTATATCAAAATTTAGGTTCAGTAAAGCCAAGTTACTTGACCTTTGGTCTGTCAAAGTGTTCCTCAGGTATGCTTTGAGGCAATTTTACCTATGTTCATAGCATTCATTCTCAACCTTCATCACAGGAAGAATACATAGGACTTTCAGCAATGCATAAACACTAGGAAAAACTTGATGTCTTGCGGGTGCAGGGTTTCATAAATGGTGAATGGAAGCTCTATGTCTTTCCCTCTGTGTTTCCACTTGATTCTCCAATAATGCAGCTCAGGTGAGAGTGTGTCATGATTAGGCAAGTCACTTCTGTACATGTCAGCATGGTGCCCCCCCCCCCCCCCCAGTGTATTAAATTTGAGCTGTCTTATGACAGAGGGTACCAGAGATAAGCATTAAGAGCTCTGAGGTGCTGTTCTGAAAATGTATCTTTCAGTTCCTGAATACAATGAGTTCCACTGTTGGGACATTAGAGTTTCTTTATAGTAACTCTCAGAAGTTAGCTGGGATTCCAGGTTACCTCGCTGGGCTCTGTGGAATTCTCCAGGGAGTTTCAGCTGAATATCAAGTTTGGTTGCCAAATTTATAGCTTTTTCAAGCCGAAATTCATGATAAACTTCAATATTTTCCATCATTTCATTTAATGAATGCAGCGCTGCAGTCAAGTTACTGGCTACAAAGAAGACATCAGAAGTTTTCCCCTGGAGATTTTTCCCAAAGGCTCTTGTAAAAGATAGAACATTTTTAGGAACAACAATGGTAAGAATGAAATCAAAAGCTGTTCCCAGCTATATAGTTACCAGCTATATAGTTATTCCACCCAAGGTTTGTATCACTATACCATCTAAACATAAAACACGTGTTTGCAGGAGGTCCACTAAAATTTCACAAGCATCATGCCTGCCTGTCCACTGGGAATGACAAATTTCCTTCAGTTCAAGCTCTAAAAGCAGTTGTGGAGATCAATGGAAGAAAGAACAAACTTCCTCTATTGTTCCTAATACAGCAGGTACTCTCACAACAGGCACTGATTTTGCCAACCAAATATTTAAGGCACAGGAAGAGCAAAGTGTATAGACAGCTTGGGGATATTTCTCTAAAAGTCTAGAAGCAACAACTTTCATTTTGGAAGCAAATCCACTGGACACAATGTAAGCCTGGCCATGATAATACTCCAGCTTAGTCCCCACTTCTCCATTATCAACAGTATGAAATTTTTAAATTTCTGCATCAACCACATAAGGCAAGAAGCCTACAAATTCCTCTCTCAGGTTATGAGATTCATCAACAAACCTCACCAACACAGACAAATATTCTTCCCTGATATGGCCACTATGGCATCAGTGATGATGGAAAAGAGGAAGTGGCAGCCTCTCACTCCCCGAGGGTTTCCTCCCAAATGCAGCTCTCACAGATCTCTAGCATCTGCCTCTGCTACGTTTTCGAGCAGAACAATGTGTTCACTGCTATTGTCTCAATGCTTTCTATCAACTTCTTCACCAGAATTTATCCCACGCTCCAGCAGTGCTTGAACAAAGAGATCCTCTGGGAGTTCATCAGTTTCATGCCCTTCCAGAGGCATGTCTTGTTTTCCCATAAGAATAAAAATTTCAGTGGCACCTGAGTGGCTAAGTAGGTTAAGCATATGAGTCTTGCTTTCAGCTCAGGTCAAGATTTCACTGTTCATGAGTTTGGCCCCACTGTCAGTGCAGAGCTGCTTAAGATTCTCTCTCACTCTCTCTCTCCCTCTCTGCTCCTCCCCTGCTTGTTGTCTCTCTCTTTGTCTCTCTCTCTCTCAAAATAAATAAACTAGAAAATTTTTTTAAAGAATCAAAATTTCAAATAAAGATTTTAAGTATTCTTTTTTTTCTTTCTTTTCAAGAGTTGATGAAAAATGTCTTCATCCTGTTCTTCGGCCCTTTCTTCCGCACTGGGATTCTGAGCATTGCTGTCATTTATTTCTTTGTTTTTATTCCTCTTCAGAATTTTCATCATTGTTTTTTCTGTTTCAGTTTCTTGATTTTATCTTCACTTATTTCTTTTGTTAGTTTTTTGTGTCTACTATGTGGATTGTTTGAATGACTGGCAAGAACAAACAAATATTGTTGGTATTGCATTATCTCCAAGAACTGCCCCATAAGGACTAGTTCTACAGATCATAGAGGTCTCAAAATGTTTGGCACATAATTGATAATGTTTATTTAGTTGATCAGGTGTTTTATCTTCTAAGTCTGCTCTCCCAGAATTCTCCATCCACTTCTGGCATCTGGTGGGACACCTTGGGAACCCAAAGAAGGACAGATCCTGAAGAAGGCCAGATCCAACTTCCTCGTGCAGCTGGGGGTAGCGTGGAAGTTCTAGAACATCAGCGCCCACACAGACCCACACACCCTCCCCTCTTCTCCTCCTCTAGGCAGTCTTTCTGCAGGTTGGGTCTGGGAGGGAAGTCAGGCTGGAGCACCAGAGGGAGGGGCCTATAATTTTTTATGACAAGTTCATGCACATCATATCAAGACAAAAATGGGAGAAAAGTAAACTTCAAATATTACACGTGTAAGACATAATGGATTATGGATTATTTTGTCATCAATTGGATAACAAAGAACTGTGTTTTTTATTATGAAGTGATGTTATCACTGTGCTAAACCTACAGTATCTGTCAGTATTACTTAGGACTAAGCAATCATAACAATATTCCCAACTTACAGGAAAGCACTTGTCAGAAAAAGTGGAAAGTAGAAGAAGGAATACTTCATTAAGGTATAATTTTTTTCACTAATTTTTTTGAAATGAAGCTGCAACCGAAGTACGTTTCCAAATAGTTCATTTGTTAGATAAAGCGAGTCATTGACCAGTGGTGTTAATTAAGTCATATTTGATTCCAAGCCAAAGAAATGTGTCCAGAGAAAATAAACTGGTTTAAGACTATTAACTTTGGGGGGGAAAGTGACTCAAAAGAGTTTAGGACATTGGAAGCAATATCAATAGTCCATTTAAAAAGAAGCCAAATGATTTCAAGGGGTTTTCCTTGGCTTTTGATAAGTCAATGTACTGTTCAGTTGTTTTTTCAAGGACTAATGCCAGATCCAAAGTCACTGAGTTTCACCTATGAATGGTCTGTATGAAACAATTATAATTGAGAATATTTTTGAAAACAGTGAGAAAACACTAATCTAGTACAACCTGAAGTAGAATCTGCTAAGATGTGCTATAACTGATGGTGATAAAAATATATGTGGAGAAGAAAAGCTCTTAGTTGGATGAATTTACAGATTTTGAAAATTTAAGGTGTTTAAAGACTTCATTATATTCATTGTATTATTTATCAGCAGGTACTTCTTTTTTAATGTTTATTTATTTTGAGAGAGAGACAGCATGTGTGCAAGTTGGGGAGGAGCAGAGAGAGAGGGAGAAAGAATCCCAAGTGGGCTCTGCACTGAGATCATGACCCGAACCCAAATCAAGATTTGGTTGCTTAGCTGACTGAGCCATCCAGATGCCCTTATCAGCAGGTACTTCTGAGGAACATATTTGATATCATGTCTTACGGAATTGGCAGTGTCAATAGTGAAATTCTACTCTCATGGACTTAATATCTTCAGCACCATAAATTTTGTCATAGATAGAAGTAAATCCTTAATTGTCCTACCATACAGCAGTGTGACATTTTAGCACTGATGAAATTATATTGAGATTATATTCAGCCCAGGATCAAGATTGAAATTCCTCTGAATGAGGACTTTCCTCAATCACTGTTAATTAACAGTGAGTGAATTTGGAAATTAGCTTTTGCTGCAGATTTGATGTTTCTTAATGAATTGAACCTAAAACTATTAGGCAAAGCTGAGCTTACATACAAAACTTACACTGCAGTAAAGTCATTTTGATGACAACTAATGTTGTTTGAATCACAAGTAGTATCAAGCTGCTGTATTTACTTCCTATGTTGTCAAAAATTAAAACAAGAAGTTAAATCTCCACCCCACATGAATTTTCAGAGAATATATTTTCCAAGCTCAACCTACAGTTCCAGAAGTATTTTTTGGACCTTGCTTCACATGCAAAAGAAAAGTCAAATATTTCAAAATCCATCTAATTGTGCAAAATCCATCTAACTTCCACTTAACTTTCAATTGAACTGATTAATCTACAGTAACATACTAATAGGTACATATCAAGGAAAGAATATAATAGAATTCTATAAATGACTCAAGTAATATTTCCTATTGAAATCACATGCTTATGATTGGTATCACTATTCAGCAGTACCAATTTGTGTGACAAGACATTTTCTTATTATATAAGTACCTGCCTCAATTTTGTCTCTTAACCTATAAAACCTATGGATTTACTATCTGGCCTTTTAGAGAAAAAAGAAAAACCCCTGATCTAGAGGACCGTGGGTGTCTGAAAGATACAGGGAGACCTCATTGAAGGATTGCTTGCTAGAAAGTTTGGTTAAGTATGAAGTCTAATTATTCTGATTTAGCAAACAAAGCTTTGCCTGCGGTCATATTACTTTAATCAAAAATAGAGCTGGACCCAAAGCTATATCTTTCTGCTATAAACCTAACATGTAAGATTTAGTTTCAGCAAACAACACCAGCTGTCTCACATCAATGTTGCCAATTTGAATTTTTATTAGTTTTATAGTTTTGTTTGTATTTCATTTGTACATTTTGCTTTGGCTTCAGACATTAGTAAGACTTATTCTCTATGTGAACATAGGTGAGGGCCCCTTAACCCTCCCAAATGTATTTTCATTTCTTGAAAAGGAACACAATGAATGCACATGAATCTGTTTCTTCAGGAAGTGTTAAAAAAAATTAAGTGAACCATTTTTCATTCAGAGATTGTGGACACAGGGTGCCTGGGTGGCTCAGTCAGTTGAGCATCTGATTTTGACTCAGGTCATGGTCTCGCAGTTCACGAGTTTGAGTCCCACATCCAGCTCTGTGCTGGCAGTTCAGACCCTGGAGCCTGTTTCTGATTCTGTGTCTCCTCCCTCTCTCTCTGCCCCTCCCCTGCTCGTGCTCTGTCTCTCTCAAAAATGAATAAACATTAAAAAAAATTTAGGGGCGCCTGGGTGGCGCAGTCGGTTAAGCGTCCGACTTCAGCCAGGTCACGATCTCGCGGTCCGTGAGTTCGAGCCCCGCGTCGGGCTCTGGGCTGATGGCTCAGAGCCTGGAGCCTATTTCCGATTCTGTGTCTCCCTCTCTCTCTGCCCCTCCCCCGTTCATACTCTGTCTCTCTCTGTCCCAAAAATAAATAAATGTTGAAAAAAAAAATTTAAAAAAAAAATTTAAAAATAAAAAGAGATTGCAGACATGATAGAGTGTCTAGAAGAGACTATGTCGGGCAGAATTGACCTTAACAAAAGTTAGGTTTTTCCTCTTCAAATGTATTGGTTCTCAAACCTAACATGCACAGAATCACCTGATGAGCTTGTTTAACATGCACTGTCCCAAACTTTTCTTCCAAGGCCCAGGAGTATTCACCCCTGTCACACATCTCAGAACACCCTGATTGATGACACACAGACCACCATATTTTGAGAAACATGCCTTCAGATTCTTGATTTCCACCACTTCATTCTGCCCTTTACTTGAGAACCGATAGGATCCTTCATGAAGCAACCAGGTGATTTTTTCTACAAGAACTCCTTTGGGGCGCCTGGGTGGCGCAGTCGGTTAAGCGTCCGACTTCAGCCAGGTCACGATCTCGCGGTCCGTGAGTTCGAGCCCCGCGTCGGGCTCTGGGCTGATGGCTCAGAGCCTGGAGCCTGTTTCCGATTCTGTGTCTCCCTCTCTCTCTGCCCCTCCCCCATTCATGCTCTGTCTCTCTCTGTCCCAAAAATAAATAAACGTTGAAAAAAAAAAATTAAAAAAAAAAAGAACTCCTTACCATAAGAGGTGAGATAGGAAGAAGGGATTAGCCCATTTCACCTTGGTATCTTATTGTTATTACAAATCCTAAACTACACTTGTTTACGGAACATTCTAGAATACAACAAGTGCCTTGAGCTATTTTGTGACTAACTAGAAGTAACTAGGGCTTTAATATTCAACCACCAAATAAAGAAAATTTCAGGTAAAAAATAACATGTGACAGGGACACATTTCCTATCAATCTAGTTATTTTTTCAAAAAGCTTTAAACAACAATCTCAATAATCTTACATTTTAGTGATTTTCTGCAATTTCCACTGAAGGTTCAAACATACATGAAAAGCCCTTGCTTCATTGCCTAAAAAAACAGATGAATAGATATTCATTTATATAAAAATCATTAGATAAAAATCATTAGTCCAGCACATACTTAATGGTTAATATAGAATCAGAACTACTGAATTGATGTCTCAGTGTAAAGGCATCAAAAACCTAGTGTCTCTAAACAAGCAAAATCACCTAAATTCGGGCGACTTCTTAAGCTAACATTGCTGAAGACTTTTACTGGATAAGTTTGTACAAGTTCCCCTGTCCCCACAACCCACTGCCCATTAAAACATAAGATACATTTATTAGAAACAAAAGCTTTTTCTAGGAAAGAAGAGATTTTTGGCACTGGAAAATTATGGATCAAGGCTCACCTGTTAGCAAAATGCTGCAAGGCAGTGAATTCCAGTCCTAATTCAGCTTCTGATGTTGATATGACTGAAGGGGCTTGGGTTCCTCACCCATGAACCTGGAATAACAACACACCCTCCTTTACAAAGGAACCATGTTGTGTAACACAAAAAAGTGACGACAGCCTTTTCCCGATTCAAGAGATGAAATTATAGCCCCATTGTGATATTCTTCACACATATTTCAACAACTCCCTGACATTTTAACTATTAATTACTTGTTTATTCTCAGTTTCAATACCTTTTATTCAGATCCCTTTGCATTCCTTAACCTTGCTTGTCTCCCTGGCTTTTGTATCTGTGGGTGAAACCCTCACCAACCTTTTGGCAAACATTACTCTCAACTCCCAGATCACCTATCTTTCCTAGCGACTCTGGGGGGTCCTCTCATGCTTCACACACAGCGCTCACCACCATGCCTCTGCCTGCTGCCTCTGGACACACCTGTCAGCCAGCCAGCTATCAATGGGCTGGCAGCAGTAGCTCTTGCATGGGATGGAGTGCACATCCCTCCCTGACTTTTACCCATTCCTCCCATGTGCAGCCCCTCACACACTGTAATAATGCCCCTTATGTGTCATAGCTATGTCATTACCCCCCCTCAGGGCGTATGTCACTTCCTGACTTCTTTCAGATTCCTGGCATTCTGTACATGAGGCTGTTCAATATACCCCCCAAATGGTAATTAATTGTTAGACTTGTCATTCTTCAATGGTTTGGTTTGTAAATTTGGCTTAGAGAAAGATGAGATGAGAGGAAAAAGGATACAACTCCAGGAATCCTATAGAAATCTGAAAACTCTAATATCCACCTCAAGTATCCTAGATCTTAATATTCAACTCCCCAAGATTGTTCCCAGCTAAATGGATTCCCTCTTTCCTGAATCAATAAACATTTTGCCATCACATAGACACCATTAACTGAAAATGTTGTTTTAGTGTAGTGTTTGTACTTATTATATCATGATTTATATTTGAAAGGCATCTGTATGATTATTATATATGTAAATAGTAACATCGCACTAATGTGGCATTACAAGGAAGGCCTCCATTCCATGCAAGTGAAACTTCTGGATAAATGAAAATTGCCTCCTTAAAGACCAATCTTTTGATTGGTCTCAATGATAAATAAACATTAAAAAAATTTTTTTAAAAAAAGGAAGGAAATTCTGTCACATGATACAACAAGGATGAACCTTGAAGACATTATGCTAAGCGAAATAAGCTAGACACAAAAAGACAACACTGTGACTCCACTTATATGAGTTACCTAGAGTGGTCAAATTCATAGAGATGGACTGGGGGGCTGGGGGGCAGGGAAAACAGGGAATTGCTGAATGGGTCAGAGTTTCAGTTTTGCAAGATGAAAAGAGCTCTAGTGGGGCACCTGGGTGGCTTAGTTGGTTAGGCATCCTACTCTTGATTTCGGTTCAGGTCATGGTCTCACAGTTTGTGGGATTAAGCTCCGCGCCAGGTTCTGTGCTGACAGTGTGGAGCCTGCTTAGGATTCTCTCTCTCTCTGCCGCTCACCCTGCACACATGCATGCATGCTCTCTCTCTCAAAATAAATATTTAAATAAAAGAAAAAAGAAGAGAATTCTAGAGATTGGTTGCACAGCAATGTGAATGCACTTGACACTACTCAGCCGTATATGTAAAAAGGGTTGAAACAGAAGGGGTACCTGAGTGGCTCAGTTGGTTGAGCGTCCAACTTTGGCTCAGGTCATGATCTAGCAGTTCATGAGTTCAAGCCCCACATTGGGCTTGCTGCTCTCAGTGCAAAACCTGCTTCAGATCTTCTGTCCCACTCTCTCTCTGTCCTTCCCCTGCTCTTGCTCTCTTTTTCTCTCAAAAATAAATAAAACATTTTTAAAAAATTAAAAATCGGGGCGCCTGGGTGGCGCAGTCGGTTAAGCGTCCGACTTCAGCCAGGTCACGATCTCGCGGTCTGTGAGTTCGAGCCCCGCGTCGGGCTCTGGGCTGATGGCTCAGAGCCTGGAGCCTGTTTCCGATTCTGTGTCTCCCTCTCTCTCTGCCCCTCCCCCGTTCATGCTCTGTCTCTCTCTGTCCCAAAAATAAATAAACGTTGAAAAAAAAAATTTTTTTTTAATTAAAAATAATAAAAATGTTTGAAATGGTAAATTTTATGTTATGTGCATTTTACCACAATTAAAAAGAAAGATATATAAAAAAGGTAGAAACATGCATTAATTCATTCAGTTAATATTTCTTTCGTGCCTACTATGTATCAGACCCTGTATTAGATCCTGCTCCCTGTTGGTGCCAGGGAAAAAGTGCTGAACAATACAAAGTTTTGTCCTTTATGGAGGTTATATTCTACTGTACAGTATTTAACAGGATATATACCTTTGCAATCTACCTAATAAAGTACACAATTTTAGGACATTGGTTTTTAGAACATAAATGATTTGTCTGTAAGATCTGCAACCTGACCTGTTTGGGTGTAGGATGTATCTGAAGTTTAAATATCTTAATTCTAGAAGATTATAATGATTAACATTTTAAAACTGACCTATCACCAACACCTTTTGGGTATGTTTGCTTAGTTTTTCTTTCTGTTATTTAGATTATGGAATGGGATATGACAGACTGAATATACAACTGGTCAATGGCCAGACCATTGTATGAAAATAAAACTTTGACCTGCAACCTGCAGCAACCTGTCCAGGAAACCAACCTCTTATCTGCAGTAAACAACCCAGGAAGCCAGCCTGCTATAAATCAGACTTAAGGGGAACAAGATTGCAATCTCCAGTGACACTGCAGGAAGCTAAACAATAACTACTGTAACAATCAGCCTAAAATGTCCAGGACTTGATTAATAACTGACAGCTTCCCTAATTTTTGTCCCTGCTTCCAACGTAGGACCAACCAGAGAAAGCCAAATATGCACCCTGACCAATCACCTAGGATGTCCTGTTTCTAGTTAGACCATCTACAGCGTCCCCATGCCGACAACTTCCAATCAAGCACTCCTGAAGCCCCCACTTTGTGCATTTTATAAAGCTTTCCCACTCCTCTGCCTGCCTTTGAGTCCCCACCAAAACACAAGGGACGGTGGCTGTCTCCCTTACTATAGCAAGCTCACAATAAATAGCTTTGGCTTTTCTCATTTTGGTGGTCTTTGTTTATTTCCACAGATGTTTGCTATATACTTGCAAATTGCTATTCAATCTTTTAAAATGGTTAATAACTATCCACACATAATTGTTCCAGCTCCTTGGTTACAAGCAAGATCTCTGTCTTGCCCATCACCCTCTACCCGGTTCCCAGCTCTCACACCAGGTTGCCCAACATTAACTAGTCATGCAGTAGATGGCATGATTGCCATGCACCTGCCCCAGATCAACAGTTCTTTTCATTATTACAGTGGCATAATTTTTAACAATGAATGATCATTTGAAAAAATTCTTTTAGAGAAATTATTTTTCCACTTAGATTCCTAGTTAATCTTCTACTGTAGTTCAAGCATTGAGAAATATTTTCCATTTGTTTGTTCTAATGTTTGTGGATAGTTGGATGACCTCCAAATAATAGGAACATTTCTACATCCTACTTGAGAATATATGTGCAAGAACTTAGGAATGATTTCTGTTTGCTTGTATCTGAATAACTACTGGATAAACATCAGGTGTAAGAAAATACTTGATAAAGCTGGGTTGACTTTGGTGCTGAATAATCATTGTAATGAATATTATCTTTAAAATACATAATGTTCTTTTCTCCCTGTGCCTCCAGGTATATGACCTCCTGTTGGCAGCATCCATTTGCCTCAGGTAGGATTATCATTCTTATGGCAGGAAGGCAAAGAGAAAATATTACATTTTTTTTGCAGTCTAGTCTTTGTTTTTGAGAATTTTGAAGATCACAGGCTTGCAAAACAGGTTTTAAAAGAGAAAGACGTCCTAAATTCCAAATACTCTCTCTTTGTGTTTCAAGAGGCAAATCTGGCTGGCTTATAGATTATTCCAAGCATATTGTTCTTTAACAATGGATGGTCATTTGAAAAATTTAAATGTAGAACAATTTTGCTTTTTTTTTTTTAATGTTTGCTTTTGTGAGAGAACATGAGTGGAATAGGGGCAGAGAGAGAGAGAGAGAGAGAGAGAGAGAGAGAGAATCCCAAGCAGGTTCCACACTGTCAGCGCAGAGCCCAATGCAAGGCTCAATCTCCCCCACTGTGAGATCATGACCTGAGCTGAAATAAAGAGTAAGACATTCAACTGACTGAGTCACCCAAGCACCCCGAACAATTTTCCTTTAAACAGAGTGTAAAAGGGGCGCCTGGATGGCTCAGTTGGTTAAGCGGCTGACTTCAGCTCAGGTCACGATCTCACGGTCTGTGAGTTCGAGCCCCGCATCGGGCTCTGGACTGATGGCTCAGAGCCTGGATGCCTGCTTCCAATTCTGTGTCTCCCTCTCTCTCTGCCCCTCCCCCGTTCATGCTCTGTCTCTGTCTCAAAAATAAATAAAAGTTAAAAAAAAAAATTTAAACAGAGTGTAAGGGAATCCTTGGAAAGGAAAAGGAAAATAGAAAAATCTCTTGTCTTTCAGGTCTGGGGAGCAACAGCAAGACAAATGTATGCTAAGATTTCCCCTCTAATGAGAGAATTACTGGGGAGGATGACATCTCCTGGGCTGCAAGGAGAGATTTTGGAGATTTCTTGTGCTTTTTCAGGCTCAATAAATCATTCCTCAGATTAGATTCTTGTTTATAATGTTAAGTTAAATGCATTGTGCAATGAGTCTTAGAATTCGGTATTCGGGTATTTCACATGAGTCTCTGCTCTATTCCCTGCTCCAGCCCATCTTCACCTGCAGGCAAATGGAAAAGGTATAGCACAAGGGATCCTTTTGTTGAAACCCATTTATTGTTTGTTACCTTTTTTTAGACATTGAATGTCCTAATTATGTTATTTCAAGAAAGTAAAAAATATATACCTTTTAGAAAAGTGACTGATTCACACATAGGGCTTGTTTTGAATCTGCAGGAAGACTAATCAGCCCAGGATATGGGGTGTCATTTGTTTCTTTATCAGTTTGGCTCCCTCTAGCTGTCAGTTTGCAAATTTTAGTAGGTTCTAAAATTACACATTCTTGGCCCCTTTCTATAGCACAATTTTTTCATAGGAAGGTTTTGGGGGAAATGATTAACTGATAGAATGTATTTTTAGCAAAGATCATATTTAGCCTTTTTATGACAAATTACTAAGGTTTATATATAGGGTTGACAGATTTAGCAAATAAAAATACAGTGTACCCAATAAAATTTATATTTCAGATAAAAAAAACCAAGTAATTTTTTAGTGTAAGTATGCTCCAAATACATTAATTGGGCAACTGTATATATTTGCATAGTGTTTTACATCTCATTTAACAAATGAGGATTCTGAGGATCAGAATTTCCAATTCCAAACTATATTTTTCTCATTTTCCCATGGCTTGTTCTTGCTTTTTCATTCTTAGTTTCCCTGTAAGTTCCCAAAAGAAATCAGGTCAGAGGTCTGATCACAGGACAATTGATTTCAAGTTCCAAGGATCCTAAGATATCTTTGCTTTAACTTCACTAAAGGAAATGATTCAATAAGTACGATCTATGTGCAAGTCCCAGGAGATCTTTACCTCTCACTAAATGAGGATTCAGTGAACGTACGAACTATTTCTGTTTGCCGGGTTCCATTTGGACCCTAGTGTTGACCTGCATATCTATAGGCAAGGAATTAAGGCTTAGAGTCACTTGTCCAAGGTGACACTACTACTAAGTAGGGAGCTGAGATTTAATTCACATAGTCGGCCAGAACAAGATAGTAGCCGTTCCAGGCTTTGTGGGCCATGCAGTCTCTGTCAGGACCACTCAACGCTCCCATTGTAGGGCAAAAGTAGCCATGGGCAACACACCAATGAACAGGCATGGGTCGCCAAGCTCCAATAAACTTCATTTATGGGCACTGAAATTTGAATTTCAAATAATTTTCACATAGTATGATTTATTGTTCATTTGAATTTTCCCAATCATTTAAAAATGTAAATACCATCCTTAGCTCTAGAGTAGGGATTGGCAAAGTGAGCCTGTAGGTCAAATCCTGCCCACTGCCTGTTTTTGTAAATCAAGTTATTCATCATTTCTCTCCTTGGTGTTCTTCTTGAAGGACAGTCCCATTAATTCTTCATGGTAGATTAATTCATACAGCAGATGTTGTGATTAATCAAGTCCAATGTTTCATCTTTCCCTGGTGCAATATAGGGCTTTTACTAAAGTAATTGGCTTATATTCTTCAGGAGCTCTTTTAAAAAGTAAATTGGTAACATTACATTGTATCTATGCATTGGCATAAAACTAGTGGTTATTTTAATGAAATTCTTCTTTAATCAGATAGTCCATTAAGCATTTTCCTCCTAGTTTGGCACTAATCTATGCACAATAACTATAGAAAGAAATCCACTTACCTTTGGTGACAATTCATCAGGAGCATATACTTGAATTTTTCTTTAGAATTACATCTGTGCTCATCCCTTGTGGAGGGACAAATAACTGTGATAGCCATTGAAATCCTGGTGGCACCTCATTGAGTATTCTCACTTGTACTGCATCCAGGGGAAGGTGAAGGGAAAATGGAGACATCTACTTGGGAGTTTTGTTTTTTTCTAATACCTATTATTAACATGTTATATTTTTTCCTTTCAAGCAGTGACATTTTTTTCCTCCTAAAAAGATTAAATCTTTTTTTTTCAAATATTTATTTTTGATAGAGAGACAGAGTGTGAGCAGGGAGGGGCAGAAAGAGGCACAGAGACACAGAATCTGAAGCAGACTCCAGGCTCTGAGCTGTCAGCACAGAGACCAATGTGGGGCTAGAACTCACGAACTGGGGATCGTGACCTAAGCCAAAGTAGGATGCTTAATTAACTGAGCGACCCAGGTGCCCCAAAATAGATTAAGTCTTAAGCCCAAAACAAAATTTATAGCATCTGAGACAAAAGGTGAATTTGAAATGTGAAGATTTAGATTTTTAATTATTTTTACTATGTCTTCTTAACTTTAAAAAGAAATGTATGGGGCGCCTGGGTGGCGCAGTCGGTTGAGCGTCCGACTTCAGCCAGGTCACGATCTCGTGGTCCGTGAGTTCGAGCCCCGCGTCAGGCTCTGGGCTGATGGCTCAGAGCCTGGAGCCTGTTTCCGATTCTGTGTCTCCCTCTCTCTCTGCCCCTCCCCCGTTCATGCTCTGTCTCTCTCTGTCCCAAAAATAAATAAACGTTGAAAAAAAAATTTAAAAAGAAATGTATGAATCATACTGGATTATGGGAAATGGTTAAGGTATTAGGTATTGTAGGGTGTCAGAATATGCACCCCAGTATATACCACGTTTGCATAAGGATTATTTTGAGCTGAAGGCAACTAAGAAGCAGATACAAGAAAAGCTCTCTGCCCTCCCCCATTTGCCTGAAAGCAAGACATACATTTACAAAGGTGTCCCCCTTCCTTCTCTATTAGTAAGGACCAAAATTAATCACCAGAGACAACTTTAGACCTTAAGCACCCTGGAGACAGCACCAGAGGAATCTACATAACAACTTCTACTAAACTTTTATTTACCATTAGTTTGTCATAATGTGCCTTCCCACAGTTTGGCTTGCCAGAGACTCAAGGTTCTTTTCCCTTGTCTCATCGCTTCTGTAACACATTAGTGTTCCCTTGCTGAGATTCCACATAAGCCCGAGTTCTAAGCACCACTTTGAATTACTCATCTCTGAATACTCCAGGTGTAAGGGTGGTACACATGCTAATGAACTTTTGCTTGCTTTTCTCTTATTTGTCTTTTATCAGCCTAGTTTATAGGGCCCCAGCCAGAAAACCTAGGAGAGTATAGGAAAAATAATTTCTGTTCCCCTACAGTATCTTGAAATTATGTTCTCTGCTTCACAAAGGGATTGTGCTCCTGGTTCAGCATAAATCCATTCCCCCAAACACATCCTCTGAAGCCTGAGACCCTGGTTATGGCAGGTGAGGAAAAGAAGAGTCTTTACAGATGCAGTTGTCACCTCTAGCTGGGTGTCAGAATTTTCTGGAGGGCTTTTATTTTTTAAATGCTTATTTATTTTGAGAGTGAGTGTGAGCAGGGGAGGGGCAGAGAGAGGGAGAGAGAGAATCCAAAACAGGCTCCACACTGAGCCCTGGAGAGCTTTTAAAACTGAAGTTTTGGGGCACCTGGGTGGCTCAGTTGGGTAAGCTTCAGACTCCTTTTTTTTTAATTAAAAAAATCTGTTTAACATTTATTCATTTTTTTGAGAGACAGAGACAGAGTATGAGGGAGGAGGGGTGGAGAGAGAGGGAGACACAGAATCCAAAGCAGGCTCCAGGCTCCAAGATGTCAGCACAAAGCCTGAGCCTGACACGGGGCTCAGACCCATGAACCGTGAGATCATGACCTGAACTGAAGTTGGACGCTTAACCGACTGAACCATCCAGGCACCCCTAAGCTTCAGACTCTTGATTTTGGCTCAGGTCATGATCTCATGGTTAATGGGATTGAGCCCCACGTAAGCTCCGTGCTAATAGTGTGCACCTGCCTTGCTCGTACTCACTCACTCTCTCAAAAAAAAAAAAAATTGGGGGCGCCTGGGTGGCTCAGTCGGTTAAGTGTCCAACTTCAGCTCAGGTCATGATCTCACAGTCCGTGAGTTCAAGCCCCGCGTCGGGCTCTGTGCTGACAGCTCAGAGCCTGGAGCCTGTTTCAGATTCTGTGTCTCCCTCTCTCTCTCTGACCCTCCCCCGTTCATGCTCTGTCTCTCTCTGTCTCAAAAATAAATAAAACGTTAACAAAAAAATTAAAATTAAACCCACAGTTTCCCTAGAGTTTTGGATTCGGTAGGTCTGGGCTGAGGTTCCATAGTTAAGAACACTTCCTCTTGTAGGATTGAGTAGGAGTCTGTAGGAGTTTCCTGTGGCTGCTGGAATAAATTACCACAAACTGGGTGGCTGAAAACAACACAAATTTATTATCTCAATGGTGGAGGGCGATGCTCCATCCCCAGCACTCTGCCACACACAAACATCACTAATTGACCCACTCTTCAGCTAGTCTTTGCTTTTGCAAGAGAGGAGGGCAAAGAGAGAGAGAGAAAGAGGACTAGGGTGTCAGAGAGGTCTTTTTTGGCTCAGCCACCTTTGCCCTCCTTGACATCTGCATAAAGTAGGGATTTTACCACAAGGATAGTATCCTATAAAAATCCCATCCTCGGGCACCTGGATGGCTCAGTTGGTTACACATCCCACTCTTGATTTAGGCTCAGGTCATCATCTCACAATTCAAGGGGTCGAGCCCCCACATCAGACTCCACACTGATGATGCTGAGCCTGCTTGAGATTCTCTCTCTCCTCTGCTCCTTTCTTGCTCATGCTCCCTCTCTAAGTAAATAAACTTTAAAAAAAGTCCATCCTCTTTGCAGCCAGTGCAATAATACACATTTCAAACTCAGTGAATCCCCCAAAGCCATGAAGTTGTTGCCATGGTAGGCAACAACTGTGCCCTAGCAATGCCTGTTGGTCATCACAACACTAACCATGACTTAAGACCCCACACTGGAGAGAAAGTAGGGCATACATAGTCTTGATCATGGCCTTGGGCTTGCTCCAAGGGCACTTTGGCTCAGCAGTGAGACATGTCTATCTCTGTCTCCCAGAACTTTTTTTTTTTTTTTTTTAAATTTATTTATTTTTGGGACAGAGAGAGACAGAGCATGAACGGGGGAGGGGCAGAGAGAGAGGGAGACACAGAATCGGAAACAGGCTCCAGGCTCTGAGCCATCCGCCCAGAGCCCGACGCGGGGCTCGAACTCACGGACCGCGAGATCGTGACCTGGCTGAAGTCGGACGCTTAACCGACTGCGCCACCCAGGCGCCCCGTGTCTCCCAGAACTTTGTGGTCAAGAATTTAGCATCCTGAGTTATGCTTGCTTCCACTCCACTGTTCACATCTAACCACTTTATTGGTCCCAGAAGACTCTCGATGTGGTTTCTTCCCTCTCTTCCTCTTGAACTTAGCTTCCTTACCAGATAGAATCAGGGCCTCTGTTTCCTCAGTAGTGCTCTGCTTTCCTGGTAACTTGGTCCAATAGAGCCCAATTTCACAGACTGCTTCCAGTAGCTCCACATCTGCCCTGTGCTTGTGGCACAAGTCTTTCTGGTTTAGTACATACGCAGAGGTCTTTTCTCCTGTCAGTGTGTGTTTAGAAATCTGACATATGATTCCTGACAACACACTTTACTGCCGAGTCTCCCTCTGAATGTTTCCAAGCATTCTGCCACAGGAACCAGTGGGTTGACAGCACTAAATCCACCCAATCCACTACTGAAGATGTGACTCCATAAATTCTTTCTTAAATCTCTCTTTCTCTCTGCCTCTGAGGTTCCCATTGCTGCAACATTTTGTGGCAAGTTGCAAAGATGGACAAAAAAAGTCCCTATCTAGTTCCTGGCCTGCATTCCACAGTAACATACCTGGTTTCTGGTATCTTCTCACCTCAGATGAGTTTCCCCACTTGCTAATAGCCAGGATCATACCCAACCTGATACTGCAGGCTCCAGGGGTTCCCATTTTATAGATAAAATAGAATATGGTCTTAATCCAAACATGATTGCCACAGATCCTTCACTTTCCCATGAAAGTTGCCAATTTCTCTTTTTAAATTATATGTCCACTCTGGACCTTGAGTGTAAAATGGAGAGAGAGTTCAGAAAAGATAATATCTCCCCCAAATTAATGATTACAAAAATGGGGAGATTAAAAGCAAAATGATGCTGTAGCAATAAAAAAGGTGTGTGTGTGTGGGGGGTGTCACATTTATAATCTTTAAAAACTCATCAACAAGAGAGAAAAACAGCAGATTCCCACTATCTTCTTGACTGAGCAGGGTTCTAGATGCTTCTAATTCATCCCAGTTCCCACCCCAGGAGCAGTATAAGAGGAAGGTAGGTGAGTGGGGGGGGGGAAATCCCATAAAAATCACCTTAATACTCCCAACAAAAGAGAGACAAGTCAAAAAGATACATAGGAGCCCAGGGCTAAGTTTTCCTCAAGAACAGAAGATGCTGCTTTCCACTCACCATCTTGGTTGCTCTTTGCTAGAGAAGAAGGCAGAGCAGTGGAAATCAACCAGTGGTGATTATAGCAATAAATGGAGATTGGGGAAAATAGAAGACAAAATGAAAATAAGATAAGATTTTATGAGGAAAGAGGGGTCAAAGGAAAAATCAGAGTGGTCAGTTTCATCTCTTGTTTGTTTTCCTTTATTGATCTGTTGTCCTCAGCACCAAATATCATGTTAACTGGTGCTTTGACACACATGTGTTTAAAATCATACAAACCTTTCTACTATAGATTTTTTAAATCAGAAACGGGTGCTGAAAGTAGTAAAAATTTTTGGCATCTATAGAGATATTTTTTCCTTTTTAATAAATATGTGAACTATATTCATAGATTTATTAATACTGAATCATTTTTACATTCCTGAGATGAACTCCACTTATCTGGTCTCTATTATTCTTTAAAAGTACTGTTAAACTATATTTGCAAATAGTTTATTCAAGATTTTGGCTTCCATATTAAAAACCTAAATTGGTCTGTAATTCTTTCCCAATCTCTGGCACCAAGGCAGGTTGGTTTGACAGCCACCATGATGAGAAACTTCTGACTAGATTCTAGTTTATTTCCAGCTGTACCCACTGTCAGAGATAACAGGAAGAACTCCAAAACGTGAGCAAGACATCAGCTGCATTCCCTTGTTTCTGCAACTGTTCATGCTGTCTCTATTTGCCCTGAATGTATACATGGATACTACTACCACAGAGTTACACACACACACACACACACACACACACGTTTTCCTTTTGGAGGATCTAGGGCAGAGCAACTGGAAATGGATTCCTCTCACTGCCCAAGAAACCATCCTGGTAACCTGGAGGGGTTTCCAGATGCACAAAGACCTGTGCTGCCCATTCTACACCCTTTTCAGGACATAAGAAGTACATAAACTATCCACATATCGTTAATCAGGCCACCTATAGATATGTCTTGAAATGCACACAATGACCTGTCAGTATTGTAACTGGAACGTGGTGATTCTCTTTGTATCCACCGATAAGACACAAAGCCCAAAGACACACAGTGTCTTTGTTGGTGAACCTCTCTAGGCATAGAGGAGTCAGTGCCAGTTCTGAGTCTCAAATTTACATGGTATTCCTACTATTAACGCACACAAAATTTCTAGTGGAGAATGGAATGTACAGAATAGGATGAAGAGCTTGATGTGTACAATAAACAATTCCAGTCTTGATCATGAAACCCAAGACAACCATATACTACATTATATTCTTTCCTGTTATTCTAAAGTATCGAGATCAAAAATAAGAATTAAGCACCAGGATTCACAATTATTCAAATAGGGTCAAGACACCTCTATAAAAATATATAATTTCATCAGTGAAAATTTTGCCTTAAGTCCCAATATCTATTCCATTTCTTCTCCCTTTTTTTTAACCTTACAATGTGTTGAGGTACTTCAGAGTCCATCGAGGGGTGAGGAGGTGAGGGAGCAAAGGTTGATGGATTTTTAGTCTAATGTTCTATTGATAAACCTGATAAACCTGATCTGTTGATCTCAGGACCAGATCAACAGAAATGACAAATAAGCTTTGCAAAAACAGAGGCAGTGTTTATGCCTCTGATCCCTAACAGCTCGTACAGGGTGTAAGGTCCTTTGATTTGGATAAGCCTTCAATTATAAACAAATCCTTGAGTGGCAAATATGATATCAGTAAAATCATAATACTTTAAAAATACATGTTTAATCCCTTAATAGGCTTAATAACAATGGATCTTTTAATTTCTGAGTGTAGTCTTCACCTGATTGTGTGAAATGTACTCAACCAAAGATGTAATAATTCTGATTTTTTTTCTAAGTGTGGCTCAAAGCCTAGATGCTATCTGAAGAAATACAAAAAAACAAAAACTTAAGGAATACAATTCTTTTCTAGTTATTTTGAAATTTCCAGGCACTTCAAATTACAAAAACTACTTAACCATTTCTGTATCACAGCAAACAAAATAAAACCAAATTAGTTGACTATTGCAATGTGAAACACTCTTATTGGAGTGTGAAAGTGTTCCAAATCTGGATAGTGGTGATGATTGCACAATTTAGCAAATTTGCACAAAATCATTGAATTGTATACTTAAAACAGGTGAGTTTTATGGCATGTAAATTATACCTCAAGAAAGTTACATGCAACAAATTAGTTGCAATGCTTCCTATGACCACAGAATGTCAGCAAAGTCAGCCATGAAGGATTTTTCCATAAACCTAATTTTCTAAGAAGAAGCCAGCAACTGCTAGATATAGCTTTCACTACAGAAATGCCTTTGTTCTGGCTCTCAGG
Source organism: Leopardus geoffroyi (assembly GCF_018350155.1). Lineage (NCBI taxonomy): Eukaryota > Metazoa > Chordata > Mammalia > Carnivora > Felidae > Leopardus > Leopardus geoffroyi. The sequence goes on along the minus strand of NC_059341.1, from coordinate 31,948,119 downwards.
TGCTTGAAGTTATCAAAGAGTTAAGCATCAGGAATAAGGAAACATTTTCTTAAGTTTTTTTAATGCTTATTTATTTTTGAGAGAGAGACAGAGTGCAAGCAAGGGAAGGCAGAGAGAGAGGGAGACACAGAATCTGAAGCAGGTTCCAGGCTCTGAGCTGTCAGCACAGAGCCTGATGTAGGGGTCAAACTCACAAACTACAAGATTATGACCTGAGCAAAGTCAGACACTTAACCGAGTTACCCATGCACCCCAGGAAACATTTTCAAATGTTGTCTTATACAGATCTACAATGATTGAAGCTATCAAATCATTTTATTCATGGTATATACAATAAATAAAACTAACCAAGCCACAATAGTTTTGAATAAGCTATTCATTCTTACTGAAAATAACAAAATCATTAAAACTAGTTTTGGACTACTTATACATTGTAGTAAACATATAAACTTTGATTTTTTACAACTATTTTATCTTACATTGTACATTTTAAAGGGGAATTTTTAAAATGGTCTAATTCCCTTTAAGTTAGACAAACATTAACCAGTGAACTTTTCAAGTAACTAGGTAATATGAAGAAATCTTTTTTTTTTTTTAATTTTTTTTTTCAACGTTTACTTATCTTTCTTGGGACAGAGAGAGACAGAGCATGAACGGGGGAGGGGCAGAGAGAGAGAGGGAGACACAGAATCGGAAACAGGCTCCAGGCTCTGAGCCATCAGCCCAGAGCCTGACGCGGGGCTCGAACTCACGGACCGCGAGATCGTGACCTGGCTGAAGTCGGACGCTCAACCGACTGCGCCACCCAGGCGCCCCTGAAGAAATCTTTTAAAAGGAGTACGGTCTCTCTCATTACTTCCATAGATCTTCTGAAAACATAAAATACATTGAATTATAGGAAGGTAAACCTAATACACATTGAAAACCACAACTATTTCTGGGGTAAGACTTCCTTTTGCTCAGTGCAGCCCTGTTATGATTAAGGGCGGAGGAAACTTGTGAGCTGGAAATTTTTCTCTCACATTTTAAGCAGATTTACAAGTAAAGTTTACCTTATTTCTAAGGTTGGTCCAAATAAAGTTTTCAAGTGTCAAAATATTAACCTAGGTTTCCCAAATCAAAATAGATGCCCTGCCTTCATCATGAGGTCAGTTTCAATCTAAGGGCTTTTTGCTTTTGAATTCTGGTTAATACTAAAAGCAACGTGAATGAAAATTTCTTGGATTAATGATTTGAATACCAGGAATCCAGAAACTGCTCACAGAGATAAGAAAAAAAAGGATCTGATGAGATGATACTTACATTAACTTTTCTCAGAAATTTGAGGGTCAACTGTTTCCTTCACAGTATCACCAAATGTCAAGGTCAAAGTAGAGAAGACAGAGGTTAAGTGACATGTTAACTGATCTGGCCAAAGTGACAAAGGTGGTTAATTGAACAGTTAGGACTAGAACCAGGTCTTGTGGGCTCTCAGCCATAGACCCTAGATTCAAACACATGTCCAGGGCACCTGGCTGGCTCAGTCAGTTGGGTATCCAACTTTGACTCAGGTCATGATCTCACAGTTTGTGGGTTAGAACCCTGCATCAGGATCTGTGCTGACAGCTTGGAGCCTGGAGCCTGTTTCGGATTCTTTGTCTCCCTCTCTCTCTGCCCCTCCCCTGCTCATGCCCTGTCTCTCTCTCTTTCCTCTCTCTCAAAAATAAGCGTTTTTTAAACAAAATCACATCCGCTATTCATTCTGCAATTTATATGATCTGTAACATTGGGGATTTTTTTTGTTGTTGTTTCTGTAGTTCTTTCTATCCAGGGCAGATTTGAAAAACACAGATAACCACTGTCTGATTCAAGAACCGTGAAGTAAGTCATGAGACGATGCTTGGGATGCTAAATGCTCTGCAAGAAATATTCAAGTAATTAGTTAAGGTGAAAATGCCTTATGACTGAAAAATTACACATGGAATCCTAATGTGCTTTGGTGAATGAAGTCTATGCCAGCAGTGGAAGGGGCCCCTAGCTGTTCTGCAATCCATGGCAACCCAGTCTTTTTCACTCTCTACCATTATGCTGGGAGCTCCAGTTACTAAGCACTGGTCTGCCAACTTCCCCTGCCCTCCCCCAAACTGCATGATCCTATAAGTATTTCTGGAGCAAGAGCAACCAGGCATTTAATGACGTAAGTCATGTCTCTTGACTTGAAAGATTAATGGGTCAGGCATGTTATGTACCCTTGATAAAAGAGATTTGTGTTCTGCCCTTCAGGGTCTAAATTCCCAGCAAAATCCAGCTGGGTAGTATCAATTCAGACATCTCAATAAAAGGATAAATGAAACCATGCAAATAATACAGACCTATACTATGCCTGAAAAAATATGTATATTTTTTGCATTGTCTAAAAGCTGCAATCTTAGTGGCAGCAAATGTGTTTTTATTTTTAACACTATGAGCTAAGTGAGGAAAAGGATAGTAAGAATTCTGGCTGATCAAAGTAGCATACATGCCTGTGTATTTTAAAACATTTTTGTATGTGAAAAAAAATCTGTATTTATTTTTTTTTAAATTCATATTGAAATGGATTAATGTTACAAAATCTGGAATTTCTAACATTCTGCTATTATTCCTAATTTCATATATCACATCAAAAGTCCCTGAATTTCAGTTGTTCAAAGGCATAGCACTACTCTGTCACTAATCTAACTTCTAAGCAATTGCCAAATATCATCAGTGCCTTAATCTGCAATCACATTTTTTTGAACTTTCAAGCTAAGATAACAAAACAAATGCTGATCTTGACATCTACTAAGCAACAAGATATACTACATTTTTTAAGCTTGAAAATATCACTGCTCTCCCACAGTGAATGAAAGATGTACTTTCCCAGTATTGTCAATAATTTCTAGTGATATGATCATGCCCCCCGATCCTTTGGAACCCCACAGTCTAACAGGTTAAGATAAGAATTAAAATGCTATCCATGGCCACAACTGAGTGACACCCACACATAGTATGGGGGGCAAGACTCTTTAACATTGGTCTCATTTTCCATTATGTTCTAACCACCTAAAATATCTAATTATAAGCAATTCAAACAAAATCAGCAATTTTGCTGCAAAATGATTCATTTTAAAATCACTTACTTACCCATCAGTTTTTAAGCCTTCATAGACTAAGAATAGTTAAAACAGAATAAGGAGTTACAGAAATGGCACATGCATCATGTTGGGCTGTGGCTATAACACTAAATAGTCTTATATGCTCAGTAAATATTGGATGGGTGCAACCATCCATGACTTAGGGGAAAACTGGGTGAGGCCTGACCCCAGAGTGTGTTCTGCAAAATTTAATGTGCTTCAGAAACAGGAGTGCAACTGGGTAAAAATAGAAATGCTCATACCTACTAAATAAAAATTCTAGATATATGGAATGCCAAACAATAAACATATAGGTACAGTCATGTTATCCTTTATCTAAAAAGCTGATTTTTAATAGCTTCCCTATTAGGCTACTTACTTCCTCAAAAGTGTATCAATAGTTACTGTGTTTAAAAGGTAGCAATTTTACATTTTTTTAATGTTAATCTTTGAGAGAGAGAGAGACAGAGCATGAGTAGGGGACAGGCAGAGAGATAGAGAGAGACACAGAATCTGAAGCAGGCTTCAGGCTCCGCTGTCAGCACAGAGCCTATGCGTGGCTCAAACCCATAAACTGCGAGATCATGACCTGAGCTGAAATCAGATACCCAACTGACTGAGCCACCCAGGCACCCCTAAAACGTAAGAATTTTAAAGTTTATTCCTAAGTCAAAACCTGACACTGGTCTGCCATAAGTCCGTGCTTTCCAGAGCTCATCAAACCCTTGTTTGGTGTTAAGGCTTGTTGAGAGCTATTTGTTCTAGAGACCCTTACACCGTATGTCAAATGTCCTCATAAAGTAGTAGGCCATGACAGACCTGACAGGGTCCCTGCATCCTCCCACTGTTTCCCAGAGACCAGCGGGACTTTCCTACAGTGAGTGACAAGGCATTCTTTCATGAGCTTCCCTCTCATCAGACCAAAGGGGCAAAAAAAAAAAAAAAAAAAAAAAAAAATCAAGGCATCATGGTAATACAGATTACTATACTAGTTAAAAGGTCTGAGTATTCTGGTCTCTCCATGGCCAAGAGCTATCAGTAGTTAAGTAAATTAACCTGAAATTTGGCTTTCTTGTCTATAAAATTAAAGGAGTAAACTATAGTTGATCCTTGAACAATGCAGGGGTTGGGGTGCTGACATCCCCTTCCCTACTGTAAAAATCCAACCCTTTTGGCCCCCCCCCGCAAAACTTTAATAGCCTACTATTGACCAGAAGACTTAATGATAACAGTCAATTAACACATTTTATATATTGTGTACTGTATTCTTACAATAAACTAAGCTAGAGGAAGAAAATGTTAAGAAGATCATAAAACCCATTTACAGTTTTGTACCATGAAATAATCATGTACAAGTGGACCCATGAACTTCAAACCATATTGTTTAAGGGTCAACTGTACACTTTCGGGATTTCTTTCATCTTGATGATTTGACTTCAATGAGTACAACTGTTGATGTGATGTACCAATAGCCAGTTAAACTACAGAGTCATTTTCTTCTGATCAAAATCAGGGATTTTAGAAACCAGAGAAACTAATAAATGCTTTCGCTCATTAGGAAATAAAAAGTTGGAGATTTCTAGATCTAACCACTTGGAACCACAGAACTATCACCACAGCAGCCATCACCTGCTTGGCCAGCATGCACTTCTTATGGTCCCTCTCCTACATTTGATCCAGGCTAGGTCAGAGCCCTGAGGCAGAGGCATTGTGTCCCTTGCCTGGTTCTTTCATTTTTTTCTTTTTTTTTTAATGTTTATTTATTTTTGAGAGAGAGAGAAACAGAGACAGAGTGCGAGGGGGGGAGATGGAGAGAGAGAGGGAGACAAAGAATTTGAAGCAGGCTCCAGGCTCAGAGTTGTCAGCACAGAGCTTGCACAGGGCTTGAACTCATGAACTGCAAGATCATGGCCTGAGCCAAAGCCTGACACTCAACTGACTGAGCTATGCAGGCACCCCTCCCCTTGCCTGGTTCTGCTCTTGATCTTGAGCTCTGACAGCTATGGAACCTTGGGCAAGTTACTTGCCCTTGTCTTCAAGCCTGTTTCTTCATCTGCCAACTGGGGATGACAATAAAAGCACCAACACGTGTTGGGTTATGAGAATTAACTGTGATAAGCCCTATATGGCACATTGTTTGGTGCCTGGCACAGAGTAAGCACTCTGTAAATGGCAGCAATTATTTTTGATGACAGCCGCATGGTTATAGCATCCATAGAACTCAGCACATGACTGAAGAAAGTCCAAAAAAAAAAAAAAAAAAAAAAAAGTCCATGAAGTCACATGGTTGTCACAGCCCCTGGTCCTCTCTCCTTCTGGACTTACTCTTACTAATGCAACCTCACTTGTTGACTTGAAGGAATGAATGAACGTGCTGACTCTCTATATCTCTTTCCAGAAACTCCAGATCACACAGCTCTGACGATGGGATAATAATTTAAGGAAGCAGGTGGCATGATCGATGAATTAAAGGTATCTCTTTCACAAAAAAGAAACTGGTAATAGTGGTTGCCCTCCCAGGAGGTGGCATCAAATCAGGGACAGGAGACTGACTTTTCACCATATGCCATTGTAGCTCTTGAAATTTGAACCTCAAATATGTGTTACCTACATTAAAAAATGTTCTTTAACATGCTAATTTTTGAAAAGTAAAAAGTCAATTTGTAACTTAGAAGAGCATATGCCTTCCCCTCATGAGAGTTGGGAAGCTGAAAGTCCAGCCTCACGTGCCCTTCAGAGTATCTGAGTGCCCGTGGTTGCTACCCTGCCCATGTACCCCCACAACTGGGAGGTGATGGACAGACCCCATGGGAGGTGGGACAAAGAGAAGGAAAATCTTTCTGGTTCAGAATTATTTCAGGTTTTGACTGGTTTCTGCACAGAGGAATCAAAGGAATACCTACTGTAGATTTAGAGCAGGGCTTTATGTCCAGTTCTATTCTACTGCCCAGGGAAGGCAAAGACCTGAATTAAAAGAAAGAACAGAGAGTGAATGAAGTGTGTGTGTGTGTGTGTGTGTGTACTCCAAATAACCCATGCTGGCTCAGCTTTTCGATGCTCTTTTCCCAAATATTTTTCTGATAAAGAAATCTGAAAAAAACTCGTCATCCTTTTGAAAATTAAGAATGGCTTGGAAATAACAAGGGCCGCACTTTATTTGAGCAAGTACAATCTAGTACAACAAAGTTATATAACAAGGTTAGCTTTCTCCTTTTACTCATCATTTTCCATCCCTGATGGAATTAATTATGTGTGGGTGTGTAAAGAAGATGGCCCTGAAAAGAAATATCTTAAATCTCATTGTAAGCTATCACACAGCACCCCATGGCAAAATGGATCTTTGAAGAACAAACATGTTAAAAATGCTTTGCACTAAAATACATTTGGAATTCTAAAATGCATAAATATGAAACGTAGCTATGATAAAATGGATTTATATAGAATATTGAAATATATCATGCTCAAGTAGTTCAGAATCAGGCCTGTGTCTTTGGGACGACCTTAGAAAAGATGAGCCACATTTAAGTTCCTGAAAACCTTGGTACATACTATAAAACAGGAAAATCAGTGCATCATGGCTAGCCGGCTGGCTTGCAACTCTGCTTAGCTCACACGTGTCCAAATTGCTTCATTCTTTTTGGTTGTAGACTAGAAAAACTGTGTTGGTTTCACAAGTCCTCATTTGTTTTCAAAGTGTACTTTCAGCACGTAGGAAACAGACCGTACTGGACATTAAGAAGAATATAATAAAGAAAACCTAGAAGTGTGGTTGCTGATGCGAAAGGTCCTACTTCAAGCAAGCCTAGAGCTGAAACACATTTAAATGTGCGGCAGAAATTCATTTCCTTTATTTTCTCGCTTCAAATGATTTAACATTGAGAACTACCTAGTTAAATCTGAAAAGGAGGCGTAATCCCACGATTCATGATCGGTAATTTCTACATGCATAAGTCCAGATTCTGAAAATTATAGGAGAAAAGAAATGAGACACAAATGCAATGACAGCTGTGGATTCTACGCAACACTGTTCTACAAGGTGTACAATATCCATGCAGCTTCCAATTCACTGCTCGCTGTTTAGCGAGAGGTTGTAGTCAGTATCTGTTGAAGGCCGAATGGAGAGCTATCAAACTGTATTTTTAGCAGCACAAGTTTTTGTTTCAGGGACACACTGGAGAAGTAAGAATTAAAAGTTCCCACACACCTCTGAGAGCTTGGCCCAAGTCCCCTCTTAACAACCTCCACTTAACTTCCTGGACAGTTGAAGCACTCATGCGTCTTCCTTACGTTGTCAGCTGCCCACACACCATTCTCCCAGAGCCCCAGTTTGATCCAACACTGATGGCCATATGCTTCATAGAAGCCTGAAACCCTCTCAGCCCCAAGGGTAGAATCTTCACTAGTAATCCACTCCTCTTGCCAGCGATTGGTTATGGAGGGAGGTTCTGGTGAAAATCTAGCTGGTAAAACTCGAGGGAATCTGCTGCTGAAGGTCTGGTGTGCAAGTCTTCCTTGCTCTTAAAACAGGACAGAAGAATGGGGTGTGCCACTTGTCCCCTCTCCGGTGCCTGCATCTGTAGCAGCAATATCGAGATTGGGGGAACCAGCCAAAACAGGGAGCAATGATCTGGTCGTGAGGCCATTGTTAAGTCACTAAATTAAGCAAGCATGGGATTTCCTACCTCTGCACTTCTTGTTTGGGGAGGGCATAATATCTCCTCCTAGTTTAAACCACTGGGGAATGAGGAGACACCCGCTTTTTGTGGCCCCAAGTAATCAGATGCAATCGCCTTCCTCTGAAATAACAAGCTATTTTATAGAGCAGAGACCACAAAGGAACACACGCACAGGCTTTCCCTCTCTTGGAAACTAAACTCTTGTGCGAGGAGTAACGTTCTAAATTCAAGCTCCTTGGAGTATAGCGCATGCGCTGCATGCCCCGTCCCGAATACCCTCCTCCCCCACACTATCACGTACTTCAGACCCAGTTCAAAATCTGCCTCCTCCACGATAGTTTCTTATTTAATCCTTGCCTACATCTGCCTGTAATTCTAACATATGGCATTCACTGCCTCTAACTTTTTTACATCGTCTGCTGATCCTTGTGTCTCCCTCTCAGCTCCACACTGAGCACACATTTGATTTACAGCGACTGACTGAATATGAAGCCCCATTTTCCTTCACCTGAAACTTGGGATTTTCCTTTCCTCTTTTCTTCCTTGTCTTCTTTCCTCATCTTACTTCTCTGTAGAAGAAAAGGCAAAAATTGAGATAAAAGAGACTCGGAGCTCAGATTCTGAAGGTAGGTAAGTCTTTCTAAAGAAAGGCCCAAATGGCAGGCCCTACCTTCTGGGAGTTACAGATAAGGGAAAGAATTATGGCTGGTGGGGGCTGGGGGTACAGCAGTTAAGACACGATACAAATGACCTCCTGTTTCTGTACCTCCCTGACATACTGACCAGGTTCCACTATTGAAAGTAGGGGTTGGGGGTGGGGGGGACATCCTGAGCAAATCAGAAGTTATGAGAGAACATAGAGCAGAGTCTAGCACATGGTAGGCATTCAACAAATGTCTCAGGAGTGAATGAGAGATGACAGAGCATCTTACCAGTAGGGCTTCGGGCTCATACCTTGAAGGTTTTTATTATAAAAACAGAACAAAATGTAAATACCAGTAATAACACTGGTAGTGAACTTCATCTGAATGTGCTGACAAAAAAATCTTTGATCTGGTGTAGATTTCAAGATGTTTTGAAAGGGAAAATAAAATCTTGGGTTGTTTTGGTTTTTACTTTAAAACTCCTATGGCTGTTAGCTCAAACTCACAACCAGGGGCCGTCAACAGGAGATTTCCAGAATATCTGCAGAAAGGCCTACTCCATCACACAACCTGAATCTCCAGCAGCCACTCTTCTGTGTAACAGCTCTGGGGCCATCCTACTGATGAGATGGCGCAAAGGGCATCTGCAAAGAGCATGACCCAGTGTAGAAACAGGCTTCCACACATGTGAAGCTATGCAGATACATTTTTAACGTCAACTTTTAACACGTTCCAAATATTAAAAATTTGTCATAACTTTCATTAGGCTATTCATTCAAACCGACACTAAGAACTTTTCTGCAAGATCTTTTATATTACACAATAGAGTAAAAACTGTAGTAAAGGTTCAGATAGTTAAATGAGCACCACACACTACAAAGTGTAACCAACATGGTTCTATTAAAAACTCTCTTCAACTATGGCATTCAAGGACAGCAATACAATATTTTCTTTACAAAGCAAGTAATATAAAAATCTGCAAATGCCATAAATTCATTTATAGGCTATTATTTTCATATAGGCATATCATTAGATTCTTTCAATTTTTTCTTTCAATTCTTTCCTGAGGTATTTTTTTGTTTGTTTGTGGTTTGCTTTTACTGTACTGCTGGATGCATTATCTTGATCATCCTTTCCTAAAATGATTTTTAAAGACCTGCAAAAAAATTTTATTGCATAGGACACTATTCATGACACAGAGGTTAGGAACTGCAAATATGTGGCATTGGAACAAGTCTTACAAATACTGCATTTTAAGAATTTGTTACATACATTTTTTACAGCTGTCTCTTTAAAAAATTGAAGTTATAGCTAATAGTTAACTACGTACAGTGAGGCATTTTAGGAATGTCAGAGGTTAGAGAATATGATGAATGATACAAAGGAAAAAAGCCGTAATTCTTGCTGGCTATATATTGTATTGCCTTCAAAAGCAACTGTACATGTTGTAATCAGTTCATAGTTAAATATTTCTACTAATCTGTTTTGGGAGAGCAAATGTCTTTCAAAGTTTCAAGTTCCTCTATGAGCTTCTTGTTCTGAACCTCCAGCACTGCAACTCGACTCTCCAGACATTTTACATATTCTTTCTTTCGACGTCGACATTCTTTAGCAGCTTCCCTGAAAAAAAGTAGAAGCAAAGGGGGAAACAAAACACTTTTTTGCATGCTATTGACAAGCAGGCTGAAGTAAGCTTGCTAAATGTGATCATGGCTGCATTCCAAATCTTGGAACAGCGTTCCCAATTCAATGTCAAACACTAAGCCAAACTGGATTCTTAAGGGTCACAAGTGTCCCTTCCACAAGTCCACATGGCAATTAGTAGAATTGCTGCATCTCCTGCCTTGATTAGAGTTCATAGTAAACAAGGTCCAAGTCAAAGACAGTTACTCTGCTTTATGGCAATAAAGATCTTTGAGGGCCTTGAGTTCCTCAATGAGAGTCTTGTTTTGGTTTTCAAGCACAGCCACACGATTTTCAAGACATTTGACATATTCTTTCTTCTTCCTGCGACACTCCCGGGCAGCTTCCCTGGAACCAACACAAGGCAAATGACTACAGGAACAACTTCCCAGCACAATTCAGACCGGCTCAAATGAACTTCTGCCCCCCAAACTCAACAGCCAATCAATCCTAGGTAAGGTTTATACAAAGCCACACAACAAATGTAACCAAGCACATGCCTTTTATAAGATTACTTTAAAACAACAGGACCGACTTGAGAGCACAATTTGCCCATCATTCGTTGTGCATGGTGTTTTCTTAGGGCACACATTCCATGATCACAGTGACCAGAATGGTTTTCAGTAACCTAAAACAATAGGACCACATTCCCAAGTGGAAATTCTACAAAAACACTTACAGATCCTTTTAGGTCTCTTCGTTATTTTTGTCCACCAAAAGCCACATATTCCATCACAATGAATTAACTTTATTTGATCAAAAATACTGGAAAAAATTAATCCTCAGAAACTTGAAATGTCATTATTGGAGATTTTGATTCTTCAAGACTAAATACCAGTAAAACAAATAAGCTCAACCACGACTGCAAGAAGCAGTTTATTGGCTAGAAAACAACCTGGATACAGACAACAGGAAGCAAGTCATGTACATTTTCATGAACCAAAATGAAATGGACTCTGCTTTTGAAAATTAAGGAAGAGAAGAAGGGAGGGTACATAATACAACACTCAGTAATTCAGATAATTTAAAGCCATGAAGTGAAAGCACCACAATTAAAATTTTGGAAAGGAAGCTACTACATAACCCAAAAGTGTATTTCAAGACTGTTTTCTAATCAAGTGCATTAATTACCCAATATACGGATTGTTGAAGCACTGTAGGCATGCCCAAAGGACAGACCAGCCAAAGCAACAAACACAAACAGATGAGCTAGTCATTTTCATGTATAGCCCCACCAAAAAAGAATAAATACAGCCAACATTTTTCTCTTTCTCCTGATTTTTAGGGTGGGAGGGGGTGGCAACCACATCATTTAAGTCCTCTGTAGAATGCACCCTCTGATAACAGTGTTATTTTGGAGTAGTCAACTGAAAATAACTGCCTTTGGGGTGTGCTTCATATCCAAAAAGCCTACACTGAAACAGATAACTCACACATATATTAACAAAAGCTGTGTTGGATGGCTGAACACCAGTTACTATAATGCCTACTCACAGTGCCCCAATTCTGAACCAGGAGTGATGTGCACAATAGATTTGGCCAATTCTGCTGTATTTTTAGGATGGTTTACTCTCACTAACAACTTGTTATCTGTGTTTTCTCCATGGGACCCAGTATCAGCAGAAAAAAGACCTTGAAATCCCAGTGAACTGCAGGAAAAGATCAACTCCTACTTCCTAGCCAAGAACAATGCCCTCACCCTGTGAACTCACAAAGCTCTCAGACTTCTCAACTAGTTAACAACAACAACAACAAAAATGTAAAAAGTGAACTGAATCTGTTTAATACAGATTTATTTAATCTAAATGATGCATCGGGAAAAATTGAGAATAAATCCAAGCACACTCATAAATTTGCCAGTTTGAGAACATAATTAAACTTTTCTATAAAGGAACTAAAATACATTTATTAATACCAAGATTTTCATGATTGGATCATTATATTAAATCCTAGATTTGGAAGGGAGATAGTCATTTTACAAAGCAAGTTACCATTAAATGAAATTTGAAATATCTAATAGCAGTGTTGTGAAATATTTATTTTTTTTCATTTTCTTTACCAAAGTATACTATTTGTTATAAATATCATAATTCATATCTCATGTGGGTGCAGGCGCATGTTACCAGTGAAAATGTTCCAAACACAAAGCTTTAAATGATCACACCAGTAGATGGTACATTCCTAAGTATTTCCCAGCTATGGAAAACACCTGTTTCTTCTATTAATAGTTAGCTCAGTTTTCAGGCCGTGCATTTATTTGGATATATCCTCAGCATGAAGAGGAAATACATAGCAAAGAGGAAATGTTGACATGGCTGTAAAGAAACACAAACTGTCACTGGACTGGGAGAAATATCTATCATATCTATCATAAATGCCAGCCAAAGAATAAAGAAGGAAATGTATAAGAGGTCTTCCAGGTTAATAAGTAAAACCTACATACGTTCCATGAAGTTAAATGTGAAGCTTACTCTGAGGTCTTTCTGAGATGACTCTGGTATAGTACAGCGGGCAGGCTCTGGAATAAAGACTGCCTGATCGCATACCCAGGTTCTGTCCAGTGCAGAATGCTACAACTTACTACTTAACCTCTCTGAACCTGAGTTCCTCTTCTGTAAAGTAAGGATCATAACCACACCATTTCTTATGTGAAAGTTACATGAGAATTAAAGAAAGAAACAGTAGAAATGAAGCACTTAAAACCTACCTATGGTACTTGCTCAAGTGAGCAACCTATTAGCCATTGATCATCTACTTTTCCCTTGTCCTGCTCTGAAGTTGAGATCTGGAAAGTTAGAATAGATCCTTCTCAGAATCCCTTGGAGCTAGGGATTCTATTAGCTATTTCTAACCAAGGAAATGTAGGTGAAAGATGCAGGGGGGTAGGGGGGCTGGTATACCTGGGTGGTTCAGTCAGTTAAGTGTCCAACTTTGGCTCAGGTCATTATCTCACTGTTCATGCATTTGAGCCCAAATCAGGCTCTGTGCTAACAGCTCAGAGCCTGGAGCCTTCCTCAGATTCTGTCTCCTTCTCTCTCTGCCCCTCCCCCACTCACGTGGATGCTCTCTCTCAAAAATAAATAATAAAACATAAAAAAAAAAAAAAAAAAAGGAAAGAAAGATGCTGGGAGGGTCTTCCAGGAGAAGTTTTCAGAAAGGTTAGACTCAGCCAGCCCCAGTCTTGGGCTCCAGCCCTTTTCCCTTCTTCCCGCCTGATGAAATGCCTAGATATGTGGCAGCCATGTTGTGATGATAAGAACAAATGTCAGTGCTGAAGATGACAGAGCAGGGAGGAGAAACCTGGATCCCTGATGACACTGCTCAGCTTTTGTTCTGGCTGTACATATCTCTGGACCAGCCATAGAAGATCAAAATAACACCTACAAGGTTAGGGCTCCATTTCCCTTGGTTATTCACAGCCCAAACACAAACGCTATCCAATAGTTGTTATTTGCTGATTACTTTTTTAAAACCTAAATTTCATGATTTTTCTGGCCAGGGAAATTTCTTATGCATGTGTAGGTACTTGTGAGGCACATTTATAGGAACCCACTGCCTAACAGTTCATCTATTTCATTTTGATAGTTCTACTGACACAATTTTTTAATCTAAAAATAAAGGTACAAAATAATGACAAAAGGGAAAGAAGAATGCTACTTTCTAGGTCTTTTTATTTTCTTTAGGAAAATAAGACACCAATGAATAATTTTACAGTCTGCATTATGATCACATTTTATATTTCGTAACTGAATTTCACAACTTCCTGCTGTGACCACACAAGCAATTTTGTTCACAGCTCCAGAGACCTTTGAAAGTACAGTTTCATAATATCCATATTCCTCCATCACATCTGAGTTAGAGACCATCCATAAAACTATGGATGATACCATGTGAGCCCCATCCATTCAGCTCCTTCAGGATTTCTGAGTAAAACACTGACAATGGAAAATATGAATCCAGCATGACTTAGTTAATTTGGAACAAGCACTGGGAAAGATGTGTATATCTGAATAATCCTATATCTGATAATCTGTACAAAACTCCACCTAGTGGTCTGTGATAATTAATTTGCTTGGGAACTGAAGCCACTTTAAGGAGTTCTATAATGTATAAAAATGTGACATTTTAAGGGCTGTTAGTAAACTGAACATAGCTGCTACTGGTTCGCATTCAGTTACAAAGGACAGTTAGGAAGTCACCACTTATTTCTGAATCATAGCGGCTCAGGCGCCACAATTTCTAGATTAACTAGCTTGCTAATAATGCCTACTAAACAAACTACCGCCATGTGGTCCTGGTCATAGGTAAGCACATGATCTCCTCTGAAATGTTTTGTGTTCTTACAATGAGAACATTATTAGGAATAAGGCAACAAGACTTAACTGAGAGAACTCTTAGACTATTCTGTTCATTTTGAAAATCAGATTAATTTGCACCATTTTCCATCATAAAAACTTAACCAAGAAATATACAAGTCAAATTAAAAAATTTTGGAAACAGCATTTTTAGGACATACTCCTGTTTAAAAAATAAAAATACAGAGACATGGTACAAGAATGAGTGAGAAAAGGAGACAGCATAAACTGAAAGTACATATACTATAACATTAATAGGCATCTCTAGATGATGGGGCTATGAGTAATTTTATTTCTTTGTTGCTTTGTATTTGCACTTGACTAAAATTTATCAGAATTAGTATGTATTTCAGTATAACAGAGAACCAACAAAGTTACAAACTAGATAAAAGGAAACTACATAGGGGCGCCTGGGTGGCTCAGTTGGTAAAGCACCCAACTTCAGCTCAGGTCATGATCTCGCGGTTTGTGAGTTCGAGCCCCGCGTGGGGCTCTGTGCTGACAGCTCAGAGCCTGGAGCCTGCTTCAGATTCTGTGTCCCTCTCTTGCTCTGCCCCTCCCCAGCCCATGCTCTGTCTCTCTTTCTCTCTCTCTCAAGAATAAATTTTTTAAAAAGAAGGAAACTACATATAAAAGGCTTAGAAAAGATTTTTAATTAATTTTTTTTGAGTAAACTCTACCCACAACATGGGGCTTGAACCCATAACCCCAAGATTAAGACTCTATGACTAAATCAGCCAGGTGCCCCTAAAAGGTTAAATGCTTAACTCACACATTTATTTTGCCCATAAAGAAACTAAAAAATTATACTCATTACCTACTTCACAAAGTAAGTACCAAGTTAAAAAAAATCTTTATTTGTAATAAAGTACTTCCATCATGATTAAAAACATTAATGTATCTTTCACACATTACCCTTATGACACATAAGGATGTACCATGGTTTCATGGCTAGGCACTCTCATTAGAAGACAATCTAATTACCATCACATGCAGAGCACAAACCCAAATATGCCACATAACAGTTAACTTGGGAGAAATGGCTTAGAAAAAGCAATTTCTTTAAAAGCCCCACAGCAATAAATTATGTGCCCAGTAAGTGGTTCCTGATTCCCAGTGAAACATCCTACCTGTTTTTCATTAGCCTCAGCTCTCGTTTGCGTGTTGCTTCTTCTGCTAGTTGCTGGGGACTGTGCAAACTTCCTGGTGAGGCAGCCATCACTACTCCCTGTGGCAAAGCAGTAGTAGGAGCTCGGATCTGGTAAGTTGGCATGTCACCAGTGGCTGCTGCAATGAAACAAAATATTACAAATTTATATAAACAATTTACAACTTGATATTTTATATAAAATTGACCTGGAAATAACATATTTCTTTTTACATGTCATAAGAGGTGAACTTGCTAATGTTTAAGATGATTATTCTGAGCATTAAAGAAGTCTGAGGTATCAAAGACACCTGGAACAATTTGGAACAATAATCTTCAGCATGCTCTATACATTTAAGGTAGAAAAACATCCCAGTGCATTTTAGAAAGGTGTTTATCAAAGGCTAAAGTAGAGAGTGCTTCAACTGATAGTTCATTTAGCCTAAACTCAGTGGTATGCTGACAAATGTTTAATAACCAGCTCTCTGGGGGAAAACAGTCCTGACCTGTTTATCAATGCGTATGACGGAAATACTTTCACCATGGCCAATTTCAGGCTAGCGGGGTGGCCTCCCGGAATGTAGAGATGGGAAGACATACACAGTAAGTAGCACATACAGATAAAACACATGTAAATAACCTCAAGAGCAGAGATAAAATTATGAGAAGTGATGAGTTTTGAGTATTCATTGCTTTTTAATGTAACTTATTTATTAAATATGTATGTATTTCTTTATATATAATCTTTAATAATGGCTCTTTTTACAACCAGCTTACAAAAACCCTGAAAATTTAATAATCACTCTACATACCAGTGGGAGCTGGTTCTAGCATACCACTGCAAAAATTTTAGCTAAGCAGAATATCTCCATTCTCTGAATATTCCAGATAAGAGGTCTTCCTGTACCCTATATCAGGCCTGAAACAGTTACTGAATGTCTTTAAATACAAGTCCTACTACCAGATGAGTGAGGTACTGGAAGGAAAATACTAGCTTACTATATTTTCAGTTTAAAAACCAAAACAAAATAAAAAACAAAACAGCAAAGCTCTACTTAAATCTAGTTTCTCTGGGGAATGATAATTTTTGTCTTTTGAGGGTTTCTTGAGAAAATAATATATTTCTACGTATTCATTTAAAAGGTTTTCTAATTATAGTACAATCATAGTCAAATGACAGACTTAATATTTACTTAGTATTCCGATTGAATACTAAAAGTCCTCCAAGTTTCCTAATTTATACTCAAAATTTGCTTTTCTACTACAATAAACATAGCTTCCTAGAAAAGACAGATGGATTTAAGTGATGAAATATGTTTCTACCACCACTGTTTCAACTTTGAGAAGGTATTGTCCAGAGTTAATTTGACACTCCGACATATTACAAAATTCATGTGTCTCAAAGCTAAAGGCAAGAAAAAGAGTTTTTAAAGTTATTAAATCCTACAAAAATTGGCCTGAACCAATGCCAATCAAAATATAAAACACATCACTTCCATGCTTCATTAAAATATATTCTAACTATTGAGTAAGAACTGAACTTTTACACCAAAGGGACACAGACTTTTTCCACTTAAATGAAATATTATCACTGAAAATAGCCAACCAATTTAAAGGGTCAGTCAAAAACTAATCTGTGTGCTCCTTTTGGGTAAATGCCAGTCCCCCCCACCTCCCCCAGAGCTTAAGAATTAGGTGAAAAATAAAGAAAAAAATTTAAAAAATGGCTTTGGGGGAAGATCACTTAACGGTCTTCATAAGATTAACAAAAATACCATTTATAAGGTTGCACTGCCCCTTCCTTCTATAATTTGAAAAACAATGGTGATTAATAGTAACTGTGATAAATATAATGATCACCAGCAAAGTCTCTATTAATAAACTTGGGGAAAATCCTAAATTGGTTTTTGTGACTATTTAAAATACTATATACACAGATATCTCATTCTATGCCATATTATCTTACAGCTTGGAAATATTTAAGAAGATAATTTTATAAACAGTTATAAACTGCTGACTAAAGATTTTTTTATATTTTAATCTCATTGTCAGAGGAGATAGAATGGAGCATAGAATTGCATTGTTCTGTCCTCTTTTCTCTTTACCCACATCCAGGGAAGAAGGTTATGGGATAATAAAGGTTGAAACAATAGAACAGCTGGAGGCTACACAGACTTTCTAAAACTGGAACAATAGCCAGTGACGGATGAGAAGTTTACATGTCATCATGTTGACATTTGCAGGCAGCGTGGATGCAGACCTTGGTCTGGGTTGTTCTTTTGCACACACACTGGTCACAGAGAAGTGCAACAAAATTAATGGGAAGGTACAGAGGGGTTCATTATACTCTCTCCTTTCATATACATCTGCTATTTTCTGTACTATAAAGTTAGAGCAGAATGCTTATATGATCCATAAAAGTTTGTTTAAGGATATATATATTTTTTTTTAAAAAGGAAAAAAGGGGGGCAGGTATAGTTCACACATGAAAAATAAAGTTCATTCATTGGTCTTAAAACCAGAAATGGTTCTAAACTTTTGCCTGTTTCCAAAAGCTGAAACCACCCTCAAAGGACCAAATTTGGTACCATGGAGGATAAAAGCAGTTCAAAACAAGTATGCTTAAAAGATTTTGAGGGGCGCCTGGGTGGCTCAGTCGGTTGAGCGTCGGCTTCGGCTCAGGTCATGATCTCACGGTTTGTGAGTTGGAGCCCCGCGTAGGGCTCTGTGCTGACAGGTCAGAGCCTGGAGCCTGTTTCAGATTCCCTCTCTCTCTGCTCCTCCCCTGCTCACATTCTGTCTCTGTCTCTCTCTCTCTCTCTCAAAAATTAATAAACATTAAAAAAATTTTTAATAAAAGATTTTGAGCCAACAGCTAGGGAAATAAAATATCACTTCAAAATGATAACTTGGAAGGGGATGATATATTTAGATGTATTAGTTCTGCGATGTCAGCTAATATATTGGGTTTTATTACAATGTTTGAGACATACTCTATATTTATCTCCTTCAATAAAAATCAGATTGTAGCTCAGTAGTTTATGACAGAAATATGAATTAGTATTAATTAGTAGGAATTAAGAAATGTCTGTAATATCCTAAAGAATCTATATGATGGTACACTTTTAGTGGTCACAGAGTAAATGTCAATGGATGAATTCCATATATTCAACTATGATCTTAGTAAATACATTAAAAAGATATGGGCAAAGAGAATCTCTTATTTTGAGAAAATCCAAATGTCAAAAAATGTTGTTGTTGAAACAAGTGACAAAAAAAAAAGTTTTTCTCTTAGTTAACTTCAGTTTCCAGAAGTATGAATTCAGTGGTAATTTAAAGTAGATTGGATACCTAGAATCACAGTTCAAAGAACCATCTTACATTCTTTGATGACACAGTCTTATCTCTGTACTCCTATAGAGGCCAATTTCTGTTCCATCTAACTACTAAAAGTGTCCACATTATTTTTTGTTCTAGTACTTCACTGTATACATTATTTCTGAAAATAAATGAGTCATCAGTGGGGGCTTTACAGTTATGACTGAAGATAATAAGAAAAAGATATTTACATACTAATTTATTCTAAGGCAATAAAAATTTTAAATACAAGTCAAGGTTATCTTTTTTTTACTTTGGTACTCTCTATAATCTAGCATGCTACTTGGCATATAATGGATGCTTGATGGGTTTACACATACACTACAAAGTAAATTTTGAACTTCCCAGGGTTTTGAACAAGCCCACTGTCATTTGAATGTTGAAAATAAGCAGTCTTATTATTTTAAGACTATTATTAGCTGTTATTATAGCTAAGTCTTTAAGTCTTTAACACTGAGACATGGGAAGCCCTTACAAGATGCTCTGTATTTATTCAAAGTGGCATTATTTCCTACTCTTCCCTTAGATGCTAGTCATCTGGCACCTGAGAAGCAGATGAGTTCTAACTATAGTATATGTCCAACTATCCTGACATGAATTCTTTAGTGTGTTTTAGGTTTAGTATCAATATTTCATGGGAAAAGAAAATTCCTAGAACTCTCAATTTTGGTCATTAACTTCATACCTCTCTTTGCAAGCTATAAACACGGTATAGGAGAAAAAGCACGGGATTTGGAGTCTGGATTCTAGTCCAGCTCTGCCACTTACCAGCCATGTGACTTGGGGCAAGTTCAGTTTCCTCATCTGTAAAATGGGGATACATTATCTCATTTAATACTCACAATAACCCCTGTAATGTATGTCAAAGTGTCTAGCACAGTGCCTGGCACATGGTAGGCATTCAGCAAATGTTAGTTCCCTTCCTCTTCCCTTCCTTAAGTTCTGAAAGACAATGTTCCAAATTATGCTTATGCTGTATATTAGTTAAAAGGCATATAACATCCATAAATATATTTTCCCCTGGAGTTTCCCTTCTAACAAACCTGGGTAATAGAATGATTGAAATGTATGGCTCTTATTCCTTATTTTGTCCATAAATATGCCTATTAAAAATTGTTATGCTGTATTAAATTCCTTTAGAAAATAAGTTATTAAAAGATAATATAAAATGTCCTTTTCAATGTTTATAATCATTTAGAATGGAACCTCAAAGGTGGAGAAACACAAATAACCAAATGGTGCAAGCTCATCAGACTGGTAATAAGACAATGAAAAGCCTCACAAGTCAAAGAGGTGTTTGTTTCTTCCTAACAAAGACAGAAATAAGAAATTCAGCCAAATGCCTATCCTGATAGCTTTCAAAATGGAACAACTTTTCCGCATCCCAAATGGTGGTGATCTTGCTTGTGTATATATCTTATTGAGATCTCTGCAGTACTGAGCACATTAACCGAATAACAACATTCTTATAAATGGAGCTTCCTACCTTCATGTGTCACTTTGCTAGGTGTCCCTAATCCCAAATATACCTAAGGAACAAGCAATAGAGGTAAGTTTGAAGTCATACTTATAAAGCGGGGGACTTTTTCTGTAGCTCCAAGAAGCTACCGATGTCTTCACTTTTCTCATTTGGTTTGCTCCTCTCCTACCACCACACCAGTGTTCCCAATGTGCAAATCAGTTGTGTCCTTGCCTGGTGTCTCACACTGTCAGAGACTGTCCCTTCTCCACTGCTCTACTTTTCCCAGGAAAATTAAACCCTATATAAACATGACTGTTTGAACATTGAACATTTTCAAATTTGTTACAGTAACTATGACACATAGACCACAAAGAATTAAGCCATTAAATATTTTTACTTTAAGGTACATAGAGGGAACTTCCTGAATTGTTTAAGTGAAAATCTTGAGTCAAAAAAAGTTTACGTAGATGAGAAATTATAAATATTGAAATTAAAGGTTCTATATCATAGCAAATACACACTCTATTGTCCTATGAGAGTAATAATAAATACTCTAGAAAAAATCCACTTTGACTACTTAAAATGATGCTAACCTAATTTTGTATGTTTTATAACTAGCATGTAGTATTCTGTGGTAGGTAACTCATCTAACACTAACATTAACATTAACATCTAACATTAGGATTAATTTCTCAGGTGACCTTTGTGGAGCAATGTTCTGTGTGAATGTTCTGTGGAAACAGAACGAGACAAGGTCTGTTCTGGAAGTCTGAAGATCCAAACTGGATCACCACTTGTTAGCTTTGTAAACTTGGAAGAGTTATTTACCACACTAATCCATGTTGTTATACAAAAAATGAATATAATAGTATCTGCTCGGATTGCATCAGTAAGAATACATGGAAAATGCTTCTCCTTTTGGGTATTTAAATATAGTTTCTTCAGGGGCGCCTGGGTGGCGCAGTCGGTTAAGCGTCCGACTTCAGCCAGGTCACGATCTCGCGGTCCGTGAGTTCGAGCCCCGCGTCGGGCTCTGGGCTGATGGCTCAGAGCCTGGAGCCTGTTTCCGATTCTGTGTCTCCCTCTCTCTCTGCCCCTCCCCCGTTCATGCTCTGTCTCTCTCTGTCCCAAAAATAAATAAAAGTTGAAAAAAAAAAATTTAAATATAGTTTCTTCAGTGAGGCCTACCTTAACCTATATTACCTGCTTCCTATAGGTCTCTCATGATCTGATAGTTTCTTTGATAGCACTGACCACATTTGTATGTGTATGTATACTGCAACATTGTTATTTTTTTATTTTAATGCTTACATAAATGCAAAGTATAATTATTTTATTAGGTGATATAGTCATACAGGCAAATAAAACCAGGCAGAGTTTTACAATCATCCCAAATTATATTTCACTGAAATTTTTTCAAAAATAGTGGGAAAATAGCACAATAGAAATGTCAGTAAACCCTCCATACACATTTGGAGTTTAATTAAAACTTAAGGTAGATAAATGACTTGGGTTTTTGTCCCACTTACAACATAATTATAACTTGCTTTGCTACCAACTTTAAGCTGTTACACCTAATCCAAACCATTCTTTATGTGAAAATTCCCAAACAAAAACCTTTTAGAGTACCCTCCTTTCACAAGGTGGAATGTATTCTTATTCTCATGCATCAAATATTAACTAAGATATTATTTTCCAAATATGAATAAGTTGGAACGTTTGTTTCTAACAGTTCAGAAATCCAGGCTGAATACAACACATTGGAATTTTTTAGATTCAGAGACTAAAACATATGGAATTAGGCTCTTATCATAATCAGCTTATCAATAAAGCCAAAAACTATTTCTAACAAAAAATTAGACTATACCCAAAAGAATCAATAATACAATTCTATAAACCTTAGATATTCGCTTTCTGCCTTTGATTCTATGATCCTATAAGTAAATACTCCTAGGGGCTCCTGGGTGACTCAGTCGGTTAAGTGTCCAACTTCAGCTCACATCAGGATCCATGAGTTGGGAGTTCATGGGTTCGAGCCCCGCATCGGGCTCTGTGCTGACAGCTCAGAGCCTGGAGCCTGCTTCAGATTCTGTGTCTCCCTCTGTCTCTGCTCCTCCTCTGCTTGTGCTCTCTCTTTCTCTCTCAATTTTAAACATTAAAAACTCATAAAAACTCTTCCCAGACCAGTCATTGTTAGGAACCTGATTTTGGTCTACATCAGTTTTTCACTTTACAAGTTGTAGCCCATTAGTAAGCTATAAAATCAATTTCATGGGCCAAGAATAGCAATTAAAAAAAAAAAATAGAAAAGTACAAGTACATCATCTTTACTATATGTAAAGATAAGCATTATTTTTAAAATTTGTTTTATGTACACACACACACACACACACACAGGTCTACTGCATCATGATATAAAATGTGGGCCATGGTAAAAAAAGTGCATAAGCCAAATATCTAGATCAGTCCATTTGGTTCACCAATCCACACAAGTAGCCCAAAATGATATAATCCAAAGGTGGGTCCTAAAGCTGCTCTACTATTCTTTCAAAAAAGTCTCTTAAACCCTATGCTCTTTGGGCTCTTCAAAAAAAAAAAAAAAAAAAAAAAAAGTTTCTCATTTTTAAACATTTCAAAATAGAATTGGTTCTGTGAAAACCAATCAGATTCTAAAAATAATGATTTCCAAAACTAAATGAGGTCTTGTGAAAAAAGTTTGACATTTTTTAGTTTTAGCATTTGGAAATTTTTAATTTGGAAAAACTAACTCATGTTTAACCATTATAAAAAAACTGTGAAAAAAAGTCCATTCAAGGATGGTGTATGCTCATTTTGTCACATAAATGTATAAAAATGTTCACTTATTTACAAACAATGGTTAAAAATATATGCAAATTTTTACCTTTAACTTTCATCTTTAAATATATTCTGTGTATTTTCAAATCTTTTATATTTTACTTTTCTCTCATGGCTAGGCATGAGAATTGGAATTAAAAGTTAGTAAGAAAGATATAAACCAATTAAAATTTTTAGCAAATAAACATGCGCAAAATGCCTTTTGCTTCTAGCATATGACATGTAGTATTTGAGATTAAGTCCATCTATATCTTACAATAAATTTGTTATTTGAGAACTTCTGTAATCTACAGCTTCTCTAAAATTTCATAAAAACTCCTGAGAAAAATAATAGTGCCTCAAGATAATTTTCAAAACGCTTTAATACCGGTTTTAGCTGCTCAAAACAATGGAATGTTCTCATCTAGGAAGAGAACCGAGATCCACTAACTCTGAAAAACTAAACCGTGGTGAAGCTGTTCATAATCATCCATTCTACAGGAATTCAAGTGCAAATTCAGAACAGAGTTAGAAATGAGACATCCCTGAATAAACAACAATACAACCACATACAGGATATTAGTAACTAAGTCAGAATCATTACCTGTACTTAAGAAAAGCAAACCACGGAAGGATTTCGGATCACAACTTTAAAGCACTGTGACGGGGTGGGAAACAATTTAAGCCCAGCACTTCCCTGACTGAGCACTAGAGGGCACTCTGACTAGCAAGTGCCGGGAGGGACCAAAGGGTACGGAAACCCTCGAGCTCCTGAGCCCACCTCTCCCCGGGCACGTGCCGGGCGGCCTGAGCAGGAGGCTCAGCCTTCCCACATCCGTCCACAGCGGGACAGACGGCTGCGGAGTTCTGCTCAGCCAAGCATTACAGGTTTCACAAAGCGTTCCCCCTCGTCAAGCAGATACTTACCTCAAGATCAAGAGAAATGTTAAAGTAAGGCTTACGAGAAAAGCTATTCAGTCTAAGAGCGATCTTGGAGATAGTGGCAGCGGCGAGCTAGTTAACAGCTCTAAATCTGTCAGCAGCACTTGACAAAGCAGAAAGGAACTGACTAAATCACAGCATGACTCGGGGCTGACGTCAATGTGCAGCTCGCTTGGAGTTTAACTTTTCCACTTCCCTGCGGAACACGATTCCAGGAAATGTAGTGACGTCAGCCCTTTGAACTCGATTAGCTGAGGTACAGACCATTTTAAATACAGGAGGAAAGAAACAAGTAGGCACACAAACACCCCTAACACGATGGGTTTTCCTATTCTGTTTTGGAGCAACGTTTGTACACAACAATGAAATCGGAAGCTTAATGTTTTACAAGTTGAACACTACGTATGTTTAACTTGTAGCTGCATTGGATTTGCAACAGGTTGCAGATGAAGTAACAGCTTATTTTAGTAAAGCAGTATGTGGAAGACGAGAGACAGGATTACTGCCTTGGTCAAACAAACGATATGCTGAGCAAAGAAGCACTTATACTAAGATGCTTTAACAGAGTGTGTTGAATACATACAGATACATATTAAAGGAAACTTCTTATCCCTCAGCTAATAGAAAATTAGCACTTTTTGAAACACTGAGGGTCCTCATTTTTCTAAACTTCAAAAAAAAAAAAATCAGAATTAATTTAAATCTCTTTAAAATCCTTACCTGTTTCATCTCCAGTTACAGCCATGATGGGCTTCTGCATACAGAACTGTCTTGCCTCCCCTATCACAGGTCCACATACAGTGTTCCAAACTAGCAAGCATGTGCAGGATAAGTAGGAGTAACTGACATCACAATGACATCATTAGCCTTTCACTGCCATCAATTTGCTTTGTCACAGAGGACCTCAATGAAACCAAACCCCTATAAAAAACCTTCCTGTAATAAACCATATTAATGTTTTTGTTTCTTATTTTTACATAGAAATCTGTGGTAGCTCTGGCAAAAAAACCAAAACAAAACAAAAAAAACCCAACTCATTAGCATTAAGTTCCAAGATTGTTTCTTATGGAGCAACTAACTTCTTTATTATTGTTCTATCCAAGGTTTCTAGAAAAACAACGAGGGTATAAACTACATTTTTCGTAACTTAGGAGAAAAAACATGGAGATTAAAAACAACAAAATCCTGATAATCAGCTCAGAAAAACATTGTGAAATACAGAAATGTATTTCTTAGACACTTCTAAATTCATCAAGAAAGAAATATCCATCCACCTTCGTTCACTTAACAGTTTTATTCGCTGTACTATTGCTACAGCACCATAAAATCCAGCTGTTCCTAAGGTGACACAGAATTTGCTAATTTCACTTAAAAGGAGTAAATACATTTAAAAAATTCACTGTGCCAAATGTAAGAACTATTATGTAGCATTCTTCCATAAATATTAGTTTGAACCACAGGAATTTGCTATTTGATCTTTTTGACCCACAAAAACAGCAACTTCATGAAGCTCAATTATTTTATTAAGTTAAAATCCCATGAAAAGAATTCGGGGATTTAAAAAAAATTCATAAATAAATCACAATTACTACTCATAATTTTTCTTAAAAAAATTTTTTTAATGTTTATTTATTCTTGAGAGAGAGACAGAGAGAGATAGAGTGTGAGTGGGGGAGGGTCAGAAACAGAGGGAGACACAGAATCCAAAGCAGGCTCCAGGCTCCAAGCTGTCAGCACAGAGCCTGATGCGGGGCTCGAACTCACAAACTGCGAGATCATGACCTGAGCCAAAGTCGAACGCTTAACCAACTGAGCCACCCAGGTGCCCCTCATAATTTTTCTTTTAATGCCAAATGTTATTTGGATCACTTAATGAATGTTCAGTGCATGAAGAGCTAGATCATTACAGGAGATTTAACAGTGGCAAGGTTAGACAAAAAATTAGGTCTTGGTCCATATAACAGACCATAGTCTGGGAAAAGAAATAATTTGCATGTCTACTACACAAAAATAAGTGACACGGCACTCAGGCCTTTTATCTTCACCAGTGGGTTGAATAAAACCCATTCACTTACATGATTAGAATTCAACCTAACCTTATGCCAACAAAAGGGCATCCCACCACATTTTTGCCTTATTCAACTAAGCACTTTTTAATAAAGGCAGGACTTTATACTCAGATGGAGGTGGAATTTCTGGGAGTATTCAAGATTCTACTAATTCTCCAAAGCACATGAACTGAAGACATGTAGTTAAGTAAGAAAGTCTGGAGATCAACCCGGACATTGATCCCAATCAGAGGCTCCATGACAGACTCTTTTCCATTCCAGCCCTACCTAAGGGTTTGGGTTCAAGGGTACTGGTCAATTTTATTACCAATTTCAGAAATTTCAAATTGATCTTAATCTAATTTCTTTTTTTTTTTAATTTTTTTTTTTCAACGTTTATTTATTTTTGGGACAGAGAGAGACAGAGCATGAACGGGGGAGGGGCAGAGAGAGAGGGAGACACAGAATCGGAAACAGGCTCCAGGCTCTGAGCCATCAGCCCAGAGCCCGACGCGGGGCTCGAACTCACGGACCGCGAGATCGCAACCTGGCTGAAGTCGGACGCTTAACCGACTGCGCCACCCAGGCGCCCCCATTAATCTAATTTCTTTAAATTGGCACTTAGCTGTTCAATAAATATTAGTATAAAAAAAGGTGAAGGAAAGAAAGGAAAGAAGGAAGTTCGCTGTTTGGTTGATTACTGCTGTCAGTGAAGTTTTAATACATTCCATGGACCAGATAAACTCAGTTAACCAGCACATAGAACTAATAACATTTTCACAGAAGAAGAGAATTTCACTTTCATTTAATAAAGTTATTAAACATTTATCATATGCCAGGGACTGTGCTAGGTACTAAGGATCCCTATCGAAACAGAAGTTACTGTCTAAGCATGTCTCACGTAGTCTAAGAAGGTACAGTAGGAACTGACCGCACGTTACCTGAACCAGATCTGCAGGATCGGGCAAGGCTTCCCGGAGGACATACTATCTAAGATGAAGCCCAAATACTGCAAATGATGGGCATAAGTGTTACTGTCAGGGCAATGGCTAAGTGTGAAGCCCTGGAAAGGTGAGAGAGCATGGCACAGCACGGAAAATTAAAGAAAACCAGCACACAGCTGCATTACAAAAGAGGGAGAAGTCTAGTAAAGGAAGCAAGGCCTAGATCAAGCAGCAATTTGGGTGTTAAAGATTTTGGATTTTGTCTAACAAGAAACAGGCAATCACTGAAGAATTCTGAACAGGAGGCTGACATGATTAGATTTGAATTTTAGAAATACCACTCTGAACTGCAGAAGTGAGAGTAAAATGGAAAAAAGAAAAGGTTGAAGGCAGAGACTTTTGTTTTTAAGGATTGTTAGTAGCTCCCAGAATTACTGAGAGGGATGAAGAAAGGGAGCCTGAACTTTCAGGAACGATTCTCAAAAAAACTGGGCCAACAAGGGATCTGCCACCTCTAGCATGATTAGGAAAATCAGGAAGCTACTCCACAACTACCAGCTTCAGGGCAGCCACCTGGCAGAGGGAATGACAGGTCAGAGGGGACGGTAGCCGGAAGTAGAATGAGGACAGAGTGGAGAGGGGTGGAGAGATGTGTGGTTTGGCTGGGAGGAAGAAGGGATGACACACAGGTTTCTAGCCTGAAGCAACAGGCTGGGCAGTAGTTCATTGCTGAAATAGGGTAAACCAAAGGAGAACTGGGGTGGGGAAAATGGATGTGGTTTTGGTCTTAAAAAGTCAAGAGATGTGTGTGGAACCTCTAAGTAGCCAGCTGGAGTCAGGGGCATGGTCACATTGAACTGAAGCCATGGTCAGGCAGAGTGCTCAAGTCAGATGAAAGAGGGCCCAGGATTCAATCTTGACTAACACCACTAACACTGAAGAGAATAGCAGCAGAAGACTGGACCAACCAAGGAGACTGAAAGAGATGTAGAAGAAAGAGAAGAAAAAATGGTAAGAATGCAGTATCAGGAAAGTGAAGGAAGCAGAAGTCAATCGTGTTAAATACTGCTGAGGGATCAATCTAGAAAAGGTCTGAGAACTCACAAATTGCTGTGACCTTCCAAAGGAATGACAGGATGTAAGGTGATAGAGAGGAACATGAGAATGCCCACTGACCCTGTATTGAACATAGAAGTGGAACTCCTACCCACCAGTATTTTAAAGAGAAGGGAGAAAAAGGAAAGGAAAGGGCAAGAAAGGAAAAGACAAAAAAGAAAACAAAAGGAATAAAGCCTGAAAGGGAAGAAACAAACATCTTACTAGTATTTGATATAAACATTCACATACTATCAGAGATAGATTCACAAAGAATATGCACGTTACTAGAAGTAATTTTCAGTTTGGCAAGATTAAAAAAAAAAAACTTTTTAAAAAGTTAGTGATATTTACCTACACCAGCAACTACTGAAGAATGTATCATTCATACTAGCAACAAAAACCATAAAGCATTTAGAAATTTTTTTTTTCAACGTTTATTTATTTTTGGGACAGAGAGAGACAGAGCATGAACGGGGGAGGGGCAGAGAGAGAGGGAGACACAGAATCGGAAACAGGCTCCAGGCTCTGAGCCATCAGCCCAGAGCCCGACGCGGGGCTCGAACTCACGGACCGCGAGATCGTGACCTGGCTGAAGTCGGACGCTTAACCGACTGCGCCACCCAGGCGCCCCCATAAAGCATTTAGGAACTAACTTAACAAAGAATATGGAAGACTTCCATTCAGAAAATTTTCAACTGTTGAAAAAAGTTAAAATAAGATCTACATAAATGAGACATTCTGTGCTTTGGAATAGGTCAGTTTAACATTATGAAGACCTCAGTTCTCCCTCACCCTTGTACGCTGTTGGTAGGAATGTAAATCAGTGCAGCACTATAGAAAACAGTATGGAAGTTCCTCAATAAGTTAAAAATAGAACTACCGTATGATTCAGCAATTGTACTACTGGGTATTTACCCAAAGAAAACAAAAACACTAACTGGAAAAGATATATTCACTCCCATGTTCATTGCAGCATTATTTACAATAGCCAAGATATGGAAGCAACCTAAGTGTCCATTGATAGGTGAGTGGATAAAGAAAATGTAGTGTGTGTACACACACACACACACACACCCACACACACACACTGGATTATTATTATACATAAGAGAAGGAAATCTTGCTATCTGTGACAACATGGGTGGAACTTGAAGGTAATAAGCTAGGTGAAGTCGAACAAAGGAAAGACACTGTATGATGGTACTTGCAAGTGGAATCTTCAACAACAACAACAACAAAAAACCCAGAACTCAGATACAGAGAACAGACTGGTGACTGCCAGAGATGGGGAGGGAGGTGCTGGCAGGAAGGGTGTAAAATGGGTGAAGGGGATCAAAAGGTACAAAAAAGTCCTGGGGATATAATGTACAGCATGGTGACTACGGTTAATAATACTATGTCGCCTATTTGAAAATTGCTAAGAGACTAAATCTTAACAGTTCTCATCACAAGAAAAAAGCAATTTGTAACTGTGGTGATGGATGTTAACTAGACTTACTTGTAATCACTTACTGTATTTTAAACAAATGTCAAACCAGTACAGTTGAAACTAATGATATATGTCAATTATATTTGAATTAAAAAAAAACTTCAGTTTCCCCTATAAGTTAAATGCAACCTCATTGCTGGTTTTATTATTGTATCATTATTTAGAAACTCAAATTTGTTCTAAATGCATATGGAAGAATAATGGGTCATACAAGCTAAATCAGCACTACTAGAATTTTTTTTTTTTTAAGATAAAAAAGGGAAACTTGTTCTGTTTGAGAACAAATCAGTATGGTACTGGCATACAGAAAAGGAGACCAATAGTACAAAATAGTTCCGAAACATCTGAGAATACATGAGAACTTACTATATAATTAACATTGTCCCACAAGTTAATGGGGAAAGGATAAACCATTAGTAGGAGAAAACTGGCTCCATATGTGGAGAAAAATGACAGTGAATTCCCACCTAATACCAAATACAGAAGTGGACCTGGGGTGGACTAAGGACATAAATGTGAAAGGTAAAGCTATAAAGCTAATATAACTAATATAGAAAAATGTCTTTGGCTTACAGAAGAGAAGATTCCTTCAATAAAACCCCAAAAGCACAAAACTCATTATTGTATGATCTATGCAAAACACAAAACATTTTTAAAGCTCTCCTTATGTTAAAATATCAGGTTTACAGTAGATTTTCCACATAAAAAAAGATAAATTAGAAGAAATGATGACTTTTTATGATTATTTATTTAGACATAGAGGGTTCATGGGAATCAGGGGAAATAAAACAGATGATTT
Organism: Leopardus geoffroyi; assembly: GCF_018350155.1. Lineage (NCBI taxonomy): Eukaryota > Metazoa > Chordata > Mammalia > Carnivora > Felidae > Leopardus > Leopardus geoffroyi. The sequence continues at coordinate 31,917,488 of NC_059341.1, read as the reverse complement.
TGATTTTACAAAGTAAAGAAAACAAAATACTAGGGAAGTACTATGGATTTTTTTACTCCATAAATGAACTCCTTCAGTTCTTCATATACTTTTATTATAGTCCACATTAACCTCCAAAACACCTAAGGGTAAAGCTTATTATCAAGAGACTCGTCAGTCAGAATCTGCTTTTTTCCCATACTTGCAAGACTTTCAAACCAAAAGAATGAATATTATCCCCCTTAAAATTAGTGCTACATCAAACATCTAAGCAAATGCCAAGAGGAATAGAGTTATTAAATTAAAATATAGGGTTTTTGCAAGTTGTATTAAACACATTATAGTTATTATGAGCACAAATGAATGATATTAAAACAATGTATAGCTTGAATTTAACTGAAATCTTAGGTTACCCTGAAAGCTTAGGGCTACATCCCAACTATTTTATTTCACTACTTCCATATGAAATAGAGTGGATACCTGGAATGGTCTAGAGAAACAAATATCAGCATTTGTTTTGAAATGAGATGTCTAGAACTTAGACTTGAGTGTAACATCTGGGGAAAACCCCCAATTCAGTGCACCATGCACTGGATACTTAAATCTTCATAGACCAGGTAATAAAAATACGTATTAGGTATAATATTTATAACCCCCAGAGAAAGGATATTTAATTAATTAAAAAATTCTCTCATGTGTCCAAGTCCTTTTTCCCCATCATGCTACCCTGATTGGAACCTTTCTTTAGAGCCAATAAAGCCCGCGAAAAAGTAAAAATCATATAATTTAGCTTGTTTAACGTACTAAAATATTCCCTCTTCAAGCCTTTTAAAGTGCCTCCCCCCACCCCAAATCTGCCTCCTGTATATTTCATAAAACTATAAAATCACCACTAAATGGTGTGATACAGTGTATTCTAAATGTATTAGATTAATAAAATGTACCTTGCACAACAACCTGGCTGCCTGGGACAAAGAACTGCTGTGTGCCATCAGCTGACTGTGCTGCATACTGTACAATTGTAGCACCTGGAGGAGGAGCTCCTGAATTTGTCATTGTTAATGCCTGTAGTCCCTGAACACCATCAGATCCTGGGTTAGAAATCTGGATTGTTCCACCTTGGGCTATAGCAACTTAACAGAAAGAGAAAAGAAATATTAGAGAATTTCAAGATTCATTTTTAATAATCCCGTATTGGAAGAATCTACCGCGGGCATATTAATTACCAACGCTCCTCATTCTCAAGTTACCCTTATTTCTCTATGCTGAATTGATAGGGAGGTCCTTCTTCATGGGAAAACACTCTGAAAAATCTCATCAACCCTTGAAGATATGCTATATTCAGAATTATTTGAAATACATAGAACCCACGGAGTTTCCCTCCTCCATGGTATCCAACCAACTAAATTATTTAAGAGGAAGAGTGGAGATGTAGACAGGGAGAAAGTTCAGCTTCTTGATTTTCTCCACTCTTCCAGATGTTTTTAGTTATAGATAAATAGCATTCTTCTAATATTTAAAACACGGTCAGTGCAATTCTATCGAGCATCACAACTACAATGAATCTATACTTTCATTCAGCTAACTACTTTCTAACCTATCAAAAGAAAGTAGCTTTTAATGGAACCTATATTACTATATATTTTGGTTTTAAAACTTAAGTCTATAAAACTGCAACCTTTACCATTTTGACTATGTGATGAAATATAAAATATGAAATATAAAATGTTACATTGGAAAGGATCTTAAAAAATAACTACTGAAAGAATTTGTGCTACAATATTTATGTCTACCAAATGTCCTGAATAACTGCAGCTCATAGCAGAGGTAACGAGGTAGACTTCCTCTGAACACTGAGACCTGCCAGCCATGTTTAAAAGTTAACATATTAACCAAAAGTTTCCAAAGAACAGATCAAATGTTTTCTTTTTGAATTTTACTCTAATTCAATTCAATGCTAATTCAATTTCAATTCCTGTTAAAATATCCGAGACTTCAGTATAGTTTAACATAAATAGTATGACTCTATGTTTTAGTTTAAGTACCAGACATTAAGTAGAACCCTTCAAAAAAAAAAAAAAAAAAACCACATATAAATCAGCTCACTAGATTTACAATGAAGGTAACAATACATCAGAATAACACAAGGCCTATAGATCAATGCAAATGCCTTACAGGAATGTTACAGTAGTGGGGGAATGTATGTCAATATTTCCAACTTATTCTCTACTGTTTTTTTCCAGGATCTAAGCAAAGGCCCATTTAGGTGAAGACCTGATTGTATAAACCTGTCAGAACTACTGGAAAGAGTAACGACAAATCTTTAGTTCTAGGGCCTAAATTAAGAGAAAGATGGGTTAATATTTTCAAAAGGTTTCAGCAAGATGCATTCTCTGTGTTTTTGTTCTCTGACAGGCCACCATTAGGATATGATTGACAAACAGTGAAGAATCAGTTATAGAATGTCAACAGTGCTGAGGCTGAGAAACTCACGTAATAGCCCTTTGTTCATCTGGCTCATGTAGAGCATTATGTTCTGTACACATTTTATTTTTTAAAGTTTATTTACTTTTGAGAGAAAGAGAGAGAGAAAGTGGGGGAGAGAAGCAGAGAGAGAGGGAGAGAGAATTCCAAGCAGGCTTCACACAGTCAGCGCAAAGTCCAACATGGAGCTCAATCCAAAAAACTGTGAGATCACGACCTGAGCTGAAATCAAGCGTCATACGCTTAACCGACTGAGTTACCCAGGTGCCCCTCTGTACACATTTTAAAAATAAGATTTCAAGGGTCTCAGGGTTCACCCTTTATAATAAATAAAAGCGTTTGGAAGAAACCTAACTATGCCTACTTTCTTTTTTTTTTTTTTTTTAATTTTTTTTTTTCAACGTTTATTTATTTTTGGAACAGAGAGAGACAGAGCATGAACGGGGGAGGGGCAGAGAGAGAGGGAGACCCAGAATCAGAAACAGGCTCCAGGCTCTGAGCCATCAGCCCAGAGCCTGACGCGGGGCTCGAACTCACGGACGGCGAGATCGTGACCTGGCTGAAGTCGGACGCTTAACCGACTGCACCACCCAGGCGCCCCGACTTTCTTAAAAGAGAAGTAAGAAAAAGAGGAGGTATTGCTTCCTCAGATCTTCATGCCTGGATGTGAATGAATTTCATATGTTATCATATATTTGAATGTGTTTTCAGTTGACAGTTTAGTGTCAGAAGAAGAGGCACAGGCTGTGTATGCACAGTGTGGGAGAAGCACAAAGCTGAATGTATTAACGATGAATGATGGCTATCATTTCGTGACAAACTGTATCATAAACAACTGAGCCATTCCTGAATCTAGAATTCAATAAAGTATGGCTTTACGTTCTAACTACAACTTAATTTTCAATGCCAATGCAATTAGCAAGCTTTGGGACTAGGCTTTTGTAAAAAAAATGTAAGGCGAGAGTAGTTGCTGCTGAGGGTAAGAACATGAAATAGATAACTAAGACCCTTACTTTTTTCTTTCCATATTTTCTTATTTTTTTCAATGTTTCCTCATAATTCCCATCAAAACTTCTTTGCTTTCACACAGTGAAAAGTTGATATATCAAGAATTTGTTCCTCTCAGCATTTTATTTTCTGGTCAAGTCATTATATAATTAGATGTGGAAAATAAAGCTAAACACACATATGCATACAACCTAGCTCTAGGGGAGAACATTTCTACTGATAAGTCTTGTACTTTAACCTGGCTTTTATTTTTTATACCAAAGGCCCTCTTGATTTTGGCATTATCAAATGGCAGAAGATCTTCCCATTCAAAATGTTACCTCTCATTTGACAATTAACAAGATTTCCCAATGCTTCAGGATACTAGAATTACATTTTGTGTGTGTGTGTGTGTGTGTGTGTGTGTGTGTGTGTGTGTGTGTGTATTCAAGATTTGAAGAGCAAACTTTTAGGCTACAAAATATTCAAAGATAGCAAAATATGTGCTTTCAGTAAACACACATCAAGATACATAGCAGGAAAATTTATGATGAAATTAACTGAGTTTAGTCACACCTTTTGTTTTACTTAATTATTTTTAAATTTTTTTTAGTGTTCATTTATTTTTGAGAGAGACAGAGAGACAGAGACAGAGAACAATCGGGGAGAAGAAGAGGGAGAGGGAGACACAGAATCCGAAGCAGGCTCCAGGCTCTGAGCTGTCAGCAAGAGCCCAACGCAGGGCTCAAACCCACAAGCCACGAGACAATGACCTGAGCCAAAGTTGGACGCTCAACTGACTGAGCCACCCAGGAGACCCTACCTAATTATTTTTTTAAACTTATGGAAATTTTCTAGCAAACATAGAAGTACAAAGAATTTTGTGTCATCTATTGTCCCTGCCCACTCATTCCCAAACTTTTTTTTTTTTCTGTTTTTGGTCTGGAGTATTTCAAAGCAAATCCCAGATACATCTGGTTAATCATTTTTAAATAAAATGATAGGCCCCTCTGAAGGCCATTAGTAACTAATGAAGTTAAAATACCTTTGTATTTCCTACTAATTTTACTTTGGGGACCTAGGCTTTATTAATGTTTTCTTATAATGACACATGCAACTGGGGCATAAAAGCTTATATCTGTGGCCACACTGCTGATCACAATGAAGAGTTCACACTGGTCCACGAAGACTGATTGGGACTCAAGCATAATTAAAAGTGTTTTTATTTTAGATTATATGCATACTGATTTTCCTCTTTTAAGTCATCAAACATTAGTTTGATAAAATTATCTAAACTGAATTAAAATTGAACAGCTAGATTATATAATCAATTAAATTCTACTTCAATGTCTGTTATTAAGTGATTCAAGCCTGCTAGCATATTATTGGTAGTAGTAATGGTGGGTAGAGGGTAGCTGTCCTAGTTGCTGTGAGAGTTAGCTTTTTCTTTTTCTTTTTTAACTCCTAAAGTCTCAGGTAAGCTATACCCCATAATTAAGTAGCTCACTCTATACACAGGTTGAATGTTGAGCACATTGACCTTACATGAAGAGTATGTCTAGAGTGTAATTCATTAATGCACTAAATATTGCTCTACTAAGGTGGTTTTAGTGGTTATACAAATGTCTCTGTGTACATCCTTATACAGTCATGGTATTTGGTTTCAAGTCCGTATTAACCCAAGTATGGTTTCCCCATCTCCAACTTACCATACATCACAGTAACCAGTATGATATATCAACTAGTCTAGGCATTAAGTTCTTTAAAATTCCTGTATTTAAAAAATCTGTGACTTCTACTCATTGCCATTGAGCACTCCTCCCCTAGAGCTACTAATATCATAGGAGTAAGGAAAAGATTATGTGTGGGATGAAAATTTGAGGATTTTGGTAAAAAAATAATTTTTAATTTAAAAAAGTAGTACTTTCAAGTCTTCATAATAAATGAAGAAGAAGAGAAAGATAAATAAGGGTGGAAAACTAAAAAAAAAAAAAAAAGAGTTCATAATCAAAAGAGGAAGGAATAAAATTTACTTAAATTAAGATTTCATCTGACTTCTACTTGATACTAACATCTTTATAGTCCTAAACTTGTATGTAGGAGCCAATTCAAACACATAAACATGTAAATGTTTAATTATAACTTAAAACCATCTTTATTCCAAATTGCAAAAAAAAAAAAAAATGTAAATAAAACTTCACTGAATTAATTTTAAAAAAGAACAGCAGACCCTAAGTCAGTGAATTCTGACTTAAATTTAAAAAGTGATGGGGCGCCTGGGTGGCTCAGTTGGTTGAGCGTCCGACTTCGGCTCAGGTCATGATCTCATGGTCTGTGAGTTCGAGCCCCGCGTCGGGCTCTGTGCTGACAGCTCGGAGCCTGGAGCCTGCTTCAGATTCTGTGTCTCCCTCTCTCTCTGACCCTCCCCCATTCATGCTCTGTCTCTCTCTGTCTCAAAAATAAATAATAAAACATTAAAAAAATTTTTTTAAATAAATAAATAAATAAAAAGTGAGCATAGAACAGAACCTGTGAGTACTTGTGCCTTGAAAGCCAAGAGGTGCATACAGCTAAAGAAAGACCAAAACAGCCTCATGCTATAACAATAGCAACACCGAGATTAAAAAGTCAGATTTACATTAAGCAGATACCTTCCATGTTTGCTTTGAAAGCTATCTTGGGAGAATTTAAGCAAAGTCACTACTAAGAATTATAAATGCAACTGCATTTACTTTAGAATGTATGCACCTATCATGCAAATTCCTTTTATGAAGGAATGGAATTGGTGTTTACTCACAGGAGAGGTCTCCTGAGAATTCTAAATTCTTTTAAGCAGCCCAAAAAGTTCACATAGATCTCTTTTTATGATGGATTTTGGACTGAGCCACTTACCTTTAATGTGTAAGAATTCCAGTAAGGATGAGTTAATACAGACACATTTTAATAAGGTTCTTCATAAAATAGAGTAGGAGCAAGCGGAGACAAGGGACATTTAGGAAAAAAAAAAAAATCTTGGGTGATAGTCCTTAATTGGTAAGAGAAGAGGTCAGGTATAGCAGAGTAAGGGATTAGAAAACAAAAACCCAAAACAAACAAAAAAAACCTTTTTCATTAGAGAAAATTTAATGAATTAAGAAACTGCAAACTTAAATGTCTTTAGTTGCTTTTACTCGATATATGTGTACGACTCTCATTTAATGGAGATCTTAAATGTCTTAGGCACAAGTAACATTCTTTGCTGATTCTGAGATTATCTGAACTGCTATCTTTCAGAAATATTCTCTTGAGACATACAAGATTTTCTCTGGCCAGAATGACTTAATTGGCATACAACACACCTATCACTAAGATCTGTACTTCCAGTAAAGATTTTGCAAGTGTAGCTCTTTTACGTGGTGTTGCAATAATGAATCCCTGCCTATTTAGAGTTATTTTTACTACTCCCTGGGAGTAGCCTATTCTAACTTTCACTTCTTAGTTTCTGTGATTAAAAAAATAAGTTGAAACAGTAAGGCCTACTTCTGTCATACAGCTAACTTTCAATTATTAAAAATATAACTGATTATATATGGGAAAGCCTGAGTACACTCATTTATATTTTATTTCTTCAACTTTGACACACAAATCCTTTGGTTTATTTCTTTTTGTTTTTAACCCCAACTACCTCATTATACCAAATTAAAAATAAGCAATCTAAAATAATAATCTTTGAGGGAGCCTGGGTGGTTCAGTTGGTTAAGGGACCAACTCTTGATTTCAGTTTAGGTCATGATCCCAGGGTCGTGGGATAAAGCCCCATGTTGGGCCCCACACTGGGTATGGAGCCTGCTTAAGATTTTCTCTTTTTCCCTCTCTTTCTCTCAGCCTCTCCCCTGCTCATGTGCCTGCTCTCTCTCTCTCTCTCTCTCTCAAAATAAATAAGCATTAAAAAAAATGATAATCTTTGAAAAAATAAACAAAGTTTGGGGGAAAGTCATCCACGAATAAAAGTTGAAGAAAGAATTAAACCTAAAAAAAACACATTTTACAGTAAAACCTTATAAAAGGGTCTCGAAAACAGATACCCAGAAGAATCTCCAAAAATTCTAGTAAAATAAACTCCTCTAGTCTAAAAACCAGTAATTGTTTCTATTTCTAGATATCCAGGAACAACATGAAAGCATTAATATCTGTTAAGTTATTCCTACTAAGAAATACGATTAATGAAAATGGATCTTGTCTATATGTAAGTATATATTTACCCTCCAATTAAAGTAAATGTCTTCTAAAAACTTTAAATGTTAGTATTCACCTTTCAGAAGAAACAATTATAAACCTAAGCAAGTGTCGCTAAGTGTCTAACAGATGCATTTTTAACAAAGTTAGTGTCACTTTTCATGAACCAATAAAACTGGTAATTTTTACCTGCAGACAGCACATACAGAACAACCACAGCTTTTAGTTAAAATAACTACCAGGATCTAGTGTATGGGTCCAAATTAAAGAAACCTCAATAAAAGACAGTCCATGACTTGTAACGTGGCAAACAGATAAACGTCCAACTTCTAAACTTTTGACTTGCTATTCTCCTGACTTGACCACCCCACACCCACACTGACGTTTCACACAAAGCCCCTCCTGCAGGCACACACACTCAGAGCACAAGAAATAAAGGCTCTGTTGTTAGCTGGAGGGAAAAGTTTAATGACCATGTAGGAGACACTGCCATAGCTACCTTACAGCTCTGTTTTGTGTCAAAAGTAGCATGTCTGGCTTTCTCCCACTTTTACCTGTTACTTCCTTTTGCCCAGAGTTTGGCAATTTTGTATTATTCCCAATTCAAAGACCCTGAGATGGGAAAATAAAGCTTCTCTCTCTGATCCAGTTAGTGAATGGCAGGACCCAGTGCCTCCTCCACATCATCTGAAATTCTCTCAACCCAATGTTTTCATAATTTCAGATTTTCAGCTAATAAACTAGGCAAAATAAACTACAGCACCCCCCCTCTGTATCACTTGTAAAGAGATCACCACTTCTATAAACTCTGAAGCAGCACTGGGAAATGCCAGGAAATATTTAAGGTGACAGCATCTTAGATCGTTCCCCAAACTTTAAGATGTCTTAGCATTATTTTATCAGGAATTTCCAACCTTTTTCCTACCACATCACAAATAGAAACTGATAGTATGTACACAGCCCACTGCTCAAGGCCAGATCTGAATAGCCAGGAGTCTCCAGCAGCTCCAAGCCCTGGTGGGCCACACTTGGGGATGGAGGCATGAGGCACTCACACTCCCGTACCTGTGTGCTACACTGCAGAGGCATACCAGTTGGCAAATTCTGACTTACAGTTCTAAAACTCCCACCATATATTCCCACTGGGCCAGACAAAAAGGCATTTAAATCAGAGAAGTAATACAAGAAAAATAACAGTTAAAACCTCAAGGTGTAACTCTTTACAGAGACAGTGGGGAGTTTCCTTTTCCTAACATTGACTTTGGACATGTCCACTGAGCACCCTATAGAGGCTGTGGACAAATTATACCCCAATTCTGCTAGGTATCATGGTACGAGCTACCTGAAGAACCACAATTACTAAGGGAGATTTAGTTTAATATTGCAAATCTGCCACCATCAAAAGAAAAACCTCTAAAAAAACTAATGACTATATAAGATCTGTTCACATATTAAGGATTATAGTTTAACAGCCACATCTTAAGATTTGAGAATTTTTCTAGGTATTACTTTTTTTTAAAGGGAAAACAGAAGACATATGTAAAATCTTACCATCATATTTAAACCAACATAGTACTTATTACCACACATATTCCATTACCTAAGTAATTTTTTTAAAGATGGTTTTTTTTTTTCTGTCCTTTTTCTGGCTTTTCTTCCCCCTTTTTTCTTTTCTTCCTAGCTCTTGTTTTTTACTAAAGCATTTTTATGTATATCAAATGTACTTGATTTGGGAAAAAATTAGTGCTTTAATTAGAGCAAAAAGCACAGAATTAACAGCCCATTAAAATGCACAAGACTAAATGTGAATGTATCTGTTTATTTACAGCTTTTGATGTTTAAAATTTCAAATAAAATGATCTGTCCAATGGCTGCAGTTTTTAAAAATAAATCATTTTTCCATTCTCTTCTAGAAAAAGCTGCAGCACAAATTAACAAAGAGTAGTGAAAACATAATTACATTTAAAACATAATTTAGAAAACATTATGTACCTCTTTTAGATTAGGAAGCATAATATGTAATTGTTGGTAACAAAAGCCAACAAGAATGAAATACAGACATTTATAGCTTATGTTCACATGCATCTTATAAAGACAACAAAAAACAGGTAAGTTTTAAACTTTTACTAGACATGAATATAAACATATAAATAAGCAAACCCTCCCTTTATTTTCACCCAAAAGTTTTCTTCTATATTCAGTCAAAAAATTTTGACTTTTCAAAAGTATACGACAGCTGTCAGTACAAATCTCTTACTTCTTTAACATTTACTTTTCATTCTATGATACATAGTTTGGATATTATGATGCATTTTAAAATGGAACAGTTTAATGCTGAACCCAAGTTGCTTCAATGTAACTAGAGAAGACTTAAAGCTAGCACTGTACCATATCGAATGCAGCATACATACTGTATTGCCCCGTGCTAGTCTGATATATGCTAGTCGGTACTGCCATGGTAGCGATGTTAGGTGGCGTTCCTTCTTCCTCTGATTTTTCTTCTTCAATCTTGGGAACACCAGGCACATCAGAGGAAAGTTCATTCAGTATTTTTCTAAACATAATTAAACAACAGAAATAATTAAGATATTTGAATGAGATTTAAAACAAAAAGCTATAATGGACTAACTGCTTTGATATAAAATTATTCTCCTTTTTTGGAAAAAGTATCATTACAGGGGCGCCTGAGTGGCTCAGTCGGTTGAACGTCCGACTTCAGTTCAGGCCATGATCTCACGGTTTGTGGGTTTGAGCCCCACATCGGACTCTGTGCTGACAGCTCAGAGCCTGGAGCCTGCTTTGATTCTATGTCTCCCTCTCTCTCCGCCCCTCCCCTGCTTGCACTCTCTCTCTAAAATAAATAAACATTAAAAAAAAATTTGTTTTAAGTATCATTACAGTAGGAGACTTACCTATAAGAGGGTCTTCGTGAAAGGATTTCTCTACGTTTATGAGAATCAATTACACCTTCTGAATCTGCAGACTCATCTGTCTCTGCAATTGTTGCTACCTATAATACAAAAGTTTCTGAAATGCATCATAAAATATATGACCTCCTTCAATCAAAAAATGGTGCTGAAGGGTCTGTGTGTGCAGTACTAAACCAGCTGCTGGCAAAGCATCCAGCAACAGAACACACAGAACCTACACTAAAGCAGCTCACACCTGGCATTAGGAAAAGGAGCACAGACATACACATTTCAATTGCAGAGCAGGTATGTGTGGAAAGGAATGGGACAGATAATAAATAGTACAGAAATGCAAATGAAAGTCTTTGGAATGGCAGGTGAGGCTTCACAGGAAAGGACTAAATATAAGATACATAAGACCTAAGATCTCAACCTTGAACATACTCTTACAAATCCAGCGGGGGATTGAGAGGCAAAATAAAGCATCTCTACCTCACTGCCCTCTTCACAATACCACAGCTGACTTGAGCTAGGTCTTCAAGTTAGACATTAGATAGGTTCAAAGAAGCAAATAAAAAAGTAAAGGGGCGCCTGAGCAGCTCAATTGGTTGAGCGTCCGACTCTTGGTTTCATTCAGGTCAGGTCATAATCTCACAGTTCATGGGTTCAAGCCCTGCATTGGGCTCTTCACTGACAGTGTGGGGCCTGAGTGGAATTCTGTCTCTCTCTGCACCTCCCCTGCTCACTCGCTCTCTCTCTCTCTCTCTCTCAGAGTAAATAAACATTAAAAAAAAGAAATACTAAAAAAAATAAAGAAGCCTGATTAAAGTTAGGATTTATATATCAAGAAGGTTGGGGCTTGATGGTGGTTAACTCCTGAAAGTCAAAATAAGGAATTTCTCCTTAAAAGAAAGGTCAGAGTTTTAAGTAAGGTTTCATTTTTCAAGTCACGTGATAATAACATGATTATAAGGAAAGGGTGAAAACTAAAATAACGAATCTCTACAACATGACAGTTCTCAATATATTTAGCCATTATAATTCAGGGCATAGGATAGTTCTGAGTTTATAAAACTCACTTTCCTTATTGTTATAATTATATGAAAATTTGATTTGGGCAAAATCAAAAGAACTTATTAACATGCCAACAATATGAGCAGGAATATATACTTCCCAAGGCACGCTGACGTACATCTATGTTCACCTACACATACAATCTTATACATCTCTGGTCATAGGCACTCCACACATAAGCACACATACCAATAGAACTTAGAAAAAATGTTGTTGCAATCAACAATCATGTATCACCACCAAACATTTACCACATTATATTGGGCTTTCACACATCTCTCATATAATTATAACTAACCCCTTATGTGAGGTAGGATACTATTTTAACCATTTTAGAAAGGTGAAGCCGAAGTTCATGTACAGACATTAAGTGACTTGACCACTGTTCAACAAGTAGGAATTCTAAGACAAGATCCACTGGCACTTACCTCTACCAAGACAATTAAATCATCCACATAACAAAATCCAAAAAAGCTTACTGAATATAAGATAATACTTTCTTCCAACAGCAGCCAAGTTAAAACTAGAGTAGAAATACCTGCACCCCAACAGAAGTCATAATTCAAAAAGGAGAGTGGAAAGACTTTCTTGTTTTATAATTACAGTCAGAAAGATTCAGAAAGTCTTGGAATCAAGGGTCATTATGGAAAAGAACAAAAAAAAAGACTGCTAAGAATGACTCTTACTCTTTTGAAAAGACACCTGTGTAGGAAAGATAGCTAAGCTTTTAATGAATGTGGATTTATTACTTCAAATATAATTTTGCAAACTGTTTCATTATTCTGCAATAAGCTGTACTCAAATATGCAAGGGACGAGATTAAGTATGCATATCTATGTTTTCCTCAAGATCTTTCTGTCATCAACTATGTTCAAGTAAATTTCAACATTTAAAGGATAATTACTGAAGTAAAAAAGGAACAGAAATAAATTCAATAACCAAGAAAGTATGCTTTTAAAAAATGCATACTTGAGGTGCCTGGGTGGCTCAGTCAGTTAAGTGTCCAACTTCAGCTCAGGTCATGATTTCATGGTTCATGGGTTTAAGCCCTTTGTCAGGCTCTGTGCTGACAGCTCCAAGCCTGGAGCCTGGTTCAGATTCTGTGTCTCCCTCTCTCTCTTCCCCTCCCCCACTCATGCGCGCATGCTCTCTCTCTCTCAAAAAAAAAAAAAAAAATTAAAAAAATTAAAAAATTAAATTAAAAATGCATATTAACTCACAATTATCAGAATGGCTGAAATCAACAACACAAGAAACACCAACATCCTTCTTGGTGAGGATGTGGAGAAAAAGGAACCCTCATGTGCTGTTAGTAAGAATACAAACTGATGCAGCCACTGTGGAAGACAGTATGGAGGTTCCTCAAAAAGTTAAAAACCCTATAATCCAGCAATTGCACTATTGGATATTTACCCAAAGAATACAAAAACACGAATTCAAAGGGATACATGTACTCCTATGTAGCATTATTTACAATACCCAAATTATGGAAGCAGCCCAAATGTCTATTAACTGATGAATAGATAAATATATATATATACTTATATATATATATAATGGAATATTATATATATATATATATATATATATATATATATATATATATATATAATGGAATATCACTTCACCATAAAAAAGAATGAAATCTTGCCATATATAACAACGTGGATGGAGCTAGAGAGTATAATGGAAAGCAAAATAAGTGAGTCAGAGAAAAACAAATGATTGATTTGAAAGACCATATAATTTCATTCATATGCAGAATTTAAGAAACAAAACAAACAAGCAAAGGGAAAAAAAGAGAGAGAGAGAGAGACAAACTAAGAAACAGACTCAGAGGACACACTGATGTTGGTTACCAGAGGAGAGGGGGAGTGGGGGATGAGTGAAATAGCTAGAGGGGATTAAGGAGTGTGCTTATGATAAGCATCAGGTGATGTATGGAAGTGTCAGATCACTATATTGTACATCTAAAACTAAAATTACACTGTTAACTGCAATTAAAATAAAAACTTGGGGCACCTGGGTGGCTCAGTCATTTGAGCATCCAACTTTGGTTCAGGTTGTAACCTCATGGTTTGTGAGTTCGAGCCCCTAATCGGACTCTGTGCTGACAGCTCAGAGCCTGGAGCCTGCTTCAGATTCTGTGTCTCCCTCTCTCTCTGCCCCTCCCCCATTCACATTATCTCTCTAAAAAATAAATAAACATTAAAAACATTTTTTTAAATAAAAACTTTAAAAAATGCATACTTAATTTGTATCTATTGATGCAAAAAATGTTTTTTCAAGAAATGTTAAGGATTCGTGACCAACTTTGATAATAATAAATAATAAAATAGATCTCCAGATCATAACCACAATAATCCTGTCTACAAAAACCAAGGTTTCATCTGAGAGGGGTTCGTGATGTAGAAGTCTAACACCAAGGTGACAATAATATCCTATGTTTCCTACAAATTAAACATATTAAAGATAAACTTAAATTTCCACCTACCTACTAATGTGAGTATTCATGAAAACAGCCAATACTATAATCTTTACTGTGTTTATCAGACATCTTTGCCAAAGAATCCTCAAAATATTTTTAAGCACCACTGGAGAGCTTTGCCAAATAAATCTGTGCTTGAGTACAGAGCAACAACTCAAAGATTAACTCATCTGACAATTACTCATTCTGCAAATTGAGAGCTAACAATCAAACTGCAAATCTTTGGTCAAATCTATGTATCTCACAGGGCACAACACACTCCATATAGGAAAGGGAAATTCCTCCAAACTTCTAATAAAAAGATTTGAGCATAAAAGCTACACAAAGAAAAAAAAAGATGGTAAATGAATTCGTAAAAGGGAAAAAAAAAAAAAAAAAAAAACAAAACTGAAGAAAGTCAAAGACCAATCATCCAGGAAGGAAGCTAACCTGAACAGTTTGTATTTGTGGTGACTGAATAACCGATGGCTGTGGTGTCTGAATTACTCCCTGGACATGCACAGTTTGGCCCGAAGGTAACTGCACTAGAGTTACAGCTGGGGAGCCTCTTCCGGTGCCTGATCCAGCTACAGAAACCTGCAAAAACGATCATCATTGAGGATTAAGGCTGGATCATTTTCTGTTCTTTTTGTTTTTGTTTTTTTTTTAAAGAAATACCAATCACTATTAGGACTGGCCAATTCTTCCTTTCTTTCTTCTGCTTCTAAGAAACGATGAGCGTGCTGGGGTACTTACCATTAGGAGGCGGTTACTGTGCTGGAACAGTCATTCTCTGATGTGATAGATATTAAAGAACCCATGCTCCTCACTTTCAGTTCCCATGCTTCGCTGGCGAAGAATGTTCCAAGCGCAAAGTTCTAAAGCAGTTAAACTACCTCACTACAACCTCAAGACTACCAACAGTGAATCCTTATTTTGGCCAGAGTATAAACTACCTAACTTCCTAAGAGAAACTGGAGACAGAACTTAAATGTGGTGAATTATTTTTTAATAAATGAAACGTTTGCCACATTCTAGTATTACTCCAGATGCAAGTTAATGCCTTATCTCTATGCTAATGGAAATCAGTTACTGTTATCCCCCCATAATCACAAAAAAGGCACAGGCCAGAGGAATTCCAAGACCCCTCATGCCCTTAGTGTGTGTGATCCAGAGAAAGTACATGCCTTGGAGCTGGTATGGCCCTCTTACAGATTCCCTCCCTGCTAGCTCAAGCATCTAGAGAAGAGGGCCAGAACCATCATTCAGCTTGCACAGAGTACAGCCATCTCCCAGCACCCCTGAGTGCTTTCAACAGAGACCTGTACCAGCAAAACACAATACCTCCACTCCCCTGGATTTAAAACCTGCTAAGTTTCCTACTGAGTAAACAACCCAATCCTATAGGCCAATGTAATCTTAGAAACTTTGCCTCCTTTTACTGTTTCACTACTCATTATAACCTACTCAAGAACCAAAGACTTTGGATATGAAATAAGTGAAATAAGCTACCAGCTTCTATCATGAATGGTAGTAGAACCACAAGATCTAAAACAAACTTTGAAGGAAGTCTCTGTGTAGTGCCTCACATTAAGAAACACCAATCTACTTTCCAATCTACTTATACTTTAAAGCAATTACTAAAAACTGGGTTTATAACAAATAATAAGATTTATTTACAAGATCATTTCCTTAGAAAGCAAACTTCTTCGGTAACCTGGAAGTAAAAATCGTTCTTCCATGCAAGAGAACCTATGTGGTGAGCATTGTACTGGGTGCACTAGGGTATAAAGTAGAATTGACAAAACTAACACCTAAGAAACAATAGCACGCCAAACAGTATAGAACTAATTGCTCCATCGTACAGGTCATGAAAGTCAAGGAGTACAGAATAGAAAGATCAGCATGGGCCTGAACAGTAAGTAGAGGCTTTGTGTAGAAGCCACAACTTGAGCTTGCATAACCCTGATATGAGCTTGCATAACCAACAGAAAAGGGCAGAGACACCCAAAATGTAGCCCACAGAGCAAATTCAGCCCACCTGCCCCTGCAGTATTATTGCCTACGTTAGATTTTTGGGGAAAGAAAAAGATCATGCCATAATAGAATCGATAAATTTAATAACTAGAAGTTAAAAAAAAAGGGGGGGAGGATTTGTTTTACAAATGACAAACCAGCACAAAAGACAAAGCTGTATGAATAATAAAAGGGCATCCACCCCTTTGTGGACCAATTACCAAAAGGTATTCTTTTCACCACACAAATAATTCTCAAACTTTTTAGTCTCTCAGGACACCTTTATACTCTTAAAAATTACTGATGATTCAAAAAGCTTTTGTTTATGTGATTTATATCCAGTAGGGTGCTGTCAACATTTGTCAATCAGTTTTTGGGAAAGGAGAACCTTGATTTGAAAGGTTTGCTGATTTCCATAATGTAAAAACTCCTACTGTGGCAGATTTCAAGTTACCAATGGATGACACTGAACATAAAGTTGGAAAAAGATGCACATAATTGGCTCTCACAAGTCAGCTCCAGTATACCGTTGGTTATGTGCATTGATATTTATCATATTAGAAATGAAAACTGAAACATTTTTACATTTTAAAAATAACAATTCCATTACATGCTAACATAAATAGCATTTTATTAAAAATAATTACATTTCCAAAACAAAATATTAGTGACAAGAGTATCAATGCTTTACTTTTTTATAAATTCTTTTAATGTCTGGTTTAATTTAAATCAGCTAAATTCTCATACCTACTTCTGCACTGAATCTGTTGCAATATGTTATTTTAGTCAATACCTGAAGAAAATTTGGACCTCACAGACATATCATTGGAAAAGGAAGAGTAATATAATAGCTTTTTCAAAATATGTGGATAGTGTTCTTTGTTACTACACGAAAACTCAACAGGTGGTTGCTTCACATAAAGATTAGTTGCAATGTGGAATCTGGAACCATATCAGTTACATCCACTGACCAGTCTTATACTTTGAATGGATCCCATGCATGATTCTGTAAAACCATGCAGTAGTTATCTGGAAAATATTGGCTCACTCAGTTAAGCAGATCTGCCAAATGCGGACACATTTCATGATACTTTATCAGAAAATCTCATTCATTAAAATCAACATCAATCTCATCAGAACACTATAAATACTGAAAAACTATCAAGTTCACAATGGTAGATGCAGGACTTCCAAAATTCAAACTGCTTAAAAAGCTTAAATTTTTTCATTGACAATAAACACTGTCAATTGTTTTCCTTGAAATGACAAGCTTACTTCATTTGCTTTTAAGAAAACGTTTTCCAAATGCTCAAGTTTGAATAGCATAGTTTGGCTATTTGCCACTCTTTTAAGAAAACTGATGTCCTATGGGAAAAAAACCCAGCTAGTTCATCTCGCCACTCAATTACTCAAGTGTTTTTCTTCAAGAACACCCGTCAGTTTTTACTACACAGAAATGCTTTCAGTAAACATACCGATTTCCTAACACAGAATATTAAAATAACATGTACTCAAGGGTCAAGGTTTGATACAATGGGTAATATTTATTGCTTCACCAGGGTATTTTTAAGTGAAACTGGTATTTTTTGGAAAACTGCAAGAGAATGTCCATGAAGAACACAATGACTACTGGTATAGTTTGATGCCTCTGACTTGATTCATGCTAAGGTGCCAACAGCTTTACCCCTACCCTCTTCTATTTTTACACCCATCAGTGCAAGTATCAATATAGAGAAAAAGGAAAAGAAGCCTTAGCATTATTATGAAAATACTTTAGTCCTCCTAAGCCTCCTGAAAGTCTCCTGGAGTCTCTCCTAGGGTTGTGCACACCACACTTTGAAAACTGCTACTGTATCCCAATGTAGCTCTTAGGCCCTGGCTCACAGCGTAAAGAACTGAGCACCACAGCAGGCTGTGATATCAACTACACCACAGCAGCACAGCCGGAACCAATATATCCAGTAACCCTGATAGAGAGTTCAGATGTCAGACTAAGTAAAATATAATATGAATTATACCCCAGGGTACTATAAGTATTACAGACTGGACCTGCAGATTGAGATGGCAGATCAGTTTTCTCAAAAGAATGGCCAATAGCCAAACAAATTATGCTATTCAAACTTGAGCTTTAGGATAACATTTTCTTAAAAGCAAATGAAGTGAGCTTGTCACTTCAAGAAAAACAACTGACAGTGTTTATGGTCAGTGATAAAATTCAAGCTTTTAAGCAGAAGTTTTAAATTTTGGAAATCCAGCTTCAAAGACTTTAGATATTTTGAAGAATGAACAACTCAAGAAAGATTCATACAGGTTTGATAAATATAAATCATGTTCTAAGTTGTTTTACTTACCTTTCAAGTATAATTTTCAAGATTTTAAATTATTAGATAATCACTCTATCAAAGTGGCTTAGTGTCAAGAATACCTGCTGTGGAAAGGGAGCTAATACAAACTGTATTCCTAGAATTCTGGAGATGAGTTATAGGAATTCTATAACTACAGTGAAACTTCTCTATGTCCAAACTCTGGGCAGTGCAATAGCTCACGGGTCAGCTCTTTTGTTAAACTGCTGAAATACACGTAGAGAACCAGCAGAAATGACATACCCTAGAGTTAGAATTAAGATATATCTTTGGGAAAAAAAAAAACAAAAACAAAAACAGAAAAACCCCTTAGATCTAGAGACATTCTATATTCAGACATTCTATTCCCATTGATTTTACCAAAACTGATGTGACTAGTATTAGTCCTATCACTGAACTGGTAGAGTTAATAGGCTAAACCGCTGTTATTCATTAAAAAACAAAACAAAACCTCATGTGGCTCCCTACATTTACATGTTAGTATTATCATTATATTATACTGATCACATGGGCCACAAGTGGAATATACAGCATCTTGAAGTGGTGTATTGTACACAGGTGGCATAGAACGAACACTGGCAATGATTCAAGAACATGCATGGAAGTTCTAAAGCCAAAAGTGGGTAAGTAAAGAAGCATCTTTTTGTTTTGTGTCAGGTGGTAGATTCAGTTTTAGGTAGGCCAGGTTGAAAGCAATGGTAGGGCAACGAAGTGAAAATGCTAATAAGAAGGAGAATTATGTGACTGATGCCTTAGAGCCAAAAAAACAAAGATCTGAGCAACACTAAGAAAGAGCAATCTATTGAAAGTATTATAATTACTTTATTCATAATGTGCAAACAGAATTCTAAAGAAGCTCTGGAAAAAGAAGAGAATTAATAGTCTTTCCTAAAAAGACATTGGTAAACGGACATAAACTTTAGTTCATCTGAACTAAAATATGCATACTGCAGGTAGAAATAGAGAAATATTTCTTATAAATGTCAACTACTCATTCCAAGGCTAAATACACACAAAAAATCTCACAGAAACAAGTCATACTTATGAATTAACTCATTCTTTTATTCTCTTGACAAATACTTATTGGGAGCCTGCCATGTGGACCAGTCTAGACAGTGGAGATAGTGAAAAAGTTTCTGCTCTCCCAGATCAGGAGACAGAAAACAGATGAAGAGACAAATGTATCATTTTGGGTGGTGTTAAATTCTTCAAAGAAAAATGAAGCGGAGTAAGAGATCAGAGATTGACAGGCAGGGGTAGTGTGGAAGGAGGCTAATCAAAATATACCTGTTGTGGAAAGCTTCTCAGAGGAGGGAACAGTTGCTTTTATAAAAAGCTTAAATGAAGAGAGGGAGAAGGCCATAGGAAGATCTATGAGTATATTCATCACATTCCAACAGTCATGTAGACAGCTCCTCAAAAAACAAAAAAATAAAATGGGCATATTTTATATTTCATATTTATATCTCTTTTTATGAGGCTCAAAAAGTGTGTAGAATGAACTCATAGTAGACATAATTTACCTTTTCTTCCAGATCCCCTGAATAATCCTCTTCTATTGGATGCCTGAAACATAGATTATGCTGATGCCACCACATCCACCACCAACCCCACTAGACAGTAGTTGATCTGAAGTTAAACTGATGCAACTGACAGCCTTACTTGGCTTTGCAATAATAATTTAAAAATCCTTATAACAACACTTGTAACTGGGAAAACCTCACAATGTTGTAACACAGCACTTGATTAGCACCTAGTGGACTACCTCCAATCCGTAGCCAGGTTCCCTTATGATGGGGTTTATGATGTCACAGTGCAGCTGCAAATGTCACAGAGCTATTGGGCCTGCATTCAAGACAGTTAATAAAGGGTGGGAAAAAAATGTGAATTCACATCATAGCAGATCTCACTGTCACTTCTGTTCCTGAGAAATCAAATCTACACATTACCTATTTTAAGGACTACAATTAAAATCTACTAATACTCTAAGCAAGAAGATGGGAAACTATCTTGATTTCTGTGTATTAAAACAAGATTCTTAAAAGAGTCTGTTTATTCTATGAGAAAAAAAAGTGTTTACAGAATATTTCACATATTTTAAGGTTGGAATCAGGGAGATAATATTATAAAAGTGAACACCTGAATAAGATGCAAAATATTTCATTTTATTTTTTTTTAAAGTTATTCTTGGGGCACTTGGGTGGCTCAGCTGGTTGAGAGTCCAACTTCAGCTCAGGTCATGATCTCACAACTCATGAGTTCAAGTCCCATGACGGGCTCTGTGCTGACAGCCCAGAGCCTGGAGCCTGCTTCAGATTCTGTGTCTCCCTCTCTCTCTCTCTGCCCCTCCCCCACTCACTGTGTGTGTGTGTGTGTGTGTGTGTGTGTGTGTGTATCTCAAAAATAAATAAAAACATTAAAAAATGAAAAGTTGTTCTTAATTGTACTAAATGAAGAAAACACAAAATGGAAAATATAGACTTTGTCTCATTTTTAGTGTCCTTCTTTCCTACAGAGTTTCTTTCTTTTCTATTTTTAAGTGTGGCTAACAGACTGCAAAATTCAACACAGTTAAATTTTACTTAATTTTACCTTGGGAATTTCAAATATTTACTGATAACACACTGAGCACATAAGACTCAGATTTTTATATCTACTATGTTAAAATTCTAAAGAGAACTCCATGGGAATGCTGTTGTCTCACATGCTTTTATTGTGTGGGGGGCATAAACAGATACTATATGAAATCTATAATCTGAATACTATAAGAAGGGGGAAGTGGGTCACAGTTTCTGGTACTGTAAATATAAATGGCCGAATATTAAGTCTCTTTAAAAAAATTCTCCTCTTGGGGCTCCTGGATGGCCTAGTCAGTTAAGCATCTGACTCTTTGGTTTTGGCTCAGGTCATAATCTCATGGGTTTGTGGGATCAAGCCCTACATTGGGCTCTGCACTGACAGCACAGAGCCAGCTTGGGATTCTCTCTCTCCCTCTCTCTGCATCTCGCTCATGCTCTTCTCAAAACAAATAAAAAATGAAATAAAATAAAAATAAAAACTAAAAATTTTTTTAAATTCTCCTCTTGAAAGCAAAGCAAATATTGGAATCAAGTCATTCTCAATTATACAGAGTCTATTTTGATTATACATACATCAAATAAGCAGGGAGGATCATTTGAGCACAAATTAAAATTAGGGGTTCCTCAGCCTTTGAAAAACAATGTTCTAGCTGATTTGTTTTTCCTACCTGATCCTTATAGTATCTTGAACTTCCTATTTGTAACAGTTGGAACATCATTTTTTATGCTAACCAATATGAGATGTGCTTCATTAATCATACTATATTTAAAAAAAAATTTTTTTTTTCAACGTTTATTTATTTTTGGGACAGAGAGAGACAGAGCATGAACGGGGGAGGGGCAGAGAGAGAGGGAGACACAGAATCGGAAACAGGCTCCAGGCTCTGAGCCATCAGCCCAGAGCCTGATGCGGGGCTCGAACTCACGGACCGCGAGATCGTGACCTGGCTGAAGTCGGACGCTTAACCGACTGCGCCACCCAGGCGCCCCAATCATACTATATTTTAAAAGCACTATGAAAATGAGTATTATCTTAAAGAAGTCATAATTCTTTTAACTTGAGAACTTTTAAAAATCAATTTTATATTTGGTTTCAGTAAGACTGGAACTAAAACTGATCATAATTACATATTTGCCAGATGCAAATAAGCACACCTAATGAAGCTGCAGTGAAATCCTGAGCCCAAAATGGCATTTACCGAGCAGATATAAGAATCATAACTATTGAAACTACTCTTAACAATAATACAGATCATTTCTAATAACAAATAAGAAATGTATATGCCAAAAGCCAGAAACCACAGAACGAATGCTGAAAACCACTTATTAGCCAAACTTCAGGTTAATCTTTATTTCTGAGCAAAAAACTCTTTGTAAGAATGTCTATAAAGCAAATTGCAATTCACTTGAATTATTTTATTTTGTTTCTTCAAGCAATAATTTGGTGTAAGTTCCTAAAGAGTACTGAACTGGCAAAAAAACAAAAACAAAAGCAAATACAAAACCCCGTAAAAAAAAGTAGTAACAGGGGCACCTTGCTGGCTCGGTTGGAAGAATGTGTGATTCCTGATGTAAGTTCGAGGTTCACATTAGGTGTAGAGATTACTTCAAAAATAAACTTCTTTAAAAAATAGTAATGGGGCACCTGGGTGGCGCAGTCGGTTAAGCGTCCGACTTCAGCCAGGTCACGATCTCGCGGTCCGTGAGTTCGAGCCCCGCGTCGGGCTCTGGGCTGATGGCTCAGAGCCTGGAGCCTGTTTCCGATTCTGTGTCTCCCTCTCTCTCTGCCCCTCCCCCGTTCATGCTCTGTCTCTCTCTGTCCCAAAAAAAAAAAAAAAAAAAAAAAAAAGTTGAAAAAAAAATTGAAAAAAAATAGTAATAATAAACAAAATGTGGTGTAAAAAAAAAAAATAAAATATACACACACACACACACACACACAAAGGAATATTATTCAGCCTTTAAACGGAAAAAAATCCTATCACATACTATGACACGGATGAACCTGGAGGACATAATGCTATGTGAAATAAGCCATTCACAAAAAGACAAATACTGATCCATCCACTTACATGAAGTATCTAAAAGTAGTTAAATTCATAAAAACAGAAGGTAGAGTGGTGGTTACCAGGGGTGAAAGCAGGGGTAAAAGAAAGTTTGTATTTAATGGGTACAGACCTTTGGATTTACAAGATGAAAATATTCTGGAGATCTGTTTCACAACAGTGTGAATATTCTTAACAGAAAACATAAAACTCATACACTAAAATGTGTCTTTTGTTAAATCATTCCTGCTTCAACCCCTCGCTGCATGCCAGGCCTGCTTTCTTCTTCTTTTTAAAAAAAAAAAAAAATTTTTTTTTAATGTTTATCTTTTGAGAGAGAGACAGAGCACGAGCAGGGGATGGGCCGAGAGAGAGGGAAACACAGAATTTGAAGCAGGCTCCAGGCTCTGACCTGTCAGCGCTCACGAACTGCAAGATCATGACCTGAGCCAAAGTGGACGCTTAACTGCTAACTGACTGAGCCACCCAGACGTCCCTGGGCCTGCTTTATTCTGAGGTGCTTCTTTAAATACTGTTTGCATTTAGAACAGACAGGATAAGAAAGGAGATCAGCAGAGCATATAATCCTTGAACAGTCCCTAGTGGTTTTCTCTGCTGCCTATAGTCTCCTTGTTTCCAAAAATACACAGGTCCAAAGGAAAGATTAAATTTTATATTGGAACAAATTCTCTTGAGGCAATATAATGACCCTGATTATCTCCAGAGCTTCGAGCTCCATGACTCCTGTGATTCTGCTCCTTTCATCTTTGCTGAAAGCTTGAGAACTGGTCATTTATAAAGAAGAGGTATTTCAGAGAAGAGGTGCCAAACTCAGGCCCACAGACTTCATCAGCCGCTCTAAGGAATGAGGCTCCAGAAAGCTAGTTTTAAAGCACATCCTTTCCAGTGGCTCCATGTGGATTATTACCTCACCTACCCACATCTTCATGGTGGCATTAACAATCCCCAAGAGGCTTACAACAAGTAAAGTTCAGGGTGTCCTCAATCTTGTTTTCAGAGTAGAGTACACATTTGTGAGATAAATGGGAAATGTGAATAAGAAGTGCATATTATGTCAAGGAATTATGCTTGATTTTATTAGGTATGACTGTGATATTTGTTACAGTAAGAAAAGTCCATAATCTTTTATAAGTTGTATACTCAGAAGTAGGAGTAAAATGACATGATGTCTGAAATTTGCAGAGTTGCTTCAAATACTTCAACAAAAAAAGAAGATAGATGAGACTATAAAATCTTAGTAACTGTTTATATATACATACATATAAATTTATAGTCGCATTGTTCTAGTCTTGTATATGTTTGAAATCTTACATTATAAAAGAAAGTTTAACTTGCCATTATCCATTTAAAGGTTATATTATTTCCAGAGGATGTGTGACTATTTTAAAACTAATTGTATATACAGTAATATATACATATGTATATACTTATACACACACACGCGCGCGCACACACACACATACATATATATGTATATATATACATATATATATATGTGTGTATATATACACATGTGTATATACACACATATATATATATACATATATAGTAATTTTGCTTTTCACCATTTTAGCTTTTGGACAGGGTTTTTTCCTGGTTTGGTTATCTAAAATAAACTCTCCAGGGATGCCTGGGTGGCCCAGCTGGGTTAGGTGTCCGACTCCAGCTCAGGTCAAGATCTCACGGTTCGTGAGTTCAAGCCAAGTAGGGGTCTGAGCAGACAGTGCGGAGCCTGTTTCAGATCCTCTCTTCCTCTGCCCCTCCCCTGCACGTGTGTGCTCTCTCTTGCGCTCTCTCTCTCTCTAAATAAATAAATAAAAACTTTAAAAATAATAATAAAGTAAAATAAAATAAACTCTCCAATTTATTACCAAGAGTTTTTCCAAGGGGAGAGGGGAATGGAATCTAGTCTTACATGGCAACACATACACTTAACAAAGAAGAAAGCAGCTTCAATTAAAAATAAATCAACATGAAAAATAACTCAGGCAAGAAGAAAGCCAACTCACAATTTAACCTCCAGGATTTGCCACCCCAGGGTCTGTTTATGGAAACTCCTGCTTTCCAGCTCTTTGACATTATCAACACTGTGACTTCTATATACTTTTGAAGACACACAGAAGGAAAAGACTCCACTTATATCTGGGAAGTTATAAAACAGAAAAACTGGAAACTTAAAACTCTAGCCTCCCTTTGTACACACAGAGGCCTGAGGGCACAGAGCAAGCTCAAGCTGTCAGATCTTCATGAATGTGATGGTTTTTGGAGTACGCTTGATTTGGTTTTTGGAGTACCCTTGATTAGCAGAAGCTTTGGAAAAGCCAGGGTACTCAAAACTACTACTAACAAATGATCAGATGCAAAGGATCAAACTGATCAAATCTTTTGGTCTTTTTGTTCCTATACTAGTTAATGATAATTTGACCATGTAAAAATGAAATTAAATGTTACAAATTCCTCTCTATACAAATAGTCCTCTAATCTGAAAAAAAATGAAACAGGTGGCAAGTATACATTGACATCAGGAATTATTCAGAAGAGTAGTCACTTTTAGTATGCATTATAGGTTTAAAAAAGAGTTCAACCTGATTTCCTAATACTTATATAGTATTGCATAATAATGAATACCTCATAAATGAACAGCTTCAGGCATCACAAGAATATAAATTGGTAATCATGTTTAGAAAATTTTGATTACTAAGAACTGTGTCCTAATTCTTCAAAAAATCATGATCCATGCATGGCACAGAGAATAACTCTTAGTTAACCAAAATAATCAATGATTTGACACAAGGGTTATCTTAATCTCTCAACATGCTTAATGTGTGTAAGATAAAAACCATAGTTTATTTTTTGATCCAATCTTTAAGACACATAGAAAATAAAATACTAGAGCAAGTTCATGTACTTGCTATTCAGATTTAATAAATACCAACATTTGATTAGTTGAGACAGTTAAAAAAGCAAGCATTATAAATGTAAGCCATAGGCTTTTCCTAGGTCTGATTCAGCCTTCTCACACACGTGTCTCTCTCTTTCCATTTTCCTCAAAACACTCAACTTTCCCATACCCCTGTTCTAACTTTCTCATACCCCTGTTCTCATTCCTTTGTCTCACAGATCCATCTTTCTCTATAATTACACAGAAAAATTTCTTGAAGAATCTATACTCCCAATTTCTACCTCCTCTACCTCTTATTCATTTTCTAATCTACTAAAATCTAGTTTCTGTTCACTGGACTCTTATTTAATTCTAAGACCTCATAAATTCAAGGTTATTTTTCAGACTTCATATTACTTGAACACTTTACCAACTTCTGAACTGAGGCTCACAGAGCTGGGTGTCACCCAGGCTGAAGGTCCTCAGAATTGCAAATTATCAGTTTTAGACAATGGAGAGCTATTGTTTTGACTGTGCAGGCCCACAAGAGGGAGGGGGAGGCTCTGTGAGGCTAAGTGAGCCAGTACCTAAGAGGAGGGCGGTGGAGGCGAAAGGAAGATTTGCTTTCAAATACTGCTTCAGCAAAGAAGGGCAGAATTACAGATCAGGAATCATAGTGATAAAAGCTCTAGAGGATCACAAATTTATGAAAAAATATATGTGTACTGTATTCTATTTACATGGATCATAAGACTAAAAGATATATACCAAAATGTTAACAATGATTAAATTTCTGGATGTCAAGATTATGGACAGTTTTTATTTTCTTCTATATAATAATACATATTTTGTTAATTCTCTACAATGAACATATATTTTGTTAATAAGAAAAAGGCTGCCCCCCCTTTTAAATAGCAAAAGGTCTGCATGCCTGTGTCAGGGTAACAAAGAGGGGGTGTTGCCAGGGAGATGCAGTTCCACAGAACACTTGTGAGAAAACCCCCAGGGGGTGAGTGGGTGTTAGAAGTTTGAAGGAGGAAGGAAAAGCAGGCTGGGTGCTTGGGGTCCTGTCCTGGGGATGAAGGACCTCACAAGAACCAGTCTGGCCTGAAACAACCCAGGAAGTACCTGGTGTTCCCCCTGGACCTCCAGTCAGCCATCTGGGTCCTTTCTATCCTCCCTTCAAGATCCTATGAAAATCTCACCACTCCACCATATCCCATAATACCATGATTCCACATAAATGGTGTCCTCTCTACCCGTTGGTTGACTTCCAATCCAACCTCCACATAGTCCACACAGCTACTAGTGTTCTAAACATAGTGAACATGGAAATATTTCAAGAATATTTAGAATCCAGGATACTCTACACTGTCAAATGTACATGACCTCTGCATACCTTTACCAACTCAGCATCCTAGCCCTGATGCTGGGCTCCAATTAGTTTCTACACCTGTAGTTCCCTGACACCATGTACTCTCTGGCTTTATGCCTCTGCACACACTCTTTCCTGGCCTACCATATGCTTCCCTATCCTTGTCCGCATGGCAGACTCCTACATCAAACCCTTTACATCTAGCTCAAAAGTAAGAATCCTCCGCAAAGTACTCCCAGTTAGCAGCTGCTCCCTCTCCTCTGTCAGCCTTACATAAAGTTTTATGGCACTTCTTACACTATTGGAATTATCATCCAAACACCTGTCTTCCCCACTAAACCATAAGATATTTAAGGCCAGAAACTACACCTCCCCATGCATCTAGCAAAATACCTACACACTGTAGGTACTCAATAAATATTTGATGAGCTAAATAAACAAATGTGTTTGTTTTTACTACATATTTTTATACATATCTCAGAAATAAATTTTAGGAGCTGAAAACCAGGCACTAACTCATACTGGTAGTCTCTAAATGAGACCAATTCAAAGATCTAGCTAAAAAGAAAGTAAAGATCAAAGCAAATATATACCAGGCAAATGGGAAGATTTCTGCAGTACTTCTACCCGAGAATATAAGACTATACCAACTTGGAATTACCAACCTTCTCAAACAGTAACTTGAGGATTACGTATCGTGGACAGGTTTTTGTTTTTCCTTTTGCATAAGTGGTGGTGGTGGAGGGAGCACAGCAAAGTGTCTGTTACAAGGCAAAAGTAATTAAAATACGTATCTTCTCTTTGAAATCAAATCAGCAAGAATGGCTGATAACCAGGGAACAGAGGAAACTTAAGGTCGGTCAACTTCAAGAAAATAGAATCTGCACATACTTCTTATTTCCATATAGTTTAACTTTCATCAGTGCCTGCCTACTGCCTACATTAAATTTACCTGAGCTAAGGTAGGGATTGAATTTTGACCAGTCTGGGTCTGCATATCAGCAGATTCTCTCTCTGCCACAGAATCTGTTACACTTCCATCCTGCTGAGATTCAATTGTTTCCATGGTCATTTGTCTGAAAAGACAATAAAAAGGAAGAAGTATTAAGACCCTTTCTGAAAAATTTCTCTGCTTTTACCTGGCCTTCTGATATTCATTTCTGTCATCCAACTGTTCTGCCTTACTTTTTAAGAAATAGGTTCAGTGGCAGTCTTAACTCTCCAAACTAACTCTGCTCACCGGACACAAACATTACCAAGGGAGCCCTGCAAAATGTTTTATGGGAATTCATTTATTAAAAAAAAATTTTTAACCTTATAAGAATGTCTCCTTGATAATTATTTTAAGCCCTCTAGTATAAATGAGTGAAAAAATTAGGTTTTCTATTTTACAGTGAGTATAAATATTCTAGGACTCTCAAGGCTTAATATACCTGCTTGATAATATATACTATCAAAGAATTTCCCCATTGTCTAAATTAAATGCATTATAATATAAAGATGTGTCTAGCTTTGCCAGCACTAAGTTTCTGATAAGCCCCTCAAACTCAATCACACAGGGTTGACCACATGTTCTGCAACTCCCCAGTTCCTTAAAAAAGAGAATCTAATTTTTTCAGGAAAAACTTTTGACATAGTTTTGTCTGTGATTTCAATTTAAGTTAATGATTTCTACATTTCTATATTTTATCCTGCTAGAAGAAATTACAAAATACAAACAGAATGAATTAAACAAAATCAAATTTTACAAACTTATAGGAACTATGTTGTCTACTCTTATACATCTTTTCAACTGTCAATGATACAATGTGTTTTTCTCAGTTTGGTAGTCTAAATACATAGCCCATAAGTATGCAAGCCACTTAGAACTTTGAATTAAAATGTACAGACTTTTCTTCCAGAGGTAGTTACAGATCCTACAGATCTTTCATCTATGTCTTGCACTCAATTATCTTCTTTTGTATTTCAATAGTCACTACCTGAATCCAAGCCTTCCATCCTCAAACCTAAGAGTTACTCCTCACTACTGAAAAGCATTTCAGTACTTACAACTGATCATGACAATTTAGAGCAATTATAAAAGATAAAAATCTACAGTCTACTATAAAAAAATGTCTTTCCCTCAACACTCCCCAATTCCCCTTATCTCTCATTATTTTCCAGAATAGTCTAGCTAAGGATAGATCATCACCCTGTATAAACTGACAATTCTTAAGGCTCTGCTTTTGCTTATGTGAACAGTTCCCAAAAAGAATACCTCAGAACATTAGTTCTGCAGGATATGAAAAGGTATTATCATTAAAAGAGGGTAAGGGATGGGGTGCCTGGGTGGTTCAGTCAGTTAAGCATTCAACTCTTGATCTCGGCTCAGGTCATGATCTCGTGGTCGTGAGAATGAGCCCAGCATGCCCTGTGTTGACGGCATGGAGCCAGCTTGGGACTTTCTCTCTGCCCTTCCCCATCTTGCTCTTGTGTGCACTCTCTCTCTCTCTCTCAAAATAAATAAACTTTTTTTTTTTAAAAAAGAGAGGGTAATGGAACACTTAATGAAAAAGTTGTAAGTATCCAGGGTTAAAAGGTTTTCTTTGCTGAACTTCTAAGAAGCCTGAATATGCTAGTGTGCTTTCAGAAGGTGAAGGGTGCAATAGGCAGCATTTTCCAAAAGTATCTGCCCACCAAAGACTTTTTCCACCTGGTAGGTCCCAGAAGTGGTGTTTTGAAAACAACTTGAGAAATGTTGTCTTATGCTATTTCTTACACCTTTTAAAGCTCTCTAAAGGCTCTGCCAAGAACTTGAGTCTCAACTCAAACACTATATATGCTAGAAGGCCTTCTCCAATAAACTATTCATTTTAGAAACATTTAGTTAGCTCCATCTACATGACAGGTCCTGAAAATACAAAAGTGGGTAAATCACAGTCTGTGCCCTGAAGGAATTTATTCATTAGTGGGTCCCTGGACAACCCTTATCAGAAGTAACTAATGTACTTGTTTTGGGGTGGGGGGTGAGAAGCAGATTCCCAGGCTCAACCCCAAATCTACTGAATCAAACTTTCTGGGACATCCAATTTTTTTAAATCCAAGAGATTCTGATATATATTAAAATCTAGGAAAAACTTAGCTTATTGGTCAATTCTATCAGGTAGACCCACAAAAGGGGAACACAAGTAACTTTTTTTTTAATGTTTATTTTTATTTTATTTTCAAGACAGAGAGAGAGAGACAGAGTGAGAGTTGGGGAGGGGCAGAAACAGAGGGAAACACAGATTCTGAAGCAGGCCCCAGGCTCCGAGCTGTCAGCACAGAGCCTGATGTGGGGCTCAGCTCAAACACACAAACCACAAGATGATGACCTGAGCCAAAGTCAGACGCTTAACCAACTGAGCCACCCAGGAGCCCCAAAGTAACTTCTTAAATTGTGTCAAGGATGTTATGCATAAAATGCTTTGGGAAATATAGGAAGTAAGGATTATACCTGCCTGAGGATAGGGCCATATGAGTTGTGTATTAAACAATAAGAAGAATTTAACCAGGTAGAAGAGGAAAGGAGAACTATGAGAGGAAGTAAAGTATGGAGCATAGTTAGAAAACACAATAGCTGATGGTGGTAGAGAATCTGGCTGCTAAGGGAGCCTACTTAGATTCAGTGAGGAAGAGGCAAAGCAGGACTGTAGAAGTAGGGCTAGAAAAGGTTGAACGGAACCAGAGAAAGAATAGCTTTTAATGATCTAGAGAGAAAAAAAATTTCCACCTCACTCATATGCCTCCTCTACTCTAGGTCCTTTAGTGTATTTTGTCCATCTATATAGTATAACGTTTCAACTATTTGATATCTACATAGAATTCAGTAAACAAGTCAACAATAAGCCAAAGTTACTTGTTAACAGGCAAAACAAATGGCCTAAGATCCATACACTAAAACTTATAAAACAAAGAGAACTTCTCATGGGTTCATACTTTAAACTCATTGATTTTTATTTCAAAACAATTCTCAATCATCTAGTTTCTAAAAATACTAGATATAAGAAGTGACAGCTGACAATGGCAGGGATGGAGGGGGAATAATACAGAACATAATAAGCAGATCTAGAATTCCAAGTGTGTGGCAATTGGGTCCATACAGCATAAAGTTGCCAAGTTCTTTACATTCAAGAAATTGAAAAATGTAGGAGTTAAAATTCAATAATGATAAGTATCATAACTATCCTGAGTCATCAACTAAACTAATATACTCAGTCTACGTTAAGGAAAGAGATACACATAATAGAATGCAGGAAGACTCTCATCATAAAAAGCTCTATTGGGGGCACCTGGGTTGCTCAGTCGGTCAATCATCTGTCTCTTGATTTTGGCTCAGGTCATGACTCATGGTTCCTAAGATTGAGCCCCACATTGGGCTCTGTGCTGACTCCACAGAGCTTGCTTGGGATTCTCTCTCTCCATCTCTCTCTGCCCCTCCCCTGCTCGTGCTCGCTCTCTCTCTCTCTCTCTCTCAAAAAATAAACATTTAAGGAAAAAAAAAAAAAAACGTTAATGCTTAAAAGGTCACCTGAAACTAGGACTCATTTTTTGAGATATAATAAAAGACTTTGTAAGTTATTAAGCATTTTAATTGTTTTGCACATGAAAGTGTTTTTATATACATTATCTCAATCACCTTACTTGGACCATTTTTCTCCTGGGTATTTCCCACAGTTCAATCCTTTGCCCTTTTCCTTTTTTCAATCTACATACTATGGCTCCTTCAGTCCTGTATGCAGATGACTCCCAAGTCTGTATTTGTGCACACTCCCCTCCTATGATGCACCTCAATCTACAGTTTTCACATACCTGTCCCTTCCCTAATATTCCTTCTT
Organism: Leopardus geoffroyi; assembly: GCF_018350155.1. Classification (NCBI taxonomy): domain Eukaryota; kingdom Metazoa; phylum Chordata; class Mammalia; order Carnivora; family Felidae; genus Leopardus; species Leopardus geoffroyi. The sequence goes on along the minus strand of NC_059341.1, from coordinate 31,885,237 downwards.
TTAGTCAAGAGTATTCAAGCACCAAAGCTACAGGTTACAAGCGTGTGTCTACATGTGAGTCAGTAGCAGATCAGCTACAAAAACCCACCCAGCTAAATATCACCCAAATCAGGATGCCATGATGAGCTGAGCCTCCCAGTAAAGAAAGGCAGAAATGGGAGGTCAGCAGCCACCCCTGTTCATCTTCCCCGCCACATGTGGTGTCATCCATTATAACTTCCTTTCCCAACACTGGACCAAGCTGCTGAGTTGCTGCTCCTCACAACTGCTGCTGTCCATTCTAAAGATGACATATCACACTTGGCCTCCCTGTAAGCCATGACTAAACCATGATGCCCCTTCCTCCATGCCAGAATCATATCCATTAATACCTCACATTCCTATTTCCCCAGTCACCATCAAAGATGTAAGCTCCTCCCATACTCCACTGTCCCTCTCATAAATAGTGCTTCCTTTCCCTCCGTATTTCAGTTGCTTATTCCTACTCCTATTCTTCCAAGCCCTTGCAATGTGCTATCTGGAACTCCCAACACTCCCTTCGGTCCTCTCAAGAGGGACCAGCTTGTCTTCCCACACCTAATCAGGATTAGAATGTTGACCTGGTATCATCTTTGTTCCTCACTATTTCTCAGCTGTTCCTCCTCTGTGTCTTTGTAGAAATCCCTGTTCTGTTGAGGCCCAAGGATATTAGGTGTACCATCTTACATTCATCCATATGATAATCATCTTCTCTACATCCAGGATGTAAAGTGAAGACTTTAGCACTTGACTTAAGAGCTTTCCTCTCCACTATTCTATGTTCAACACTCAAAGGAAGGACCCCTGCCTCACCCTGATGCTTTAGTGCAAGATTTTCTCTACTTCACTTCAGCCATCTACTTAGCTGGTCTTACAATGGACCTAGACCATGTCCCAAACTATTCCACCTATGAAATGATTCTGACATCCCACCCTAACTACAACATTCTATTCTCCCAGGTGACACCCACCCTTGATTACTCCCATCACACCTGTTGTTCCACCACACTGAGATCTCCAGACCACTTTCTCCCTTTCCATCAGCCTCCCCCTTTCTTCATATCTCATCCTACTCAGCTTAGAATCCATGGTTTCTCATTTCAATTACTGTCTCCCAATACTCTAAATTCTCTTATCCCTTTTCTTTTTGTTGTATCTGCCTAGTAAATACCAATTTCAGATAAAACCAATTCAATCTCCTCTATGACTCTATGAACAATACTGAATAAAATTATAAAACAATATTATTAAGGCTATTGAATTCATGGTTTTTAACCTCAAATGGGAAGTAATCTTACTGTTTCCCTAGTGAACTTACTTTCCCATTCTGTACAACTCTTTCAAATGTTTCTCCCTCTTCTCAAATCCCTGAGCTCACCTACACTCAATGTAAGCCCTTGCTTCCTGTTTCAGATGAGTACTCCCTCAATTTCCTGGTACCATATCAAAAACCACTTACCTGTATACCCACTATTCTACGTTGCCTCCTGCCTCCCCACTCTTAAACTCTTTTATCTGTCCTCTGGATCTCTAGGCACTATAGTATCAACTATCCTCTCCCCTCTCCAATGGTTTCCTCCTATCAAGATTTAAACCTATTCAAATCTCTTCAATCTCTCTCTCTCTCTCTCTCTCACACACACACACACACACACACACTGAACCAGAAGTTCTTTTCTAACTATTCCCTTGAATGTCTCTTCTTCCTCTCACTGCTAAACTAAAGAATTACCAACACTATTGTCCATTTCTTTCTTTTTTTAAAGTTTATTTATTTTTTGAGAAAGACAGACACAGTGTGAACAGGGGAGGAATAGAAAGAAAGGGAGAGAGAGAATCCCAAGCAGGCTTCACATTGCCTAATGTGGAGCTCGAACCCACAGAACTGTGAGATCATGACCTGAGCCGAAACCAAGAGTCAGCTGTTTCAGCCACACAAGTGCCCCAACACTATCCTATTTCTTTACCTCTCACCTATTCCTACACAACCCTAAACTGACTTCTGCTTCACTAAACTTCTGTAGTAAAGGTAACCAATCTCTGTCACTAAATCTAATGTTCATTTTAAGTCCTATCTGGTTTGATCCCTCAACAGTATTCCAAACTGTTGATATCTTCCTTCTTAAACTCTATCTTGATGTCATTATACTGCATTTTCTGCTCTCATCGGATTCTCTGACAATTCCACAAGCTCCTTTGCTAATTAATTCCTCCCCTTACTCAATGTTAACCTTCACACTGCATGTCTTCAGGAATCTGTTTTGCCTTCTCACCTCACTCTCAAATCTCCCTCTGGGTATTGTCATCCATTTTTCTAGATTCAAACACCAAGCTTCAGGGTTATCACTCTCAAATCTAGATCTCTATCTAGCCCAGGGGTCTCTTTTTAATTCCAAAATCATATATTCGAATGCCTAACATCTCCAAATAGGTGCCCTACAGGTACCTCAAACTCACTGGGTCCAAAACTAACTTCCTCTTATTCCTCCACAAATATGTTCCTTTTCTGAGTTTCTTACCTCAGAAAATGGGGCCTCACCATCCATCCAATTGCTCAGTTGAAAAGCTGGGTGTCATCTGTGAGACTCTCTTTCATTCCCTACAGCGTTATTACCAAGTGTGATGATTGTACCTACTAATGAACAAGTTAATCCCCTTCTCCACCACCACTCAATCTCCCTACTCCAATCCCTGCTAACAGTTCCCTTTCTCAAGCATACATTTCTGTTTAAAATACTACTCTGCGGGGCGCCTGGGTGGCGCAGTCGGTTAAGCGTCCGACTTCAGCCAGGTCATGATCTCGCGGTCCGTGAGTTCGAGCCCCGCGTCAGGCTCTGGGCTGATGGCTCAGAGCCTGGAGCCTGTTTCCGATTCTGTGTCTCCCTCTCTCTCTGCCCCTCCCCCGTTCATGCTCTGTCTCTCTCTGTCCCCAAAAAATAAATAAACGTTGAAAAAAAAAATTAAAAAAAAAAATACTACTCTGCTCAAAAGTCTTTAGTAGCTCCCTATTGACTGTAGGATAAAATTCAAAGTTCTTATGATAATCATAACCACAACTATTGGTTGGTGCCTACCATGTGGTAAAATCATACTAGTTTTAATCCTTAACAACTTTATAAGACCTGTATAGTTAGTTCTTCTTTTAGAGATAAAAAGCAAATATAAGGAAGTTAAGAATCTGATCTTACCATCAAAGTTTTGGGTGGCATAGCCAGGTTCTAAACTAAGGTCTTTTTCCAAAGTCCATATTCTCAATTACCAAACCAAACCAAACTGCCATTCAATCTCTTTCACAATGTGACTCCATTTCACTTTTACGGCCTCATTTCCAGTCACTCTATTCTTTCCCATATTCTCTATTCCAGCCTCCTCATAAGCCATTTCTTTCAAGTAAACATCTTATTCCCCCAGTTCTAATCTTTGCTATCTGTTCTTCCCTTTTCCTGAAATACCCTTCATCCATTCTTTGTCCAATAGGCAAATTCTTACTAGTTTTTCAAGGCCTGGCTGAAGGACACCATCTTTCAAAAGCCTATTCTAACAGCCGTGGACAGAATTAGTTGTTCTTTTCTGAGTTCCCAAAGGATTTTATGCAGTACTTCCATTATAGCACTTGTCTAGCATAGAATACATTTGTTCACAAAGTACTAACACTAGTGTAAGAAGCTCAAGGACAGGGATTACATTTTATATTTCAATGTATTCCTAGTGCCTACTACAGAATCTACCATAATTGTTAAATAAACTAATCAACTTTTGGGAAGACTATGCAACTGTCAGATGTCACTAAAATGATAAAAGTACAGTTTAGAGAGATCAAGTGACTTTCTATAGGGTACATAATAGGTAGCATGACAGAGAGTGTACAAGAAGTCTTATGATTATGACTCTAGGGTTCCTTCCACAGCTAGTGTTCTGGGCATTCCAGTTTAGGCAACATTTTATAATAAAGATGTGCTTTTGAGTATGCTGCAACAGTTGTTATAATCTTCATCCAGACATGCTTTGTTTTTACACTGGGATATAGGGGATCTAATTTTATACCATTTGTATTCTTCAGGAATGCCTAGTATAATGCCCAGCACAGATCATTCAGTAAAAGTTTGATACTAAAATCAATTTATTTGAGGGGCACCTGGCTGGCTCAGTCAAAAAAGCATGCAACCCTTGGTCTCAGGGCCATGAGTTTGAGCCCCACACTGAGTGCAGAGATTACTTTAAAAATAAAAAATAGGGGCGCCTGGGTGGCGCAGTCGGTTAAGGGTCCGACTTCAGCCAGGTCACGATCTCGCGGTCCGTGAGTTCGAGCCCCACGTCAGGCTCTGGGCTGATGGCTCAGAGCCTGGAGCCTGTTTCCGATTCTGTGTCTCCCTCTCTCTCTGCCCCTCCCCCGTTCATGCTCTGTCTCTCTCTGTCCCAAAAATAAACGTTGAAAAAAAAATGAAAAAAAAAATAAAAAAAATAAAAAATAAAAATAAAAAATAAAAGCATATTAAAAAAAATAAAATCTATTTATTTGAAGGTAAAAATCATTTACAGGAGAGTAAAGCCAGCACTATCAATTTAAAATGCATACTTTATCATTTTCAAGCAATTTTATTCTACTGTCAATATCCAACTGTTTTCTAGTACAACTCTTCTCCTAAACCCACTAAAAACCAACCCCAGGACTCAGGGAAGAAGAGTCAACTAAGAGTTAAATGTTGAATATGGGTCAAGTACTATACTAAGCATTTTCAAACAGTATCCCAGCAGGAGATACAGGACCCAGAACTCAGTATAAATGATGTACATAAAATCCTAACACCTGTAAATCAGCCTCACTAGTCCAGACATAATTCATCTATAAAGTATAAGAGAGGGGTGCCTGGGTGGCTCAGTCGGTTAAGCATCTGACTTCGGTTCAGCTCATGATCTCATGGTTCATGAGTTTGTGCCCCCGCGTCGGGCTTTGTGCTGACAGCTCAGAGCCTGGAACCTGCTTCACATTCTGTGTCTCCCTCTCTGCCTCTAACCCACTTGCTCTCTCTCTCTCTCTCTCTCTGTCAAAAAGAAAGATTAAAAAAAATTTTTTTTAAATAAAGTGTAAGAGAAAAATCCATTATAATCCTTCATTGTTCATTATGTATTTTACAGTTAAAATTGAAGAGAGGTATCATAAGGTATTTTCCCTAAAATCTCATTCTATCAATATTAAACATAGTTGTACTATAGTTAATAATCTATAAATTAATTAAGCAATATTTTAATCTTTTAAAATTTTTTAATGTTTTTATTTATTTTTGAGACAGAGAGAGACAGATCATGAGCAGGGGAGGGGCAGAGAGAGAGGGAGGCACAGAATCCAAAGCAGGCTCCAGGCTCTGAGCTATCAGCACAGAGCCCTACGCGGGGCTCGAACTCACGGACTGTGAGATCATGACCCGAGCTGAAGTCTTGACGCCCAACCGACTGAGCCACCCAGGCGCCCCAAGCAATATTTTAATCTTAAATAATAATCCTTATTAGAGAGAAAGACCAATTAGTAATTATAAATTATACAGTATTTAAAAATAAGACATAGAAGATAATAAAAAACTAAAAAAAAACAAAAGTCCATTAAGCACTATAAACTAATAACAAGCAAAATACTGGCAAGTAGTTGGTTCCACAATTCTAAAAAACAGATAAGGATTGTTAAAATGGGCATATTTGAACTTATAAATGATTAATAGTAGTAACAATATACTTTTTTTATGAAGGTTAAATTTCTTCTGAAATGCAAACCATTTTCTTCTTTGATAGAAAAATAAATGTTACCCCAATATGCTCTGAATATATCAGGATTCAGTTTAATAAAATGTTAACATAGCTATGTCTTAAAATAATAAGATCCATCCATTAGCACAATTTTCAAAGACTTCTAGGCTGAACTACTTTCAGAGTGAGAGACCTGTATTTGTTTGCTTACTCTGTTATTTTCCAGAACTTTAATAGAACTACATCACACTGCAATAACTTCTGAAGTACAGCAGTAGAGTACTATTTGTACAGTACAACACAATAGGTAGACAACCTATTATATACCTTCTAGAAATGAATACGAAGGCATATATTCATAAAATTATATTTATAATTATAGAAATACCGAGGCAATTAATGACCAGGGTTATTTAGGATCCCTTTGCATCAAGAACATATAAAACATTTAGTAGAAGGAAAAATCAGAAGAAAAAGGGAAAACATTTTAAAGGGATGCTATCATGGTACTTATGAAAGTGTTTTTAAAAGAAAACAAAGAAGAGAAAAGGAAATATAGGTCAAATATACCTAAATGAAAAATAAGACAAAGGCAGTTGCCTAATTAAAGTGTTTGATTAACTAATAAACTTCTAAAAGCTTAGTTGTATTCCATTTGCAAAGACAAACTACACTGCAGAACTTGTGCTTCCACTTGTAAAATTTTAAAAATAGAATCCAGCTGCAAAAGGAAAAAGTATTAGTTCTTTCTATTCTTTGTGAAGAGTTTTACATAAAATGTCATAGAAAATTTATTTTCTTTTTAAAGCTAGATCCAACAAATGAACCAGAAGGTCTCTGAAAGCAGCCAAAAGAAAACTTGAAAAACTCTATATGGATTTTTGTAGAAATATGGTAGAGACTTTTTTTTGTTTTACGTTAGGTATAAGCATAGCTTAAAGGCAAGGAAAAAAACTAAGACTCTGTCCACATCCTTATACATGGTCTCCTTTCTAAATGAAAAGGCCAGCATGCAAAAAAAAGCTGAATGTAAAAGGTTCGCTGCTCCCCCCATTGCCTAGCACAGTACAGGGTAGAAGATGAATGAATGTCTTAATTGAATGGCTGACCACTTTGGGTACACACTACCATTCTCTATTAGTATAATATACACATATACACATACATATACATTTATGGATGCATGTTAACATATATACATTATTCACTTATCCATTATTTTAACTTTTACCTAAGCAAAATTTTCAAAAGAACAGAAAAACATATATCCACCTACCTTAGATTTGTCTTAATATATTTTTTCCTGCCACATTTGCTCATTATTAAGACATTTGTAATCAATGCTTTGTTCCTTCCCCGTTTTCTTCTTTATTTATCCTGCAGAAAAATTATGATGTTGAATTGGGAGATCATAACATTTTATTTTCAAAAAAAGTCTCTCAAAACGATAACAGAATACCCGAGAATATCCTAATTTCTATAAAACTGAAAAAAAAGAATAGAAAGCTGAAAACAAGTCTGTATTTTTTTTTCAATCTCACTTCTATGCAATTTTGTTCTAGGAAAAAAATTTAAAACATAAATCATGAGCTATTTATAAGGTTATTTTCTACCAAAGAGAACGTAGTGTTGTCTAAATCATTTAATACATGCTACATATAGTTCATGGAATCAGCTATATTTTAAATAATAATCACTTAATAAATGGAGTGAATTTATCATTTACTTAAATTTCATTCCACTGCAACAAATCTGTCAACCATTTTTTATTTACCTTAAATTTAAAACTGGCTCTTTTTTTAAAGTTTATTTATTTTGAGAGAGTGAGAGAGCACGCACACGCACTCATGAGCCGGATAGAGGGAGAAAGAGAGAATCCCAAGCAGGCTATACACTGTCAGCATAGAGCCCAATGAGGTGCTCTATCTCATGAACCGTGAGATCATGACCTGAGTGGAAATCAAGAGTCAGACACTTAACCAACTGAGCCACCCAGGTGCCCGTCAAAATTGGCTTTTGTCAAAGAATTTTAACTCTAAGTAAAATATTACCAGTTCCTTTAAAATCTCCTCCACTAGCCTTCAATCCATTTAAAAAGTTGTTTTAGACACTCTACCAATTAAAACCCATTTTTTGTTACTAATATCCTTTAAAAATATGAAGTAAAACTGGCAAAGAAAAAGACAAAGGAATTGGGAGCGCTTATTTTAGAGGTGGAAAAGACAAATGTCCACAGCCCTAAGTATCTTACAGGCATCTTCAACAGCAATGGTTGTGCTTAGCTACAGACATACTGCTTTCAGGGTTCCCTCCTAAGTGGCCCCCTCTAAAATGGTGTCCTTTTAAAACTGAGTGGGCAGGTTGGCCAGAGGGCACTAGGGCAATGGTTATAGCTACCATCTGTCCCCCATCCCCCAGCGTAGGGACAACAGGAGATGGTCATTTGAACCAGGCTACTTACAACATGAACAAAAAGCGAGGATGGCGCTGTCCTTTGGATTAAATCTTATTCTGCTATACTCTACTGTCGTTTTACATGGGGACATCTTAACCTTCCATAAAAATTGTGTAACCTAAAGGCAGGGACCATTTATTTATTAAACAGTGATTGGCACCCATGATATGCCAGGCCTTTCAAATGATAAACATGTCCCCACTCTCCAGGAGATTGCATTTTAATGAGGGAGACAGACATTTAAACAAAGAATACTAATAACATTTGAATAATAAAGAGAGAGAGAAGTAAACTACTAATTTCTATATTTCTCTTGGAAATACCATTTTCTTTGTTTAATTTCTGACTTAGTAATAAATTCTTATGGTTCAGAATTCAAAAAGTAGCAAAAGGTATTCACTGAAGTCCAGGAACAGCCACCCACTTGCTCTTCCCAGAGGCAATCAGCATTGAATAAAGTACGAGCTTCGGCCACCACAGATATCAAGAGAAAATGAGAAAATGACTAGTCTCGGACCCAAATAATGACCATCAGATAAAACTGATTCTGACTCAGGCTTATCAAAGAATGATTTCTTCACAACTACTGTCTAAGAAATCATCACAGATTGACTGCCTGCTTGCCAAATCTAAAAGGATGCTTTCTAGTCCCTATCTTTATATTCCTACAGCATTTCCTACTCCACAAATTTTGTCCTCCTTGAACTCTTTAGGACACCGTGTTCATGCTTTTCTTCCAAATTATCCAGCCCTTTGTTCTCAGTCTTCTTTGGCCACTCTGTAAAGGCTGGTATTCCCAGGCTTCCCATCATAAAATTCTCCCCCCCACACTCCCTAGGCTTATTTCATCCTTACTTGATAGATCTCAGATTTCATATCCAGCTTACACTTTTCTCTCCTGAGCTCCAACCCATATGTACCTGCCTTTAGATATATCTCTTAATGGTTTGCTCACAGATCCTCAAGCCCCAAATGTTCAAATCTTTCCTCTTGCTGTACTCTTATCTTAGTGACTGACATCAACACTGCCTCAGCCACCCCAGCCACCCAATCTGGGAGTCCTCCAACATGGCCTAGTAGCAACAATGTGTGGTATAAAAACACACTATTAACAGTCAACCTGAGTTCTATTGCTTATTAGCTATATGAGCTCAGACAATTAGAAACTTCTCCAAGAATTATTTTCCTGTCAAATGGAGATCTTGTTGTGAGGAGAAAATGTAAATAATAAACACAAAATGTCTAACTGTGCTTGGAATATAAGCAAGGACCATTACCTTAATGGGCCTCAATAAATATGTCTCCTGTATCTTGACTCTGCTGTATTCTCTCTGTCCTCACTGCCACTCCTTTAGTTCTGAAACTTATTATTTGACATGATTAAAGCAATAACTGCCTCCCTATAAAGCAATTCATCTCTCCCTATAATAACTTCACTAAACCTCTCCCTCACCCCTCTTAATCCACTCCACTAGACCACAACAGTCTACTCAAAATGCAAATCCAAACATGCTATTTATTTTCTTATTCAAAATCCTCCAATAGACCCCTTGCCTTAATAAATAGCCAAAGTTCAGGGCCCCTGGGTGGCTCAGTTGGTTAAGTGTCCAACTTCAGCTCAGGTCATGATCTCACAGCTCGTGAGTTTGAGCCCGACGTTGGGCTCTGTGCTGACAGCTCAGAGCCTAGAGCCTGTTTCAGATTCTATGTCTCCCTCTCTCTCTCTGCCCCTCCCCTGCTCACACTCTGTCTCTCTCTCTCTCTCAAAAATCAATGAACATTAAAAAAATTAAAATATATATATGTATATATATAGCCAAAGTTCTGACATTATAATTTGAGGTACTTGGTAGAGGCTTCATAAAGTTTGTTGCAAAAGCATTCAGATTTTAAAGTATACCAAACCTTTCCATTACATCAATTTTCCAAGTCCAAAATTACCTTGTGGGGATTTGTAAACCAGGTGATCCCATTTTACTAAAGCATAAACTATGCATACTTTGAAAAACTTAGCTGTATACTATTGATCTCATCCAAAATCTGGTTTTAATGTCCTAGAACATGCTATCCTCGGGTAGACAAGGATTGACTTAGCATCCCCTGCTCCCACATACCCAAACACCTGAATGGTTTTGAGCACAAATATCCTAATGTGTTCTCATACTGAGCTTAATATGATAAATATTCTACTTAGCCTAAAACATACCCCTTGAATTCATCATATTTCATGATATAGTCTGAGGTTATCATTTTTTAAATATTTTTTTTTCAACGTTTTATTTATTTTTGGGACAGAGAGAGACAGAGCATGAACGGGGGAGGGGCAGAGAGAGAGGGAGACACAGAATCGGAAACAGGCTCCAGGCTCTGAGCCATCAGCCCAGAGCCTGACGCGGGGCTCGAACTCACGGACTGCGAGATCGTGACCTGGCTGAAGTCGGACGCTTAACCGACTGCGCCACCCAGGCACCCCGAGGTTATCATTTTTAAGCTGATCTCCTTATGCCTAAAAATCACAAAGGGTACTGATGAAATGTCCTGTATACTACCAATTTTCTACAAAAATAATTTTAAGGTCCTATCTGCTAAAGAAATTTTCTCTTTTAGAGTAGAAAGAACATCACAGATTAGTTTTTTATAGACAAATAAGAGCTTATATTAAGGGAGAAAATGAGTTAAAAAATCTTTGCCTATATGTGAATTTCTGTGCTGTATCTGGAGAAAAACCACTTACACTGATAAAAATTTCCTATCATATATTAGGTTTGAATACCAAAATAACATTTGACATTCACCTTACTCTTCATCATTGTGTTGTTCTATTCATTCTCCAGCATACAGATTCAATTAATTTCATTGCTTCAAACACCCCTTAATATAGAGCTCTCCAGAACAGGGATTTAAGATATGCTGATTAGAGAAAAACAGCATTATATTTACACTTACAAAATCTGAGTATCTACCATGCTGTGGTTAATTACATTCTATCTTAATTTAACTTTTTGGAAAAATCAGGTTTATGTAAGAATCAAACTTCTTGAGCAACTTTGCTAGAATATAAAAGTTTACGTAACCAACTTCCTCCTCCCCAACCAACTCTCTGTTATTAGCCAATGTTCTCCATTTCTTCTATAAAACCTACAGTATAACGTCCACAAGTTATTCTCTAGTGTTCCCAAGCACTTCTCTTCCTAACAGCTGTGGAGTTAGTCATATTTATCACCAGACTTGATTATGCCAGCCATACTTACTATTGTAATTTTGATATTCTGTTAAATATGTTAGATTAAATTATTAAATAGATTTAAAAGATTTAAAAAGGAGAGCTGCTTCTATGAAAACTAAGTTGAATGCCTTGGAAAGACAATAAAGGCAAGTTCCTTAAAAAAAAAAAAAAAGTCCTGCTTTTGGACTAGGGTCAAAATAAAAAGAAAAGAACATGGAATAAAAGGCAGTATTCCCTCTTATGGAAGCAGAAAGAGAGACCACAGAAAAATACAATGTTTCTCTGGTTCTGGGATGAAGCAAGGTGTTACTTCCTTGGGAAAGTAGGAGATCTCCATAGGTTAATCATGATTTAAATACCAACAGCAAGTAAGGTTTGAAAGATAAGGGAAGAAGAATAGAAGTGCATATAAAGCTGGTTCTTTTCAATCATGACGATTAAAAAGTTAGGGAAAGGTAGGGCTGGCTAGAAGCGAGAACTAATTCCAAAAAGCCAAATACCTTAAGTTAACACTGATGAACCTACGCTTGTTGTGCATTTTAGGTGAAGGAGAATCCAGGAAAAACAAAGTGGGATAGCAGTAACAGGACATTATACCACTTTTAAAGTTTTGTAATCATTGTGACACAAAGTTAAAATAACTTTCTAATAACATTCTTTACACTTTTGTGTAAAAACAGAAGTACCCAGGAACAGTACTTAGAAATAATTGAAACACTTGTAAATAATGTCTTTAATATTTTAAACATGAATCAAACAGAACATCAAGTGGTTTTTTAATACAGATTCAAGGCCACTCCAATTTAACTGCTTCAGAGAGCTACTGTCTAAGAAATCTTAACTCTTTATAAAATCACCAAAGGATTAACTATTTCAGTATCACTTTCTCAATTTACTCCCCACCGGGCACCTGCCTTTGGCTATTTGACAGTCAATGAACAGCAAAATTGGCTGTGGGGAGGAAATGAAAAAATTCAAATAATCATCGCCTACCTCCATCTCTCCAAATACCACCCTCTCCACTACCACCAGTTCAGGGAAGGAAATAAAATTTAAAAATCTTCTGTGGGAGCTATTTGCTTGACTAGAGTCATTGCAGGGCTTTCTTGTTCAGCATATTACTGCACTTTAAGTACATTTTAAATACTTATCTACATGAAATACAACTCCAGTGACTAGTAAATCTGGGAAAGAGTAGATAAGACACTTGAATTAGTTAAAACTTAGAGAAATGAATTTCAACGTTATTATACTTAACTAGATAGGTCCTATTTTGTGTATATGAACAAAACTGCTACCTTTCAAAGTGCTGAAACATATTTAAATGTGTTAAATTTAATTCCTCCATCAGTATAAAGAAGAGCAAATGCATCCCAACTGTCCACATACAGTATATTGGTCTTTATGCATGATACAGTTTTCCAACACTTGAGCTAGAAGCTTTTATCATATATCAATGCTAGGACACAAATTCCAGTTTAAAACACTTCTAAGCAAAAAAAAAAAAAAAAAAAAAAAAAAAATCATTTTGCGCTATCAATGAAAAAAATTGAGGCTATTTGAGATTATGAGCAAGACTGTATGACATTTGACTTTGAGTTTGGATAGTCTAAATTTAAGTCTGCTGTGTTTAAAAACAAAGCTTTGGGGCGCCTGGGTGGCGCAGTCGGTTAAGCGTCCGACTTCAGCCAGGTCACGATCTCGCGGTCCGGGAGTTCGAGCCCCGCGTCAGGCTCTGGGCTGATGGCTCAGAGCCTGGAGCCTGTTTCCGATTCTGTGTCTCCCTCTCTCTCTGCCCCTCCCCCGTTCATGCTCTGTCTCTCTCTGTCCCAAAAATAAATAAACGTTGAAAAAAAATTAAAAAAAATAAAATAAAATAAAAAATAAAAACAAAGCTTTAATAAGGTAACTGAAAAAACTGAGTTTATTTTATGAAATTCTCAAAGCAAAATATCAGAATCACACGAGCTCCATTGTTAGAATTTCATACGGTTTTGGGGCACCCGGGTGGCTCAGTCATTTAAGCATCTGACTCCAGCGCATGTCATGATCTAGCAGTTCATGAGTTCAAGCTCCTCGTTTGGCTCTGTGCTGACAGCTCAGAGCCTGGAGCCTGCTTCGGATTCTGTGTCTCCCTCTCTCTCTGCCTCTCCCCTGCTTGTGCTCTGTCTCTTTCTCAAAAAAAAAAATAAATAAAAATTTAAAAAATGAAAAAAAAAAGAATTTCACATGATTTTGACATTTAATTGGTCTGGTTATCAGTGTTCAGAAAATATGCATGAAGATGCTTCCCACTTTGGGAGAGCTGTAATACTTCAAAACAGCCTCACAAAAGAGCTCCTAGCGAGGTTTCTCGGAGGCAAGTATCCGCCCTAACCAGTGAGTTATTCCAATAGACTTTAAGCAAAATTCCCACATAACTTCCTAGATTATGCTTTTCCTCAAAACTGTTTTACATTCACCTTGCTGACAATTTCCTCTAACACTCCTGGCAAGGTCAATCAAAAGATGTGCAAGATCGATATTTTACTTTTTAAACTTTGCTATAACTGAATTATACCAATAAGACTCAAGTTGTCTTCATGAGTAATATTCCACTTAGTGGGATAAAATCACACTTAGTGTTATCCTTGGGTTCTCCTCTTCACTCTCCCTTATTCTCTCCTGGATATCCTAAAGCATCAGAAAAAGAAAACCCATGTGTGAAAGGAGTTACTCTTAAGAACAGTGCACTCTTTATTGCACAGTTCTCAGGATAGAAAGTATTTTAAATATATTACAATATCTTGTATAGTCTCTAAAAGGAAGCTAACAAAATGATTTAAAATGTTTCTTTCTACCTATGTGTACTGGATGAGAAACTTTCCCTGAAATCTTTACTTGTATAATCTATCTGTATTGATAATATTGAAACTGCATTCAATGTACAATAACTCTTCTCAAAGTTGACTTTTTAATACATATATGGAATCCATTAGTTCAACAGAAAATACTTAACAGAATTCAAAGATATTTCAGGCTTATTTCCTTAATGACCAATGTTGATTACATGTCAAAATATCAAAGGTTCAGCTGTTGAGTGTTAGGATTCTTCAGTTTTACTTTAAAAAAATCTATCTATATGGAACAGGGCATTTGAGTGCTTTCCAACGGACTACCACTTCAACAATAAACCTGGCTCAATTTTCTGGCTCATTATTCACTTGGAGAGAATATCAAGTTGGAGAAAACAGATCAGAAATATATGTAATATACTAGTCAAGTTTGTCAGGATTCCTTATGTATGTTAATAACCTACTTTTCATGAAATGGCCAGAATTCTAAACAAGATTTCATATTTTGATCATGTAACGACTTGCCTCAGTAGGAAACTAAAGTGGTCCATGGAGTCTGGAGTTTGTTAAATTCATCAGTAGAAGCAAATTTTATTAACTTTCCAGGACAATGCAAAAACAAACACTGAAGAGTTCCTCTGTGTTTATACATTGAATAAAAATTTATTCATATACTCTTACAAGATATGTACACAAACATCGGTATAATTACAACTTCATACTCACCAAAACGATACCAGGTTGACCAGCAAAGTCACTGGGAAAGCATCTGCTTACACTGATCTATTTACAGATTCATACCAAAAATGTTTGTGTAATTATTTTAATATGACAATGCTTTAAGTGTTCACTCATTCAAGATCAAACCCATTTCCATTTAAATATCTTTTTTAAAGTTGTATCTGGATCAGTAAGCAGTTCTTTAAACACTATTGTTTTATTACCTAGCTTTTATTGGCCAAAACACACTATTTGCAATTTGCCTTCCTTGGGAGAAAAAAATTCAAAGATTTAAAAACTGTGAAGGGAAAGCAGCTTGTTAACCAAAAATAGGACCAAGACCAGGAGAAAAATGTGGTATCCGAAGCGGGGCGGGGGAGGGAAGGGGGAGGGGAACCAGAGAACATGAATTATTAATGTAATCTAATACGATTTTCATACCGGACCTCTATCGCTGTGCATCTAGGTTTGTATTTCTCTAAAGGGAGGCTGGCTGCACTCTCATCAGCCCGCCAAATTAAGCTTGAAAAGGAAGACATTTTAAGAAGTTACGTGGGTAAGAGGTACTGTTAAAAGGGGCTCTCTCAGTTTTAGTCACCTTCAGGCTGATCCTGTAAGTCAAAACTGCCGAAAATGTGATCGTAAGCTGACAGCTGCTCTGCTGAGCGCAGTGCAGGAAACGTCTCAGCGATTTCAAAGTTAGGGATCTAGCATACGTGTAATAGGCAGTAAGGTGAATAATGTGTCTATTCCCTCTTCCGCAAGTTCTGGGAATCTTGCTAGGTGGTTCTAGAAAGGCAAACGTCTAAAGTACAGAACAAAACCTGAAATTTCTGTTCGCTGTCACGGATTTGTTCCTTCTCGGCTATCATAAAAGTCTTCGCACTATATCATCAGGTCTATCGTGTGTGAAGACCCAGTGACTCAACACTGCTGTCCCCGACTCTTGTTTCGGAGAAGAAAGGGGTTAACGCTGATTTATATCTAACCTGAGTACTTAAAATTGAGACAAAAGTGCTACTAATCGTCGGCTGTGAAAATAAAAACCAACGTCCTTACTTCTCGCTTCCTTTTCTTCTCAAAGAGGGAGGACCACACTCATCAGAGCAATAAGGCTTTTTCCGAAAGACTTGTCCAACTTGTACCAAGTTCAAAAGGAGTCAAGATTGCTGAGAGAGCAGACCAGCCCCGCTGTCCTATCGGGAGAGCTCTGCTACTAACCCGAAGGCAGTCCGCGAGCTGAGCCGGAGACTGAGCGGCCGCCGCACCGCCGGGTGGCCCCGGAGCCGGTGCCCGTGGCCGGGCTGCTCCCGCCCTCCCCGCTCCCCCGCTGGCTCCGGCGGCCCCGCTGCCCCGCGCCCCCGACGCCCCCGACCCGGCTCCGCTCCGCCTCCTGCGTCCGCCTCCTGCGCCGCGTCGCCGGCTCCTAGGTCTGTGGGTCCCGGCCGACGCACCACTTACCCGCCGCGATGAGATTTACGTAGCGGACCTCGTCACTGATTACGGACGGGAGGAGGTGGAGACCGCGAGCCCGACCGCCGCTCAGGAGCGGCGCCGCCGCCCAGCAACCCGGCGCCGGCGCCGGCGGCGGCCCCACGTCGCCCCCACGTCAGCTCTGATGCGGCAGCCGCGGCCTCCCTGCGGAGCCGGGACCAAAAGTAGCGCAGCAGCCGACCGAACCGCGTCCTCACGCCCCGCCCTCCCTTCCCCCACTCCGCGACTGCTTCCCCGGGGACGCCCGGCGGAAAAATCCAAGCTCGAACTCTGCCCCCTGCTGGCCGCCAGCGGGAGTGCAGCGCTGACAATCCAACAATTAAATGGAACGGAGGGAGGGGGGAGGGGAATGAAGGGCCAGGGGGCGGGGCCTAAGTGGTAGTGAGGTAGGGAGGCGGGGCCTAAGGGTGGAGAGGAGGACTAGGTCGGGGGGGGCGGGGCCGGAGGAGGAACTAGGCTGCCCCGGGAGGTAGACCCAGTCCAGGGCAGGGCCTGAGGGGTGGGCTGGAAGCCGGAAGCTGCCCCGCCGCGCGTGCGCCGGAAGCCTGGTTAATTACAAACTAAGCTAACGGCCGTGCTGGGTTCTCTGCTTCGAGGTCTCTTGTTCTCTGGGCTGCGGCCTAGAGCGTCTCCCATCCCAACCCAAGCTGAGGTACGCGGGCGTTGTGGGTCTTTACCGGCCAGAGGCGCTTCCTGCGGATTCCCGGGGCTGCTGAGCGGACACCTGGAGCGTCCCCACTCACACGCTCCTGCAGTGTCTGCCATTTTGAAAGACGCTTTTAGGTCCTGGACTTGAGCTTTCTGGGAAACCCAGCTGGCTTGTTCTCAGACTGCTGCCGCCTCAACAGTGACTTTGTGCGTCAGTGTCGTGGAGAAACAGCGACAGTCCCCACTTGGAGATGTGACAGAGGAAAGGAAGGCTTTTGGTGACAAGCAAAAATCCCTGCCTTTAAAAAGAGGAGAGTTTAGTTTTCATCCAGTGGAAACCGAGGGCTTTCCAGTAAGAGGAACGTTGCTGACCCGTTATAAACTAGGAACCCACTTACGCATACTCAGAACGTACTGAATTGTAAGGCTGAGTAAGCCCTCAGAAATGGAGGCTTTGTAGCCTATAGATAAGTCTCTTTACATTAAGGAAAAACTAATTCAAACAATGATTACCACCCAACTTTATAGTACTCAGGAATGTGTCATGCCCAAAGCCAGTGTCAAGGACACCACTTGAAAAGTTGCTGAGAAAAAAAAAAAAAAAAAAAATCTGTCAACATAGAGCAGGTAGAAAAGGGAAGCTTTGTGAAATATTAGAATCCCCGTAGAGTGGGAGAAAATTCTGAACTGTCTTCACTGCCAGTTTTTGGCCAACCTGAACTACTTTCAGCTGTAATGCATACTAACAGAAATAAGAGGAAAACCTGGTAAGTTCACTTCCTCCTATTGACATAAGCAGAATTCTGAAGTTCCTCCTTGCAGTATAGTAGATAAAACCCATCACCGCCTGATAAATAGTAATTTCTTAAGGAACACTAGCGAGTTTACAAATTAAATTTACAAAACAACCAAGTCTGTAGTTAGACAAGGCTGGCACCGAATATTTATGCATCCATAATACAGCTCATTTTAGCTCGGGGGAGGGTCATTAGAAGGGAAGAAAATAAAAAAGGATTACCAAATCCTCAAAATCATACCATTCATTGTGGTCAAGGTTGACCAGTGCAAGATGAATGGATTTTTAGCTACAAGTGATTGAGGGGAAATTGTGATCATTCTTTCCCAGAACATTGTTCTCCACCTACTTGTTCGTTCCTAAATTTCTTTAACAAAGTACACATTCTAAAGGGCTTAAAATGGGGGTGCCTGGGTGGCTCAATCCCTTAAGCCTCTGACTTCAGCTCAGGTCATGATCTCATAGGCTCTTGAGTTCAAGCCCCACATCCCCGCATCCAGCTCTGTGCTGATAGCTCAGTGCATGGAGCATGCTTTGGATTCTGTGTCTGACTCTCCCTGTGATCCTCCCCCACTCACACTGTCTGTCTGTCTGTCTCTCAATAAAATGAATAAAGGGCTTAAATGTAAGAATTAGTGGTAAAGCAACATACACTAAGATGTAAATGTCAAATCCTTCTTGAGAGTACCTGCTTTTGAGAACAGAAGAGTACCTGGGATCTGAAAAGAGAGGGCATGACATAGCAGCGGGGAAGGTACATGCAATTTCCTAGTGCTGCTATTTGAAATTACCACAAACTTACTTAAA